>NW_025953038.1:859251-1198414 GCF_022478825.1 Daldinia caldariorum
CGCCGGGGGTGTTTGTTAACAAAAATTTTAACAATTTTTTGGGTTTTCTTTGTTTTGGTTTCGTCCCCCCTCTGGGTAATTCTTATCCTTTTTTTTTTTTTTTTTTTAAAAATTTTTTTTTTTTTTTTTTTTTTTTTTTTTTTTTTTTTTTTTTACATTCATCTTATGATATCGAACCCGTGAATACATCAAGGCATTTTTATATGTCTGTCTTGCATACGTCAGGTACGTACCTAGGTACAATTTCCAGCCGCATCTAAAGAGACACTCTTTGGTACCTTAGGTACGCACCTAATAATAATAATAAAGAGTCATCCTCAGAACATAACTTGCTATATATATAGCGTATCTTATCTACCTAGGTAAACATGCGACTTATATGAGTTACCCGTTAATAGCTTCCCTAGTCTTGGCAGGGGAGTCCTTCACCACCAAAATAGTCATCTGCCTATGCTGTTTATATCCGTCATATCTCAGGCTCTTATATATAAATACCTCTGATCATATAAGCCACTTTAAAAGTCTAACGAATATTCCCATCGTCAAAGCTGGCTGATTAAATTTATTAAGTAAATACTAAATGCGGCGCCAACGTCGGCAGTGTAAACGAAGCGCTAAGTAATATAAATACCCAATGTGTATAACATCTATTCACCGCGCCACCCTAAGCTACAGCGCCGCGGCTAATCCTATTATATAATTATTACCATCGTCGTTACCCCAAACTACCTTTACAATCGTCCACTTAACACTTTGTGGTGTTTATGCTGAAGACGTAGCTGGCCTGGAGGACGTAAGGGTCGCCGCCGGGACTGAAGACCTGCTTGGACTCGCGCTGCCACTCGGGGTGGTTGATAGCGTCAATCCAGTCCTCAACCTCCATGACGAGGCAGCCGTACTTGGGAATCGTGCGAGGGAAGTCGTCGTTGTCGAAAAGACCTTGCGACGTCTTGACCGGCATCGTGCCGTTCTGGCCGTTGCATGAGTACATCTGGAATGCGTCCTGGTCCGTGTACACATCCAGCTGGATGCCTGACCATTCCGAGTGCAGACGAGCGACAAAGCCGCCCTCAGCGCGCCAGTCATAAGGGCCCTCTTGATCCCGGTTGACAAGCCAGCAATTGTCTAGTTAGAATAAGTTAGTCTTCTCATCTACGATTTTCATTGTGACAGGGGTAATTACCATAACCAGTGCAGTTGAAACCGCAGTTACCCTCCGCGTCAGGCTTTTGAAGGTCGGTTCCAATTTGCTTCGGGGCACTCCAAAAGTCGTTCACCGATCCCTTCTTGTTGGCGATGATGTCACCTGTGGGGATCAGGATATCGTCGACACCAACTCGCTGGCCACTGTAGGGCAGGTAGAAAGTGTGGTTTAAGGCGGTGTTGGTCTCGTTATTGGCAAAGCCGTCCAAGTTCCAGTACGTGTGGCTGCTAAGCATGATGGGCGTCTTCTTCGTAGTTGCGATAGCCACCAGCTTGATATCCCAAGTGAACTCGTGCAGAGTATAGGTTACATAGGAAATCACCTCTCCGGGAAATCCTTGCTCGCCGTCGGGATCCACAATTGAGAATGTTATACTATCATTGGAGTGAGCAACGACAGTAAAGTTGCGGAAGTCCCAGCCATTGGGGCCACCGTGCAGGGTGTCGACACCATCAGGAGCTTCCAGCGTGGGGTTCTCATTGGCTTTAACGTGAAAGGTTTCGCCGTCAATCTCAAATGTACTATTCTTGATGCGGTTTGCGTATCGGCCCGGCACGCCGCCGAGATGGGGATGGGTTTTGTCAAGCGTATAGGCCGTAGCATTATCAAAGCCGGCTACAACATCTCTCTCAATACCGTACTGATCGTGGACCAAGAGCTTTGCGACGGAAGCACCGTAAGGAATGAAGGCGGCGGAGAGTCCCTCGCTGTAGATCCAATAAAAGCCATGCTCATCGGGACCCAAACTACTTGACACATTGCTGCTCCCAGTACCGCCGGGCGATTGTGCTGCGGTCAACGGTAGCAAAAAGGCCCCCAAAGAAGCGAGGCTATTGTGTAGACGCATGTTGACTCGTGGTGCTGATGCTTTGTAGTCGCCGCAATAGACGGTGAGAGAGGAAGGCAGAGCGAAAGTAAAGCAAAAAGCGACAGGAATCCCGGGGAAGGATTGGTGACTTATATGAATTCAGTCATCAAAGGATGAACCCCGTCGGGAGAAACTTGATTTGGTTGGACAATGGGAATAGGTTGGGATAGGGTACTATGTAGAAGATTCATCACGTTGTCTACTTACAGGGAGACAGAGGGGGAGTACTGTGTAAAGCTGGGGAATTTTATTAATCTCACCTGCATCCGAACTCCAGCTAACCCTAGCAAGCCCCAGCAGCCCCGGCGATCCCCAGCTACGGCTTATGCGAGGCCTGTAAAGCTACTCCGCTTTCTTGGAAAAGTTGGGGTAGACGACGTAACTTGCAAGGCAGCGTTGCATTGGCCTCATCTAAATCATGTGGTATCACGGCACGAATTCAGTAAGTCGCTAGTCCGTTGGAATCCGAGTTGGCGGTCGTTTTCCTTGCACGTAAGAGGGCTCTTTGTTTATCGCATGTTTGCGGGTCACAGTGCAGGTTGAAAAAACCAGCACTACCCAATAACTGCGAGCCCAAGGAGACGGCTCGCTACCTTAGGTACCTGGGAGAAAACTAGGTAGATACACTAGGTATTATAAAGGTTTGATATTCGTAAAGAGGCGGTATAGGTAAGTTAGGCATGTGTTACCTGGCGGCGTTAACCAGCTAAGTTGGAGTGTTACGAGAAGGATTTCTCTACCAACACAGTATAGACTCTAGAGTTACCCGAGATGGATCCTATACCTATATCAGTACCGGAGTGGAGTTGGCAACGTGCTCGGAATCTTTGTAAAGGATCCCACGAAGTCGAGTTACCTATTCGAAGTCTGATAGACTAAGAAAGGTTAATTAGGTAGTAAATCTCATTCAAGGCTGGGCTGAATACTTGTCCAACCTGGCCGGCCTGGTGTTATGTTACCCCACTGGAGTCATTTGGAGATTGCTTTTCCTCAATGACGTTAAGCCCTGCAATATTAAGCTTTGGAGGGATCTTCCGTGCAACTCCAACCTCCCTTTGAACAACTTCTTGTGCCTTGCATTAGGTACATTCCTCTCGCTAGCATTTATGGCTTAGCTCGAGGCGTATATACTATGTAAGATGACTTCTGGTCTGTTGGGCGTGCTTCCGGCGACGCATACACAACAGCAAATAAAGAAAAGAACGTTCGAGGCTTGCTTGCCCCCGTGATTTAGTATCCTTCCGCTGAGACAGGATTCCCCGATCTGTTCGTAATAAAACCCACTGCCGTTTACAGAAAGGCCGCCGGTTTTTTTTTTTCTACAGCAAACATGGAGAAAATGTGGGAAATGGCGGGAAAAGCATGGATGTTCACCAATTGGTGCGAGAATTTGAGTAGCACAAGTGAACCACGTGAATGATGGATTTTTATACCTTTACCTAGCTGCCTAGGAGGATTATTTCGAATCTTTCAAATCCCAACATCCCCATGTTTTATTGATGCTTAAGGTACCTAGGTAGGCTAACCTATTAGATTAGGCACCCTTACTTACAGTGCGGGGTAAATAAGCATAAAATGGCCGAGCCGGTAAGGGCAAGCAACCCAGCCCAGTTCCGGTCTGTTATTCCCGAAAGGTACCGAGTGAACCTAGCTTGGAGTTATACCCGCAAGTCGATCAGAAGTATGATTACTTAACCTAGGTAGATAGCTGTATGAATTTTTGCAAGTCTTCAGACCAGTATTTCAGACTAGTATCTTGATTCTAACACACAAGGTTATAACAAATATTGCCATGATGTTTTGCCAAGTAAACTCGCATTTCGATTTGTCAGGTATTTGAGCCGCACGCTGAAAAGAAAAAAAGGCCCTGCATAAGACGTGAATAATGTGAATAAGTTCTTCCTCATGAATTCCAAAAATCAATGGAACAACCACTGTATTGAATGCTGATAAGTAACCTGTACTCCGTCGTAATACGACTGCCCTATACACATCTGTCGCGCTTACGCCCCCTTTGGTGTCTAATTGATTATACGTCGACAAGGTTCTCCTCCTCCTGGGGTGCGTCGGTGTCCTTAACACCCTTATCACTTCTCTCCTTCTCCTTCCCCTTTTCCTTTCGATCCGTAGCCGAGCGGGTGTAAAATTCGTCGAGAATCTTACCGGGGATACGGTTAAGAAACTCCTTAGGGAAAATACGGAGGAGACTCCACGCGATGTCTAGAGAGTCGTAAATACTTCGTTGTTCGTATGCGCCCTGTGTCACGAATTGCCGCTCGAACTTCTCGAGGAATTCTAGCGACAACTTGTCTTCGGCCGACAAGGCCTCTTCACCGACGACAGCTTTCATAGCTGCAGCATCACGGCCAATGGCATATTTGGCATAAAGTTGGTTGGACACATCACCATGGTCCTTTCGAGTCATTCCCTCACCAATGGCGGATTTCATGAGACGAGAGAGGGATGGCAACACGTTGATAGGCGGGTAGACACCACGGTTGTCGAGCTGGCGATCGACGAAAATTTGGCCCTCCGTGATATAACCCGTCAAATCAGGGATAGGGTGTGTAATATCGTCGTTAGGCATAGTTAAAATAGGAATCTGGGTAATGGAACCATTTCGGCCCTCGACACGACCGGCTCGTTCGTAGATGGTTGACAAATCAGTGTACATGTAACCAGGGAAACCACGTCGACCTGGCACTTCTTCTCGGGCGGCAGAAACCTCACGCAGGGCATCGCAGTAGGCCGAAATGTCTGTAAGGATGACCAGAACATGCTTTTCGAGTTGGTAGGCATAGTACTCGGCGGTCGTAAGGGCGAGACGAGGAGTGATAATGCGCTCGATTCTGCTTAATATTAGCTACATGCGCGATAAAGTTAGAGAAAATAAAGTAATGTAGGCCGTACGTAGGATCGTTTGCAAGGTTGAGGAAGAGCGTAACACGTTCCAAGCTGCCGTTCTGTTCGAAGTCCTGAGTAAAGAATCGGGCTGTTTCTAAGTTGACACCCATGGCGGCGAATACGATAGAGAAGTTCTCCTCGTGGTCGTCGTGCACACCCTTATTAGTAGCCCCCTTTTGCTTGACCAAGCTAGCTTGTCGGCAAATCTGGGCGGCAATTTCGTTGTGAGGTAGACCGGCGGCAGAGAAGATAGGGATCTTCTGACCTCGGGCAATCGAATTCATGGTGTCGATAGTCGAAATACCGGTCGATATCATTTCTTCGGGGTATACCTAGCAATATGGTAAGCGGTGATTTCTTTCACCCCCATTAACATAGCCTTGCATTATAGAGATGCGTACTCTTGAGTAGGGATTGATAGGGCTGCCGTTAATGTCGAGGTAATCCTCAGCCAACACCTTAGGGCCTTTGTCGATAGCTCTACCGGATCCATCGAAGATACGTCCCAGCATCTCTTCCGACACTCCCAGCTTTAAACTCTCTCCCGTAAACTCGACCTTGGTCTTCTTGACGTCGATACCCGATGTACCCTCGAAGACCTGCACGACAGCGCGGTTGCCTGTAATAATGAAACATGGTTAAATACAGAAACGATGCGATATAAGCTTCCCAACGCTTACCTCGGGCTTCAAGGACTTGACCGGATCTCTCTGTTCCATCGGGAAGTGTTAAGGTGACAATTTCGTTGTAGCGCGGGAATTTGACGTTATCCAATATGACTAGAGGACCATTGACACCGCTGACGGTGTTGTACCGAATCCTTGGTACAATGGAATACGAAGAAGACTCTCTAGGATCCATGATGTCTCAATTACAGGTGTATCGGGTCCAAAAATACAGTGGAGGTTGAAGGTGTAGCTCTTCCAAATGAAGAAGCTTGATTATGATTCGGCTATGAAGCAGTTGATGTCGAGCTCCAGCCACCGTTGACGTTAGATTACGGCGGTAGATTGTTAGATTACAGAGGCGGGAAGCTCTAAAAAAACCGGACCCTGAAAGCTCCCACTTACATTGATGTACCTAGGCTGGCGCAGCACCCGGAGAGTGGGGAACAGCCACAGCATGGTCTGTGCACAATTCACAAAACCACGTGCATGTGATTACCTACCTAGGTACGTACTAGGTATAGGTACAGTCCAATAGCAATATGGAAATTTGCCCCCCTCTCCTCCCCCCCCCCTATTACCTAAACTCAGCTACATAGTACCTATATGTAATTCTGATACAGGTTCATACCTCTGGTATCAAAACTTGATGTTATTCAACCCACTCCTTGATAACAGGTAGATAAAGTTGAATTTAACATATCACACCAATTGGAAAGGAGCTAATTACTTACGAGAAGCTCTCGCAATATCATTCGTATTGATCAGCTCAACGTCCATTTCAAGAAGTTACGGACGCATATGGTGCAAGTAATAAGGGAACTTTAACATCATATAGATACCTAACCTAAGGTTTTTCTTAGTAGAGGACACTTGCCTTATATGCTTTCGATAAGAGGTAGGCAATGAAAGTAATGATAGGCAGAGCTAATTTATAGCCAACGTTATTTCAACGCGAAACCCCAATATCTTGACATACCCTTCATCTTACATTGCATTCCGGCATCAAAGTATTAGTATACCACATCACAACACTGATCTATTCACCTGAAGCAGAAATCATATCACATAAACAGAAGGTTATCATTAACCTGCAAACGCTACGGAAACGCTACGACATGGTGCGGCGTCCACTAATCACCACTTCGGAGTGGTGCTATTGTGCTATCTGTGGTGGTCCATTCGAGCCGACTTATTTCATCAGTGAGAAGTCCATGATAGGGTGTGGCTACGATCCTAAAGTGATTAGCAAAAGAGGAGCCGCCTGGGTCACGGAAGTCCGTCTGCTATTAGAAAGTATTTCCGCGGAAAAGAAGTAGGTGCTCTGTTGCTCCTGGGACGATATCCTTTTAGCTAATTCGTCCCAGGGGTTATATATCTGGTAGAGGGAAATATAATTACTTAGGGTATATTGAGCTCGATGGCACGGATGCGGAAAACTTAGATATCCCCAGCACGTTCAATTACACTTGCTACAAATACGACTCTGAACCACAGCCCTTAGGCGCCATTCCCTTCCATTGGCCGTGCTACGAAATATTGGCCCGCCGCATATATCCCGACGTGAACAAACCAGTTCAGCATGTGGACCTATCACGGCTTTACCGTGTAATGCACAATCTCACAAAAGATGGGTATTCGCTGGTTGTCCAGACTGGCGCGGAGGATCGACGCAAAGGACACTAGGAGTACTTCACTGGCGAAGAGTACTTCATCGCAAACCCAGCTCCGTCAGCCGAATTAACACTTGAAATCGCGAAGATTATAGTGCTAGTACCAATTCTTAAACCACTGCCGCTCGTGGACCTAAGCAGCCGAGTGATAGACGACCCGTTCGAAAACCTAGGAGACGATATCATCTTCAATATTTGTCTATACCTCCGTGCGGAGGGTATTATTGCCCTTGCTAGAGCGTCTTAGTGGGTCCACGCAAAGATTCGCGATAGAGATGATTATTGGAGAGCATTTATCAAGAATGGCTTTCCCTGGTTCTTCGAATTAAACCAAATTATCCAGACAAGTCCTCTGGCTGGTAGGGACATATACAGAGTTCTGTTTTTCTGGACGTTTTTCTGTGTTGTAGTATTTGAGGGAATAATAGGCCCCTTAATGCACGTGGCCAATCGACGGCGAATCTGGGAAGCCTGCGAAGAGATAGCAATGGCATACCATGGCCCCCTTTGGAGGCGTCCTAGGTAGAAAAATAGTCAAACTATTTGAATAGAAATTAACATCACGATGCCGTACTTGAGGTACGTACTGCGTATTAGTGTACCTACATGTACCTGGGTACCTAACCCATTCTTCAATAGATCACGTTTACACGTAATCTAAGTAAAAGACCTGGACTTAGCAAGTACTTTACCGTCGTGGTAAAGGTTAATTTAACGGTATATATTTAAGTTAATATATCGAATCGTATATATATGGTTTATAATAATAAACGGGTTAAATTATTAATGTATTTATATTTTTATAATTTATTAATTAAATGGTATTTTTATCATTTTTTAATATTATAAATTTATAATATATATATTTTTATTACGAATTGATAATTAAAGAAATCACGTTTAAAACGTGAAAATAAAATAATTACAAAAATTAAAAAAATAATAAAATAAAATAATATAATGAAAAAGTATTTTATATATTTAATTATTTGTTTTAAACTTATTAATTATTAATTTAAATTTTATATTTAATTTATATAAATGCAATATTTTCCATTTACAGTATAAAACGTTTCAATTTTTTGAGTCGTACATAAGCAGTATATATACGGTTTAAGAAACCCTCCCCCAAGACGCTAAGGTACCTAATGACTTCATAGGTACGTACCCCCGGGCTTTCTGCATACCTCTAAAAACGAACTGACGAACCAAGAACCATTAGTAGCCGAGCTCTTACAAGTTACAAGGGTGTTCATCTGTCTACCCCATTTCCATTTGCAGCTTTTGAGGAGCAATATTGAACGTCTATAAAAGAGAAGAGAACAACAATTTTGGGTGGTATGTGGTATGAGTAGGGGAATTGCGGTTTAACTGATCGATATGAATAAAAGATGGCGTCGCTGCGCCCAATTATCCAGTTAGCTCGCTGGCGTGTGTCAACCCGTGCTCCATCAGCAGCAGCATCAGCAGCAGCTCGGCGACGATGCTTTGCGACAGCTTCCGACGTCAAAAACCCAGGCGAATCAGCAACACAGCAACAACAGCAACCACCACGCTCCGATAACCGAGTGAAGATAGTTGAAGTAGGACCGAGAGACGGTTTACAGAATGAAAAGAAATCAATTCCTCTGGCTACCAAGATCGAATTCATTGAGAGGCTAGCTAAGACTGGTGTGTCCGTCATAGAAGCTGGGTCCTTCGTCTCTCCGAAATGGGTACCACAAGTTAGTCTCCCTTGAATTGCGAATAGTATAGCATGAGTATAGAATAGAAGCTGACTTAAGAGGAAACTACTGTAGATGGATAACTCGAGCGAAATTCTCGAGCACATCTTAACGAACAAGATCCCCTCGCCCGTCCCGATCACGTACTCATTCCTCGCCCCCAACGCGAAGGGTTTCGAGAATGCCGCAGCTCTACTTCAAAAGCACCCCGGTGCCTACCTGACGGAAGCCGAATCGTTCGCAGGCCTGAAAGGCAAGCCGGCAGTAGAAATCGCAGTTTTCGCCGCCGCGACCGAGAGTTTCTCCCAGAAGAACCTGAACTGCGACATCGCGACGTCGCTCGAGATGTTCAAGGACGTGATCCAAGGGGCGAAGCAGTTAGGCATCCGGGCCCGGGCCTACATCTCGGTGGTCCTGGGCTGTCCCTTCGAGGGACACGACGTAAACCCGCATAAGGTGGCCGAGATCGCCACTTCCCTGCTGGAGATGGGCGCTGACGAGATTTCGCTCGGGGATACCACAGGCATGGGCACCGCGCCCCGCACCCAGGAGCTCTTGAAGTGCATGGCGGCCGCGGGGATTCGTAACGAGGACATTGCCATGCATTTCCACGACACGTACGGCCAGGCCCTCGTGAACACGGCGATTTCTCTCGAGCGCGGCATCAGGACCTTCGATAGCTCTGTCGGTGGTCTTGGTGGCTGCCCGTACAGCCCTGGTGCCACTGGAAATGTGGCGACGGAAAATATGGTGTACTTCCTCGAGAGCTTGGGTATGGACACGGGCATCGACCTCGACGCTATGGCGGATATTGGGCAATGGATCTCTGACGAGTTGGGCAGACAGAACGACTCTGTCGTTGGTAAAGCCGTGCTCGGGGCTCGTAAGGCTAGGTCTTCTACGTCGGCTACGTAATACTAGTTTTGACGTAAGAATGCGAATGTAAGGTATATATTTGACCATCCACGTCGAGACGCATGCAAGGACGATTGGCATAGTTTGATTATCACTTGTGAAAAACTTATAAACTTGAAGACGGTTTAAATATTAAAAGCTACATCATGTAACGGATTCTCAACTACTGCACAGGCAATCAAACCACTCTTCGCACCTTGCTATAGTAAATAAACACTGCTGAGAGTGCTAAGGCCATTTATTCAATTCTTGACCATTTCTTTCCCCGGCCTCCATTTCCCCGTGTCTAAGGATCTATTTCTCGGCGAGTTTAATGCACTCCTGAGCAATATGCCGGTCACGTTCTAAAACACGGTACCGCCCATCTGTATAGTAGCCTTCTTCCAGATCTTCATAGCCTCGGGGATATGGAACGCTAAGATTGCAGATGTGCTCTCCAAATGCTCCGTCATATCTGGCAACTTGTAAGAGATGTCATAAAGTCAAGTCTGACTTCCAGCTAGGCTGCTTCAGCAAGTACTATTGATGAGTTGCTCACATATTGACGTTACCGTTGCGCCAGTTGTCAAAGTCATAGCTACGTCATGTATCATGGCGTATGTCTCGCTTGCGGACACACTCCTGATCACTTTCTTATACTTCGTCAAGCTCCAATGACTCGGGTTCCCTCTCATAGTAAATGATTCATTGCTTGTCGTCTCGTTAGCAATAAATAGTTCGTAGCCAATCCGAGAACTCAAGTTTTTGTGGATCTCTATACATCTATGTCAAAAGCGCCAGCAAACTGATTGCTAATAGTATGGCCCATAACCCCAGAAAACAACATGTAAAGTCCAATTGTGTTTGTGTTGTTGTTTCTTCAACTCTAATTTAACATGATACCCCTATTCTATGATAACCTAGGACCTTATGTAAGATGTAATCTACAGGTAAGTTAGGAGGTAGCATAGGGCTCTGCTGGCTCCTGGGTTTATGTACTTCCCCACGTGGCTTTGGTCCCACAGTGGGGTTACACTCCAAATCTGCAAACCAGGGTCAATTAAGTTTAACCTCCAAATTTGATATCTAAAAAAAAAGTTTATTCTTGAAATCAACAACAACTTTAAGATCTTCGAGTTTCTCGACGCCAAGATAATAGGCTAATTCGAGATGCACTCGTTGGTCCAACCTCATGCTTTGGTAGCTCTTAAGCTTCCTTCTGGAAACCTTCGGGTTCTTGAAGTTACCCCCAATACGTATGTCATCGTAGGCCATCTTAAGTAACTGCATTAACTAACGTTCATTCATTCTATAGGACAATCTCCTTAGGGAAGTATGGCTCATTCCCAAGTAATCTCATAATTCACCGGCCATACCACTTGACCTATGAATTACAAGATAAGCAACCGGGAGAGAGTTTCAATCGCTTGCGTATCGTGCCAGCCTCTGAGCTGTATAGCGATATACTATCTTCTGATGCATCGGCCAGTGCCCTGGAAGAAGAAACTCCCATAACCAACGAAGGTGATGATGCGGAGAATGCTACTTCAACTGGAATCGAGTACTCGCTCGTTGATCCTGAATCTGGTGCTGTTGTAGCTCGAACCGATCGCGTAGAAATCGATACCTCAGCCCGCCAAACTCTAACGACAGAGAAGATAGAAGCCTTGAAGAAAGATGGCACAGATGCTGGAAGAGATATAATAGCCAAGTTATTGTTATCGCATACGGCGATCGACCAGAAGACGCAGTATTCTTTAGCCAAATATAAATTGCTTAAGACGAAAAAGTATATTCGAAGGTTCTCTGTCCTCCCTATGGATGTGCCCATGCTCGCTCATTGGCAATTGGAGGTAAAGGATCCAAGCAAGATACTGGATATGAGAGATGAAATGATAGCGTTATTAGGCTGCTGGGCCAACGTGCATTTTGGTGGAGAGGACCAATGCGATATTGAAGAAGTCGGCGATCGCGAGGGAAAGGGTTTCGAATCTACACCTGGACGATGGCTTGTTGTGGACGACACTGGCGGTCTTCTAGTAGCAGCTATGGCGGAGAGGATGGGTATCCTTTATTCGCCTGAAAATAAAGTTGCAGAGGACAACCAGGAACCAACATCATCCAGTGCATATCAAAAGGAATATTCGCATAACCAAAAAGTCATAACAAATAAAGAAGACCCCCCTTCTGGAACGAGCAACGAACCTAGTGGCTCCACCATGGAATCAACAGCCCAGGACCATGATTCCACAGAGCCGAAGTCCCCTCAGAATACAAGAATATCGCATGGAGATGGGAAATCGCGGTGTAACGACCTAAAAGTACCATATGCGGGTGCCAACACGCTCACCGTTATTCATGCCAACCAACAACCGAACCTGACTTTTCTCCGCGAATATGGTTTCGATGCTACGAATCCCGCACAGCCATCTGACCACCCCTTGGCCTCTCACTTGATGTCCATATCCTGGTTGCAACTCATCAAGCCAGAATCAGATCCCACATACAACTCGAAGATGCCTAGCGTGTCACCTGAGGCGCTCCGCTCGTGGAAAGCTAATCGTCGGGGCACATACCACCGCAAGCGGCGTCGTTGGGCTAAGATTCGTCACGTTGTGGATACTACGCGAAAGGGCGAGTTCTCTGGGCTGGTAGTTGCTAGCACGATGGACCCTATATCTATTATGCGCTATGCGGTGCCGCTTCTTGCTGGTGGCGCACCTATCGCTATTTACTCGCAGACTATCGAACCTCTAACAGCGCTAGCTGACTGTTATAGCATAGCACGTCGCGCGGCTTGGGTATCAAATCCGCCAGAAGAGGCGGTGGGTAAAACCCACCAAGAACTGGAGCAGTGGCCCGGTAACGAGGAATTCCCGTTAAACCCATCCCTTGTGCTTGGAGCCGCTTTGCAAACAAGCCGTGTTAGGAAATGGCAGGTCCTTCCTGGACGGACACACCCCCTGATGACAAGTAGGGGCGGAGCGGAAGGATACGTATTCACAGCATGGAGAGTCAAGCCAGCAGAAGGCAAGATAGAAGCCAGAGGGAAAGCCCGTACCAGGAAACGGAAGCTTGAAGGACCGATACAGGAAGAAACTTCCAAGTAAGCTGGACGGAAATACGGTTGCATTTATCGGCGTTATAGAACCCAATTTCATGGAATGGGATATAACAGTCTAGCATTTAGCTAGCTTCAGTCTAGTTTTCAGTTCGCATACACTTGCGATCGATACCCCTATAACAAGAATTCTTTGCTTGACAGCTTGGCAGGCTTCTTTTGATATTCGACACTTGATATCCCTGTGAATTGTAGAGGCGGTATCCTCTCCTTACAACGACTTGCCCATAAACTTTCTCTTCGTGAAACTCAACCACCACTTGCTCGGCTTCGCGTCATCTTCTTCGTAAACTCGTGCTAGTAACCGCGAAGCTAGTTCTTGTCGTACCTGGGAGAGATACTGTCGTAGTTGCTCGGCATCCTGCCTGTCTCGCGGGGGCTCGTAGATCTGTGCGTCGAGGTTAGACCCCCTCTCCCCTTACCGTGAAGCTTTGCTGTGTTTCTGTATCCGGGGAGGCAAAATCAAGTCAAGCTGGAACGTACCTGGTTTAGGGGGAACGCGGGGTCGCCCGGGATGGCGAAGTTGAGGTCCAAGGCGGTGTTGAGGACCTCCTTGGTGGCGTCCCTCAGGGAGTGCTGGGGGCGGATCTTGCCGAGGCACTCGCTCACGAAGAGGATGCCGTAGATGAGCAGGCGGTCGGCGGGGCCCTGGATCTCGAAGTTGCGGAAGAAGGTGTTGGCGCGGAAGAGCGAGAGCACCTCGTCGAGGATGTCGTAGGACTCGGCGTCCGGGTCGGGGCTCTCGTTCGCGGGGAGCGGCGGGTTGGGCTGCGGCAGCACGTACGCGGGTCCGCGGGTCTTGGTGCGGAGGGGGAGGAGAGGGAAGTTCCCTATTAGACGCGGGATGTTGGGGTCATTGTTGAACATGGAGTTGTAGGCCTGATAGTTTGATAGTAAAAGTCTTGTTAGCAGCTAGGACGAAGGTACTTCGAGGTATTAGGCGTCAAGGAGATCTTATGATTATTGTTGATATTATTGGGGGGAGGAGGGTTATCAGGAGGTTCTTGAGCTGGCAAATAAAATAGCAAGGCACATACCGGCATCTTGTCAAGAATTCACCGAGAGAATAATCGGTGGTAGCTTGACAAGCCTGCACTTTTGGATATACTTTGTTTTTATCAAAAAGGGGAGCTCCTATTAGGTATTCCTCTTGTTGACGGCTAGGCTTGCAGGGTTTGGGTACAGCTGAGGCTGACGTTCCCCGGTGTAAATTGTTAGTGATAATGAAACGTCACTCCGAAGTACGTACCCCACTCGGATAAATGCAGGTGCATAAAGTTAAGCGCGTTGAGTATGAAGTACTTAGGTACATAGTAGAGTACATAGTAAGACTGAGTTTGCATAAATGTCCCCACACTGTGACACTGTGTTGGGGATGTACCCTCTTGCCAATTCACACCAAACTTGCACGAGCTAAAGATAGATGACATGTCACCAACCTAATCAATCAGGCTAATCAAGCTAATGAAATGACTTGCATCCACAATGCCTGGAGCCATCTGACGCTAAGCTTGGCAGTTAGTCTTAACAGAACCGGAAACCGCGGAATACAATTGGCTCGCAACGGCAACAGATGTGGCGCTCCTTGATCTAAAGGGCTGGAGCCTAGCCCTAACTTTATTTGGGGGGCGACACAAGATCAGGTGAATACGCGCAACAGTGGTGACTTGGTGCTAGTTGGCCGCATTCAAATTGCTGTCTCAATCCACGTTTGTTTGCGGGTGGAATGCCCCTCCAGGTCGCGTCTTTTTCTCTCCTCCCTCATCCACTCCTGTCTTCACTCCCGTCTTTCATGTTGCCTCCCGGTATCAAAACTTTATTACATCTTTTTTTGCCTTTCCTTTTTCTTTTTTTCGTCCACCCCTTACGTCGTGCAGATTCACGTTGCACAATAACAAAAGAAAACAATTAAGTACGATTTTTTTTTAATACCTAAGCTATTATTGCTCCTTCTATCCTTTAATTTGTAGTCGGTACTTCTTGCAACCTTCCAAATTTGTATTAAGGCAACAAGTACAGCGTATTTTATTTTATTTTTATCTTTTATCCTTTTAGTTTTTTCCATTGTATTGTATTCCGTTCCTTATTAAGGAGGCAGGTGTAATTGCAGCCTCCTAAATTCACCTAATCTGATCTTTAACTCACTTTCACTTTCACTTCCAGTGAGTTTCTTAAGCGATATTTTTTTTATTTCCTTGTACCTTCCCCCCCCTGGCCCTTTTTACTAACATTTTATTTTCTAAGGGGATAACATCCCGATATCTCCATCACAATGATCTCTCAGGGATCAACCATAACAACCACAACAGAAGTAACGGTCAAGCGAAAGCGAGTCTATCGCAAAACGAAGTGTCGCAAAATCTTGTCGCCACAAATTGGATCACTTTATGATATTCTCCATGACTACGCCTCTACCGCGCTCTATGTTCCGCCGTTGAGCTGGACTGAATTACACACAAAGGTGTTAGGTTGTCGCTTTGTGCAACAAGCTCCTCAGACTACGCCGACACCCTCGCGCCCGTCATCTCCATCTTCGTTATGGCACTCTCAGCCTTCCAAGGTACCACAAACTGTGGTGAATATCAGTCGCGCTCTTGACGTCATTATGCAAGATAACGTCTCTAACATAGAGCAAAATGATGCAATGAAGAACGTCTTAGAAGGCCTATTCCCGTCTCAATTATCTCCAACTAATCTATCAAGACTTACACTTCGATGCGGTAAAGATCGATATATTAGTGCGGTTAGGTGCCAGGCCTTATACAAGGACCCGGTTGGTTTGCGCTCATTTGAGTCGGCTACTACCTGCTCGTCCGATCTTTTGACGGTAGCCAAGGAGAAGGACACTAAGGCTTCCTGCGATACACCATTATTGGCCTACCTGGATCGTGACTTTCTGAATCGTATTAGAAGAAACTGTTACCGAATACCTCCTGGTCCTGGTGGATTATTCAATGGTCCTATACACCGTTTGCAAGCCATCCGATCAGGAAAGTTGGTACCGAAGAATCTAGATGAGGACCATTACATCCTCGCTACCATGCTAGCAATGGCTCAGCAGCATGTGTATGGAAATGTCTTTACGGGAGAGGATTTTACGCCGAAGGATGTTCAAGTTCGCGTCCTGGCGGTTTCAAAAGAGGATTCTTCTTTTGTCGTCTATTCGAGCGTAATACCCACATCATTCCTAGCCATGTTCCACGAGCCCGGCAAATCGCCGAAGGGAGATACGAAAATCGCAATCAACTATCGGCATGTTCCTGTCTGGCCCGTTTTGGGCCTCAAGGAACGTCTGGGGCAGGCCCTAGGCAAGGATCTTATCGGCGAGTTCGATATAGATCGCATAGAAACCTTTAAGAATGAGCTAGTACCCGATTTTGAAGGACTTAACAGCGACAACTTTGAAGAAGACGAAGAAGAAGAAGAATTTGAAAGCATGCTTGAGATTCTCGACAAGGAAGACAGATCAATGTCTAATACTTCCCAACTATCACTGCCACCCAAGCGTAAAAGGGGTATCTTCTCCGAGGTTTTTAACGGAAGCTTCTCCGAGGATCACGAATCTTCTGGTTACCCAAGTGAGTTACTAGCGAAGCGCAGGCGTTTAGAGGAAGGTAGGGTTGGCGTCGTCCGATGATTCAATATCGACCCGGATTTTCTAACTGAGATCGTGGGGATATACGAATGGGTTACTAAGATATGGATAGGAATGAAAAATGGGTCAGCGATGATACCACAACCAGGGACATCATGGAGTTCAGATGACTTCTCGCTGTCTAGAAATAAGATGCAAGACGAATAAGACCCTCTTGGGACGTTTTGGGATGCCTCGTGGCTCAAGGGGTGGGAGGGACGGATATATCCAACGGCTTTATGCAGTGGGAGGACAAGCTACTCGAGGCTTTATTGGCCATAACCGTCTTCGTTGTCTATACAAGACGGTCGCCATTGTATGACGATGATTATGATTGTACGAGATACCTGGGCGTGCCGGACGTACCAGCTTCGGTTTTGACCCTCGCCCAAAAAAGGATGATATGCAATGTTTGCTTTCTAACAACATTGCCGCGCTACATTTCTTCGATGCACTTTATAGAATAATCTTACGACTTCACTAGCTTCGCGGCTGGGGCGTTCATCAATGCAGGTATATATGCTCATGAGGGAATTGATTACTTACTACACGGTAAAATGGTATTCCATCATTTTAATGCAACGCTTCGTGCTACTACTCGTCCCTTGTGACTTGGTTTGGTTTAGTTAATGGACTAATATCATTGTCCAGGATTCCAAGTATACAGCTCATAATCACCATGTCAGGTACCTAGGTCAGACCGAAGTTACTCAGGCCAGCAAGCAGAAACATGGTTCTTGAAGATCAATTCACCTATTTAACTGACTTTGAATCTTAGTGACGTTGTAGGCAATGCATCATAGCTCATTGTCACGACGATTCGATTCACGATCTAATTCACGATCTATACCAAAGCCTTCTACATAGTAATAGTAGCCGGTCTATTTAAATACTACCAAGTTCCCTCTACCTCTTTCCTTATAAAGCAACCTTTTATTTTGCCAAAATAAATTCATCAAATCTTAACAATAAAGCCTCAGGGAATATAGCTAACTACTAGTAGTTATTGCTAATTACCTTGCAATCATGGAGTATAGTATCCACCTTGCTCTAGCAGACACAGCCAAGCAGCTTCGCCGTAGGATGGGTGAGCCCGAGCCTAGAGAATCCACGGCATCTGTGCCGGGGGGTTTTTTGGGGGCAAGCAGTCAGAACGCAGGATCATCCTCTGCCGCCGAGCGCGGAACTCAGGGTTTGAGATTCGACAATCTACCATACGATGTAAAGGCTTCTATATTCGATGTGGTCGGCTCATCGCCTAGTTGGGCCTATTTCAGGTTCAGGAAAGGCAGCCTGGCTGAATGTTGGGGCGGTGATCAGGCGCTCTACGTCAACAAAGAATGGAATGGATCCCACCAGCTACGACAAGGCTTGAACACTATCAGCCCGTCAATCAGCCGACCAATCGGTATAGAAACCCTTACCGAAGGTATCCTCCGTCTCTTTTTAGGGGACGAGCATGGAACTGGAAAATCTCACAAACATTCCCAATCTATTACGGTGAGGAAGCATCTGGACTGGTTCCTTTATGATGGTTGTGTGAACCAGATGGCTAGTAGGGAACCATGGTCTATACCCTCCTACCTCAGTGGCGTTCGATTCTGTGCCTTCAAGCTCGATGATGTGTTTGACAGTACGATGGCCAATGAAAACTGGGATCCACCCCCTAATTTTATATGGCCTCGGTCTTCACGCATCGAAGAACTTATAATCGTTGTGGGGAGATTCCGAAGAGAGGTCCCCCCGTCAAGAATGAGGGTTATTAAGGCTTTCCAAACTGACACACGGAGCATCAGCTCTGCAATGAATCTAGCCTATGACAGAATGCTCGAGGATAATCCAGACTGGAAAAAGTATCTCGCCAATTCCGAGAAGCACATGATTGGAGATATTACTGAACGCTGGACCTATGCATTGTTTAATAAGTACCAGCGCAGGCAGCAGTGGTTGGAAGGTTACGACGGCCAGCGATGGCTTGCCTACCCGGTACACGATGAGCAAAATGAACTTTCCGTTTGGCTAGCAAGTGCCGAAGGATATGACTGGCTTGGATATGACTGGAGTGATGAAAAGAGGCCGGGGTTCCTGTTCCTAGCATCGAAATCTTGCTGGTGGTGGCTGGCGTCGGAGTATGGTTTCCCATGGCTAGAGACCAGACAAGGGATAGTCTGGCTCAATAGTAGAAATGGGCGAAAGTTCCTCGCCAGTCGACAGGCTTTGCTCTGGGCAAACACGGGTACATACACTCCGTCGCACTTCACGCCTCTCGGAACGCAAGTCCGGAAAGCGTGGTTCAGCACCCCCACGGGAAGAGAGTGGGCATTCTACAATTGCCCTAACGGGAACCCACCGACACCTCCAGAACCTTATAAGAGAGAGTCTACCCCGCCTCCAGAGGTGGAATTCCCAGCTTTCTTTACGAATCGACGCTTTCGCCAATGGAAATTCGTTATCTGCCCGGAAGAGATCACCGAGAGGGCAGCACGTCATCGTCGTTAAAGACGAAAAGAAGGGCTATGATGGGAGTAGTTAGAGCCAGTTATACTTTAGTTGACCATATTTAACCATTACTAACATATTAAGGATCCTCCGTCCTGAAGCTGGCTTCTGTTTCTTAGAACTTATGTGATAATACGATGAGAAAACAAAAAGTCAATCCTCCCCGTGACTCCTCTCTCCACAACATGACGAATAGCTTCACAATATATCTACAATGAACACTTGCACAGGTATCCCAATAGAAATTTCTCACTTGATAATACGTACGTATCAAATTCCGAATTAAATAATAGAGGCTAACGAGCACCGGGCATGTCTAAGATAATATAATATAAAGAGGGACGCATCATATTCGAGTCCACAGCATAACCAGAACAAACCGTCTAATGAGATACCATACACGTAAATCCTATCCATCACGATATACCTAGAACCCTGTATATTAAGCCATTCCTAAACCTCAAACTCATATCAATACCATTGTTATCTCATCTCAAACGCCATCTCAACCTTTCCCTATCAATCTCCCTCCAACATAGTTCAAGACTTCAGGCAAATCTTGTTTTGCCTAAGGCAACCCTTGCTCACGCCCAGCTCGTCCGGGGCTTCGCTCAAGCCCAAGAAGGTGTCTTCCAAGCTGAAGTTGAAGTCGGAGATGCCGCAGGTGCTCCCGATCCAGTCCCCGAAGAACGAGGCGGCCTCGAGCCCGTTCTCGACGAACGTCTTGGCGCCTTCGACGGCCCTCCGCGCCGCGGTCAGAGACGCGCCCCCCGGCAGGGCGTCGAGGCCCAGCTCGACAAGCGTCGTGATGGCCGTCAGGACTACGGCGCATATCACGTTGTCCAGCTCCGAAAGCCCCTCGATCACGACGTTGAGGAACGCTGTCGCTGCTGACAGGTCGCAGATGCACTCGCCCGGGGTAAATCTGTTCCCGTCGTCGTCTTCGTCGATCGTGCTGGGATCTAATTTGTCCTCGGGAATGTCCGGGCCTTTGCACTGTCGTTGGGATTTATGGGTTAGTTTCGTTTCGATAATGACTAGGGGGGAATAAGACGTACGCCGACTGCATTCGGGTCCGATCCCGGATTCTGCGTCGGACACCAGATTTTACACGGGGCGAGCTCCTTCACCAGGTTTCCGGGTCCGAGGTACGAGAGACAGATTCCTATTCTCCCGAAATTGGCAATGGTGGTGTCATCTGAGCGAGGAACAACTGCGGCAGAGCTTGAGCCTAACAGCCCAAGCAAAATCGCAGCAGAGAGGTATGAAGATAGCAAAGTAGCCTTCATCGTGGGATAATGCTGAAGTTGTATAGCTAGAAAGGAAACTTAGGGGAAATCTCTTAAGTTGACAGAAGTCGAGCCCTGTATATGTCAAGTATGTTTGGTGAATACAGATCTGCTGACTTTGACAACGGCTTTGAATTCGTGGGTATATCGATGAGGACGCCAACTATTTGATAGTTCGGCACTTTGCTTTAAGGAAGAGTGAAATATTATATAAATCTACCTGGGTACATTTATGATATCAAAGAAATCTAAAAACAAACCGGGTTATATGCCAATGCTTCCTTAGAAAATCATTTTAACCCTTACATCGTAGAGTTGTTACCACACATATATACCTAGGTACACATACATTTTCGATCTTATACAAGTACCTACCCATCATCAGGTGGGCTGTCTTGGAGCGACCAACAGCAAGCACATCGATCAGTCTGATTAAGGTAGGCGGAAGGGCAAACCGGAGTGCTGAATACCCAGGCGGAATTCTACCGGGATGGATTCTATCCGGAGGTATATATTTATATAAAGAGCTGGCAGACGACTCTCGATAAGCCGGTAGACACTAGGATTGGTAGCTATTATAAAACAAGACTATTCTCGCCTATAATTCAGGTGTGTGTTACCGAGAGGATAATGAACCAACAACAGCAGAACCAAAGCTTCGATTGTTGTTTCGAAACCAACTCAGCTTGGAGCCTTATTCGACGCCGAGCGCTTGTAGATCGGATGCTGGGTCGGCCGCGGAATGGAGTATCCTGAAATAGAAATCGAGGCAAACGCCGCACCAATTGATTCGCCAGTCAGCCGCATAGCCCCCGAGAATGGTACTCCATATATTTGCCTTCGCCGTAGCTCCTTATATAGTATTTATATTTATTTTCATCCGGAGTTTGAACCTTCCGTTCGTTTGCTTAATCGCAAAACTAACAGATCAACTTATATTTGTGGTAAAGAGGGCCACGCATGTGGCCGTGTGATATATCGAATCGAATACTTTCGTACCAAGACGGCTTCAAAACCGTCATTGAATAGTAGATTATGAGTTCTTCGATTGCTTAGGTAGAGAACAAGGTAACAATTCACAAGTCCTGGACTGGGTGTCCTTTTAGAAGATAGAGCCTCCTATTGTCCACTTCACATAAAATAATTAATATCCATATAATTCATGTAATATGAGGTATGTATCTTATGCACCATTCGCGAAACTTGCACCTCCAACCTCCTTATCGAACTCAATGCAAGTCGACAGCCCGCACAATTCAAACACATCCCTCACACCTCCATCAATCTTCCCGTCTTCCTTATACCTGTTCTTTATCTCGCCCGTGCTCTTCAGTTCCCGGCAGAACTCGCGCATGGCGATATACACGCTCGTCATGCCGGCTATCGGCCACAGAACGATCTTATACCCGAGCTCCTTCGCCTCCTGCGCGTTCACCAGCGGCGTCACGCCGCCGTTGACCATGTTCAGGAGACACGGCGTGGGCGCCATGTCCTTGACCACCTGCGCCATCTGCTCCTTCGTCTGCATGCCCTCCAGGAACGCCGCATCGGCACCGGCTTCCACGGCCGCTTGTAGCCTGCGAACCGCCTCCGAGTAGCCCCGCGACTGCAGCGCGTCCGTGCGCGCGATGATCACGATATCCGAGCCCAGGCGCGACCGCGCCGAGGCCGCGGCCCGGATGCGCGCCACGAACGTCGCCGTGTCGACGAGCTCCTTCCCGCTGAGGTGTCCGCAGCGCTTCGTCGTCACCTGGTCCTCGATGTGGAACGCCGCCACGCCCTGCAGGATGTACTTCTCGGCGGTGCGCGCGGCCATCAGGGGTCCCCCGAACCCGGTGTCGGCGTCCGCGATCACGGGGACGGAGCGGTCCAGGCCCGCGATCATCCCGGCGTTCGTCGCCATGTCGTCGACGGTCGTGAGGCCGAGGTCCGGCTGTCCCAGGCGGGACGCAGCTGTCCCGGCGCCCGTCTGGTCCGAAAGTTAGTGGAATGTCATTCTAGAAAAGTGGCGTGCCAACTTGCGGCTAAGGAAAGCGAGGCCCTTCTCCTACCATGTATAACGCATCGAAGCCGACGCTCAGAGCTACTCGCGCCGTGAGTCCGTCGTGTACGCCCGGGCATACCACGGTCTTTTCCGGATCGGCCAGCATCTGCCGGAGCTTTGATGCGGACTTTGTCTGGGCCATTGGGGGAGATATGAACGCGTACGGGGGGTAGCAACTTCGTATTTTTAATTTGCGAAACACGATCTTCTACACAAATCCTGAGTAGCTTAATTTCACGTAACCCGAGATTTTCATTTACATCAACCTCGTATTATGATTTTTTATATAGGTATAATTACTATCTCAACAGCCTGTCTACCTACCTAGAAACTTTTCATCTTCGCCTCTCTCCGTCCTCGGAACGCCCGGTTCACCTCGAACCTAAGTTAGGGACATTTGGCTCTTCGAAAATGTACCCGCTTTAGACTCGCGCGAACCGGATTCGAAGGGAACTAAATACCTAACATAACTTGGAAGATTCATACGAATATCCAATAGATTCTAGCGTCGTTTCGGTAAACTGTCCCAAATCCGCTATTTACCGACGATGGCGGACTGCAGCAAGAACGCACGCGGCCAGATGAGACTGCTTCGGTCTGCTACCCCAGCTCGCTGCTAGGATATACGTCGTTGGAAGTTTATAATTATAAACCCAGCAAGAAAGAGAGAAGGCATGTATATGCACGTACCGTGGACTACGTAATCACTCTACTCGCAATTTGTCAGTGATGAGAGGCTGTTTCGTGTAAAGACCAGGGGCGCATTCGAGTCGCACTGACGACTTAATGTCACAGAAATGGGCAGATCTCCCTGCGAACAAATGCTTCCATCATACGAGTCCCTTCAACGGACATGATTTGACCTGTCTCATTATTTCCTCTGCCGTCAACTCCACTCTGGTTTATTGATTCAATATTGAATTCGGCAAATCCTTCAGCTTTCTGACACACCATTATGAATGAGATCGAGCTGGTTTAGCTCGGAGCTCACCAATCACAGATGAGGCGCATAAAAATGAAATCCCTTTTTGAGCTAGGTTGACGTAATGAGCTGACGAATCACAGGGGATTGATTGCTCAGATAAAAATGACAAAAAGAATGAATGTTACGTACGAGTGAGGCTTCGTAAGATTTGAAGAAAAAAAAGATCGGATGTGAAAGGGAGAAAAATGAATGCATGAACGGGGAGTCGAACCCCGAGCTCAACCTTGCATTTGATGATGGAAGGGTTGAATGTTACCGCTACACCATTCATGCTTCGATGGAAGATTTGCCAATTATAGTGGTATATAATTCTAGACTACCGTGTAGCACCGACCAATCGGTCCACTTAGACGTGGTTAGGGTGTCCCCCATATCTCTCGGCCAATCAGAATCTCGTATAGTCCTATGGAATCGAGAGGCTGTACGGATTACTTTGAGCGACAGTCTCTGATGAGTTTATTTGTCCAATTGCTGGAATAGGTGAATGTGGTGGTGTCAGCCGCTCTAAATAAAGAAACGGACCAAGGAACGCAAGGAACGAGTATCTTGCTTGGACTAAGCTGAATCATCCCTTACCCAACGCGGGAGTTCATTCAGAGTACTAATCAATCAAATCTTACATCGTTGGTTGAACGATTGAGGGACTCGCCATCGATTCTCCATGGATACTATGTCTGACGTACCTATGTAAATACGTAGGCTTCTTATGCGAGAAGCGGTGTTGTACAAGTACCATAGTATAACGCTCTTGGATGGAACAATTGGGTTCTGTAATACTTCTATTCACCGCCTAGGTATCTAGGTTAAGGATGAAGACACTATTGAAATGAGCTTCATTACATATAGTTATACTCCACCGCATGGAGCCTGGCAACTTTGTTGCTCGGAAGACTAGGATTTGATAAGACTATACCATTTCGCAACGAATTCTACCAGTTCCTTGCTTAAGGAGTAGGTAGGTAGTTACAAATAATTTCGGTGCGGATTCTAGTCCTTGAGGTAGAAAGCATATAAAGGGGCATTGAATGGTATATTATCACCCTAAAGTAAGGGAAAAGTATGCATATGAAGAGACATTGTTTGAGTATTAAAGAAGTTTCACCTAGACAGAAACAAGTACTACCTGATTATTGGGAGACAATGGTGTTTGTGGTGGGTATAGTTCGACTTATACTGGACATATTATAAGCGAAGGGATTCAAATTAACAACTCCTTAGAAATTGATTGATGCAAATAATTGACCTGGGACTCGGAACACATAATAATCACGCGAATACTGAGTTGAGTTGAAAAAATGCGGCTGGTTTCTACACCTAGTAAGAGATCCTATGGATGTTACCAGTAGACAAAGAAGGCATTGCCGTCATCGTTGCGGAGAATAAACGATATCCTTAGTTGCGCCGTTTCAGATACATGTGTTTCTAGCTCCGAGCACGTGGGATCATGTTCAGCCTAGTTATGGTCCTGTTACAACTGCTAAAATATCCGCAATGATAATGGTATTACACTAGTGTAATAAAGGGCAAAATTATCTAGGTGTTTCCTTATTCCCGGCGGCTCTCGTGGAGCCTCAAAGGGAAAAAAAAAAAAAAAAAAAAAAAAAAAAAAAGACGGGGTTACTGGATCTCTCTTACCGCCGGAGTACAAGTACAAATGTCTCCATACGTAAAGGATCTGCGTGCTACTAATAACTGAAGCACAATGGATGTGGCTAATCGTTCTTGGCTACTAGAACGCTAGCTAACCCTTAGCGAGGGATTGGCAGGTTGATTAAAAAAAAGATGTTATCAAAAGAGGACAAAAACTCCCACGGTCGTAAGCCGGGACCGTTAAACGCACACTCAAAATCTCCCAAAAGAATGGATGGAGGCTCGCGTGCCCCATTTCCGCCGAGGATGGAGTTCGAACTTCACTCGACGAGTGGGGCTATCGTCTGCTAACTTGGGGTACGGCATGTGTGATAGGGTTGGAAGAAGCGCACTCGATTCAGGGGCCTTCTCAATAAGGTTGGTTGCTTGGCGTTTTGGTCACAGATCGACTTCCACCTTTTCCCACCTTAATCGAGTCGGTCCTTGTTCGAACGTCTTCTTCTACGTTTCATGTTTAGGCTCTTGGCATGTGAACGCTCCGGTGACTAGAAGAGATTACGCCTTCTAAGCAGCGCCGCCCGTTTAGTTCTCTAAACTTGACCAAAAGCACATAAATAGCCCAACGCCAAGTCTTGTTTAGCGTGGTTAATAGTTTTCGTTCTCTAAAATAGCTGTTCTGCTCCTCCTGCACTAGTTTTTGGTCTTCCTGCGCTATTGTGGGAAGACTTGGCAATCTTACATGAGAGAGAGAGATAGATGGATGTTTGTAAAGGCAACGAAGAAGTTGCGAAACGGTGACAGAGGTTCCGACTTAGCTGCTTAGGTAGAACCGGCTGCAGGGAGCCTTCGGATCACTTACTAACTAATAGGCGAATTTGTTACGTCTGGTCCGTCCGCGGGATACAGGCTATCGGGCTCTTTTTGCCGAATCTGAACACGATCATCGTTCAAGATCTCCGACATCCCCGTTGATTATCTCTACACATTTGGCTGTCACCGACTGGCGTTGATCTGAAGAATATTGGGGTATAGTCTCTTAGTTTCTGTAGTTTTTAGCCTGGCCCTTCTCGGTTCTATTCTATCAAGTGACTTTCCGTTCTTCTAGCATAGGTAATCGGAAGGTCATGTATGACGATCCCTCAAAAAAGAATGGTAGGCCAAGCCTTGGGTCGGGTCCAAGTCGTGCACGTCGTACATTTTGGAGCCGAGTAACCGTGAAGGCTTGCCTTACCTTCAATCTATTGTACATTGATAACGCCATACTAGTCCACTGCTAGAAGCTTCATTTCAGAGGCTAGACAGCGTTGTATAGTAGTTGATTAGAGGATCGAGGCTGGTCTAATAATAATAAGGTTGGCTTTGCAGCTTCGGTTGAATGCCTTAGGTACCTATACTCAAAGAATATATTGGTATAGGTACTATCCTTCTACGTACTTTCCTCTTCACCCCGTTCCTCCACTCGGCTTTGAAAATCCATGATAGGTATATTTGAGTATACGTTGGACATATCACAGCGGCTGTCTGCGTGAGAAATTGTAAGGTACCTTAACAGGAGCCAATCAAACTGGCTTGTTGGTAATTAAGCCATTGATTAAGCATATTGTGATGGGTTTAGGCGTGTAAATTTCCGCCACACAGAATCTTGGTATTGTCGGCTGCAGCCGCCAAGAACTTTCAACCACCAGCGGGAGGTACCCTGCAAGACCGGTAAGTTCCAAATTGCTACTGCTCCTCGATACCTAGCGAGCGAATTCAGACTGCCGCGCTGAAGCGAGCGATATGTAAAATAAATATAAGCTTCTTCTTGATAGAAACCGTGATATTAGACGTAGCCGCGACGCTTCTAGAAGCTCTAGACGCTGCGAGGGACAATTTTCGCGATAAGGCATTCTATATGGGAAATATCGCATGGCGTGGCTGTCACATTCTCGTCATTATCGTCGTAGTATTGGCAGGCCTTGAGGTTCAAGCCTTATCCTACCATAGCATCGCGGATATATGTACCTCGAAGTAGACAAACGGAATCGACCCCTGGTCTGCAGCCGCATTGTTAATGCCGAAAAGATAACAGCTTACAATATACTCTCATAAAATCTATTCTCTTCTTAATTTTCGTTTTGCGTCGGGGTATGTGAAATAGATAGATATCTGTGTTGCGTAGCAGTAACATCGCGTCCCTTGTAGCATCGGAAGGAAATACTATCAATTCAAGGTAATTACCGCTCTTATCCTAGCATTTGTCAGTTGACAATAGTATTGGTTGAAAGAAGACTTCTTGTTAAGAGGGCATCAATGGAGATGCCAGGTCCTGGTTTGAGACATGAATACCAGTGTACTATGTAAGTGAAAAGTGCTCAAACAGTTGGTAAGATTGGCAAGATTGACGTAATTGCTGCAATCTCGCCGAACTGGACGATGACTGGCGAGACATTCGAAACGATAGACCCACGGCTTACGAATGCTGGTCTGTGCTACCCCTGGCTAATGGTGGTTAGGGGCGGGCTGGGAACTGGGAATATCTAGACAAACGACGTAGCGATCTTCATCATCAGTACATGGCCGAGCGGAAAACTCTTACAGGGATTTCCCAACTTGGCTAGCCGGGATCTGAATGTGAACACTAGAATACCGGGGGAAATATCTAAATTACCTAGGTATGGATGGGACGTTAGAAGCAGATAAGATGAATTCGAATTGCCCGAAGTTAGGATTAGAATATGGAGGGATAAAAAGTTTATGAGGCAAAGGGAAGAAACTTCTTACTTCTCGTGTCTAGACTTCCAACTAAAGTAACATCTCATATCCATCAAATGAAAAGGTAACTAAAATAAGGTACGCGTAACCTTATACTTAAATATCTCTGGATTTGTCCGACTGTCAACGTTAACCTTACTGTGTTTAACAGAAAAACGGTGTGGTGGTAATGGGATAGGACGCCCAAAAAGGTACACTTCTTTGCTAGTAGTCACTTACATGACAGGTTACCGAGTTTATGCCAACTAATGCCAACTAATATGGAAAAAAAAAGAAGCTTGCAGCGTGCACGCATGGTGGCTACAGCAACTGGCCACATTAGGTATTGACGTATTGATTTTTCAACTTGTTAGATGCTTTCCCATATCGATTCTCTCTGTAAGCGCGGCTGAATGATTCGTCAGCCCATGCCTCTGATATTCTTGAAACAGTAAATTACAGATGTACGTAGGTAGTTCACGAGTTTGCTTGTTCGTATTGAGATCTGAGAGAAGGGAAAGGCTTTGGTGGCCGTGACGGGCAGACGAGCAGACGGGTAAGGGCATGGCAAAAGATCGTCGTCACAAGCACTGCCAGCCATTTCCACATTTCGCACATACTACCTACCTAGGTAATCGGTGGATAATCCAACTAGGGAAAGGGGGACGATGACGATATTTTTCTCTGGAATCAGCCTGAGTAGGCCACCATCAGATTTTTTTTTTTTCTCGTCAATGAGTTCTTCGTCTGAAATGCAACACTGTTTAATAATGGATTATAACTAACAGTTAAAGTTAAGGTGTTATCCGGTGATATGATAGGTAGGGACCTAACCCATGCAGCGATGTACATGGTTTACGTACCATAGCATGATCGATGGGCATGGAACTGGAATTTTAACCACGCGGGTCTACTATGCAAAGTTAGCGCACGTCTTAAGTCTTATTAAACTATCACAAGCCACTATCCAAAAACTACCTCTAGCGTCACTCAAATTTGTCGCGGTACATATACACTACTATGTAGTAAACAATAAACGCCCCCATACCTCCCCCATATCTTAGTATTGACCAATATAGCGCATCTTAAAAACTTGGAAATATGTAGGTACATAGTAGGTAGCATGTAAGATAAGTAAACAACTGGACTTATCCAGTTTTGAGGGATCTACAAGCCGACTGAGGTATGCTGTAAGTTAATGGCCTATTAAGAAGAAAATACTATCGACTTGGTTAATGCGCGGTGTTGCCGCGCTAGGTAATATACACCTATCAAGGATCAGGGTACATGAGTTTTATCTTGTTGATACACACACATGGGATGAGATAGAAAACGCTCGCTAGCTAAATAACCACGAGATATCATCTAGGATCTGCTTTGTTCTGTGTATAATACAGCGCCAATGCGATATGTCTACTATAATAATATGCAAAATATGTACCTTAACACAAGACAACTGCTCTCTTCTCTCTTTTCTTGCTGTTGCAGTTTCCGGTTTGCCCAACCCAGTCAACCTACAACAGGGGACGTACCGACCGCATTCTCAAGGTACCTCGAATGGTGGCCCTCGATCAGCGGATCTAATACAAATCCCGGCAACCCCAATTTATCATGCCCCCCCTAATCGCCCGGGTCTGTTCTATTGTGGCCATTCACAATTAGGTACCTGATACACTCGATACATAGGTACTCTAAGTACATACCTGGTACGCTACGCCGTTGCGTCCTCTAGCTTCCGCTTGTACTAGTACGGGAGGTGATTCCCCCCTGTCAAGCTTCCATGTTTCTCTTACCCATCGCCCGTTACTTTACTTTTTGCCTTGGTTGATCCCTCCTTTTTATTTCCTTTTCTACTGACGAATTCCTCCCTCTTGTCTTTCGTTGTGTCCTTTCTTCTTCATTTTGGAAAATAACCCAATTCCCTCTTTACTCATACAGTTTTGAGAAGCGCCTTACACGTCAGACGGGTGTGTAAGCGTTTGCTTTCTTTTACTCGTCTCACTTCTCTCCTTTGCGTGAGGTGTCGTTCGTTACCACCTACTCTTTTTTGGATTACGAAAAAGCCTGCGAAGTTCTCGAGTAACAAGAGTCTTTGTGACATAGATTGTCAACCGTCGCGCCGCATGCTAAATCCACAGACACGAAACTCTGTGATAACCGTCATTAAGTAACTCGGCGGTTGACTTTACCCGCTTGGATTAGCAACGAAAACCAGCGATTTGCCGTTTAGACCAAACCGATTATAGTCGAGACGACCTCCCCTCCTGACAGATTGTCACTGGGGGAAATCCTTACGATGGGAGCGAGAATGCCCTCTCCGCATCAAAGATTCTTCAGCATGAGGAACCCCTTCTCGCGATGCGTTCTCTTCGCTGTCGCGTTACTAGTATTACTTGTCGTTACATGGAAATCCGACCGTATAGAAGATGTCGGCTCGCGAATCGTGAAAGCCGCATCTACCCATAAAGGGGCTGATGCTCCGCAACAACCTCTTAGTGAAGCAGCACCCGCAAATGACAAGGATATTGCGCCTGTGTCAGACCATGTCATGGATTGCGGCATCAACTCAACTCACATGGGTGAACTGAAGGCAAAATATGAGCTTGGGGATACTTTCCAGTATTACAAACGATATGTCAAGATCAACCGCCAGCCGATAAGTCGAAAGTCAATCACCAAGCTTCCCCAGGCATTCCTTCCTGATACTTTTACTACCGTCGATTTGCAACACCCGAGCAACTACGGCGATGAGCAGTGTATTGAGCCTTTGGAAGTTCCAGTTCCCGAATCGCCATATCCTGCAACTGGAAACCTGTCTGATTTCATGTTCGGTGTGTCGACCACGTTCAAGAGATTCAGCTCCGAGAAGACTAGTCCAGTGAATGAATGGACATACTGGTTAACCGATGGCAAGGGTCACTCCAATGGTGGCAAGTTGATCCTCTTGCTCCTGGATGCAACCGAGGATCAGATCCTGCATGCTAAGACGATACTGCACCACGCCGGAATTGATGTTGATGTCTACCACTCGGATTCGTCGATGGAGATGGCCGTCCGTTATCTTACACTTATCCCGACTTTATACAACCACCCGGAGCGAGCATCAAAGAAATGGCTTGTGTCGTGTGATGATGACACTTTTTTCCCTAGTGTCCACGCGCTCACCAAAAAGTTTGAGGACTACGATCCCAACGAAATGCTTTACATCGGGACATTATCCGAGGATGTCAACAATGTTGACCGTCATGGTTCGCAAGCTTTTGGAGGTGCTGGTGTATTTCTCTCGGTACCACTAGCTGAGCAGATCGCTAAGAACTACGACAGCTGCAAGACGGAGGAGAAGGTCCATGAATCGAACTCTGGCTGGGGTCCTCAGGGTGATATTTTACTCCGCAAGTGCATCTACGAAAACACAGATGTTCGTCTATCTATCCTTCGTGGTCTCTACCAGCTTGATCTGTATGGCGACCCATCTGGTTTCTACGAGTCTGGTATTAAGCCCATCTCTCTCCACCACTTCAAGGGTGGCGGGTGGCACTCGGCTCTGCCTTGGGAGTACACTAAGATTGCCCATATCTGTGGTGAGGACTGTACGCTTCAGCGGTTCCGTACTAGCGATAACTTCATCATCTCGACTGGCTTCAGTGTTGCTCATTACCCCCACGGCATCGACTTCAACCTCGCTCAGATGGAACGAACGTTTGCAGCCGCCCCTCAAGATAAGGGGTGGAATTTGGACTACGTTTTTGACCCGCAGCGCCCTAGTCTTTTGAAGACAGGTCGTAAAGTTAGTTGGGATCTCCAGGAAGCGCGCCTTAATGAGGACAACACCGTTACCCACGTCTACGTACGAAAGGCCAATGATTGGAGATGGGTTGAGCGAAACGGTGATCCCATGTCTCATGTCGATGGCATAATTGAGCTTATCTGGGTCCCGTAGAGACATCACGTAACAGGTGGTGAACGATCTAATGATATTTACACGATGGGATAGGAACAGGCAAACGTTTCCATTCACCTACTGGGAGAAGGCCAGATTGGGAACTCATCTGAGGCTCCGCTCAAGATGTTGTAGCAACACTCCACCAGCAACAACAACCCCTCTCTTGCATACCCGGCTTTTTTGCCTTGTTGAATACATCTCAGCATTGCCTAGCAGGACGTCTCACTTGTGAATGCTAGTTGGGCCAAGGAGAGCGACTCGCTATTTTGCATAAACTGCAATCTATATGATGGCAAATCACCAACATGATGCATTGCTCTTTGGATCCTGTCAGTATTGGACAGATTTCTGCTTGGCTTTATTAACATTCAGAGCACACTTTTACCAGCGCTGGTTATCGCACTCCAACTACTATCAAAATCAGAAAGAAAAAATCCGATAATGCATAATTGCCAATATAGTCGATCGCTTTATCATTACTACTACTACCTTACATCTTCGCAGTTGATTTCGAAGGAGGAATCAACTCTCGGTACGCTTACATCGTACTACATTTATTATCATTTGGAACCCAGCATCAGTGACGGCTGAAAAGGTCGTACTCGGCATTTACACTAGTTATTTTTATTCCCCCTGTCTATTTGTATGATACAGTTACTCTTTGGGAAGCGGAGTTACGGGCATTAGATGTCTAGTGAGAAATATGGTGTCGTGATTGTCGCTACAACGGTCGAGGTTGGCGATTTTGGGTTGATATTTTTTTTCTTGGGAGCGTCAAATGGTGGTGATGGTGATGGTGGTGGTTGCTCAATGCCGTGCTGGAGGGCACCGCCAGCTCGGAATCGAAGTGCTCGAGACGAAACTGGTGGATGATGCCGTTTACGGTTGTACATACCTAACTTAGATAGGCCAAAAGAACATGACCTGAAGATGAATAACTTGTATTGTGTACCTAATGAGTGAAATATGCTAATGGGTGGTTTTTTATATCCAATTATGATTTTTCGAATGTTATTAGTTATCAGTGTATAACTCACCTAAATGTATATAATACGCATCTGTATAAGATTGTTCAAAGTGCCTATTGGAAAAGGGGGCGCTATCTTGGGTTTCACTTATGTAAGATCTGCCCCGCGCCCCACTAAAGAAAACGGCTGCCCAAGGCGACGGCCAAATGTTTCTTTACTTTGTTTTACTTTGTCCAGAATGAAGTCATCTACTTACCTCTTTCTTTTATTTACTTAAACCTCCAACGCCTTAAAGCAAATAAGCTCTACCGAAACGTCTCGAACTAGCTACCTACCTAGTACCTAGGTAGCTATGGGAAAAGGTACACATATATTCTAACATTACACCGTCTCTATCCTATATCTCACTTACCTTGTTTCGTTTATAGCCTGAGTACCAGGTATTTACCTTGTATCTATGCAAAACACCCGTCCATCATGCAAAACAGCATTCTCGCCGTCCCCTTTCGAAAAGGAGCCCATCTGTCGCTCTCGTCCTCTATTCGGCAGTATATATCTACGAAATATGACCAACATCCAGATATGTTCCGCCAAGATCTAGAGGTGATCGATACCCTAAGACGCGATGCTGTGAACGTGCGCGAGCCGCATCCGACTGGTGTCTTGAGACTACAGGCCTACGCTGGACAGCTAGTCTGGATCGGAGGGAAATTCCCTATAGATGTAAGTTTTCTTGGAACTACGGTCTTCTACTAGCTATCTCCTAGTCGTCTCTTATTTTATGCTTACAAGTCTCATCCGTAAATAGATCGGCGCAGATTTCACATGGTATCCCGCTTTAGGTTACAACACCGAACGACCCATAGTACACAATAATTTAAAATTCGAACTCGCCAACATCTTATACAACCTTGCCGCTCTATACTCCCAGTTAGCCATAGCGAGTAATCGCACCAGTACTGATGGCCTCAAGACCGCAGCGAGCTACTTCAGTCAGTCGGCAGGCGTACTGACACACTTAAAGAATGAGGTTATACCTGAGTTACGAACGACACCACCTGAGGACATGGACGGGCATACCTTAGACTCGTTAATACAATTACAACTGGCGCAATCTCAAGAATGCTACTGGCAAAAGGCTGTTATGGACGGCTACAAGGATGCATCAATAGCGAAGCTCGCTGCTAAGGTTTCCGATCTATACAACGAAGCCGGTGAAGCATCCATGCGGTCGCAGGCTATCAGTAGTAGTTGGATTCATCACATGAGCGCTAAACACCATCATTTTGCCGCTGCAGCTCAATACCGTGCAGCTTGCGAATGTCTAGAAAAGCGAAAATATGGCGAAGAGGTGGCCAGATTACGCGATGCTGTTTCGTGCGTTAACGAGGGGCTTAGAGAAAGTCGCGGCGGGTACTTACACAAAGCCGTGGCGGAAGATTTAAACGGTCTCAAGCGAAGGGTGGAAGAAGACCTTAAGCGGGCTGAAAGAGACAACGACGTGATCTATTTAAGTAAGTATTCTGACGAATACAATAATCGACCAGGAGGCCTACCTTGGTGCTGACTATGTTATAGACCCAGTGCCACCAAAGGCAGAGCTCAAAATCCTAGATCGAGCTACCATGGCAGTAGCGCGAATACCACCGCAAGTATCAGCACCTCAAGAGTATCTAAGAGCAAAGGGGGAATTCGGCCCTCCTCTGTTTACAAAACTCGTCCCATACTCCGTTCATATTGCCGTCTCCATTTATGAAGAGCGAAGGGACCGTCTAGTAAATCAGAACATCGTAGCTGAACTCGAGACACTGAACGAAAGGATTCATGAGATTCTTTCGTCACTTAATCTCCCAGGTTCGCTTCAGGCCTTCGAGAAGCCGCTCGGCCTGCCTGGAACCTTGGTTCAACATGCCGAAGAAATCCGGCAGGCAGATGCTTTGCATCGCTTGCAAAGGAGCTTCGCTGATATCGACAAGCTGCGCGCTGCTGATTTAGCAGTGTTCGAAGAAGGGAAAAGCCTACTGCAAGCAGAAGAGGAAGAAGATACTCAGTTACGTAGAAAATATGGTACAGATCGCTGGTTGCGGCCTGAAAGTCGTTCTGAGCCGAATCAAGGTGCAAAGCTCTGGAAGCAGGTAGCGGATGCCGAGGGCTGGTTTGCGAGCAGCGAAAGCAGCGATCAGGTTGTACGCGACAAATTCCATAGCATAGAACCTATGTTGGCCGTTCTCACAGGACCGGATCGTGGCCTGCTCGATTTCGTGCCTTCATCACGTCGCACAGAAATTCCTGAAGCGCTTAAACCTGCAATTGGTCGCTTGCGCACGGCGTATAACAATATAGCACGCCTCGAGGGTCGCCGTCGCCGAAAAGCTGAGGCTCTTCGCGAAAAGGCCCGTGACGATGATATCAAGTCTGATATCTTGACCGAGGCAGCAAGGCTAGAGCGCTCCAACACAGTGGCGACTGCAATTGTGCCCGCACATTTTGAAGATTTCTTCGAAAAGCGATTAGACTCACTTTATGAACCAGACCTCGAGCTTGTGCTGGCTGAGGCGAATGAGCAGGAGAAGCTTATCGCGGAGCTAACACGAGTAAACCGTGAGTTCGAGAGCCAGAAGAAGATTCTTGGGGACAAGGGAAACAAGGAAAGAGAGCAAGCTCTTCAGAAGCTTGAGAACGCCTATTACAAATACAAGGAGTTGATTAGCAACGCAGAGGCAGGACGTAAGTTCTACAACGATCTCAGCCGCATAGTAGGTGGCTTCCGAGATGGAGCGCGGAACTTCGTAGCCGAGCGAAGACACGAGGCGCGTATGCTCGAGGATGAGTTGAGTATGCCACCGCTAAATAACTTGAGCCTTGGGGGGCAACAAGATCGTGTGCAGCAACCACAACAGGCTTCATTTTTGCCATCCCCTGCTCCGTCCCGGCAACAGATGCACAGTCCCGCCGAAGCGCACATCCAGTCATGGGCACCGGCAGGTGAAACGGTGGCGCCGCAACCACAACCCCCGAGGGCAAACCCCATGCAGGGTGTATGGAACCCAGGAGCAGGCATTAAATTTGTCAGCACACCGCCTCCTACTGGCGGTACCGTAGGTGGCGCGGGGAACATAGAAAGTAACTCTCAGCAGGAGAAACGGCCGCCTGTTGCTGGGACTTGGGATCGGAATAGCGCGATAAGATTCGGTTAGGAAGCGAACACATCGCGTCGCCGTAGGAGGTAACTAAACCACCGGAAATTGTTGCAGTACCGGTCAGCCACTATAGCATGTTGGACTTGTCACCCAACCATACCCCAGCGCGTCCCGTGCAATAGATTTTAGCTGCTTTTCTAGTAGCAATACCACGTAAAAAAAGATAATCAAAAGAAATAGATTATACCTCTCATCCACAATAACGTATTTCAACGGGCTATGGTCCTAGCACATGGATAATACCAAATTACTGTTCCTTAGAGGTACTTCGTATATAACCCTTTCTCAAATGAGATCTCGAATCCATATCACCTTAGAGGCCGCAGCTCGCGAGGCAGTACTTCACTTATAGGTTAGGGATTTACGACATTTTCCGACTTGAACTATTAAATATATAAGTTCCGGCAATAAGACTTTGGAGATCTTTTCTTTTGAAACACGACTTTTAGAAGTTGGCGAGGTTACGTTCCTCCGGAATCTTCTGAATCTCCCGGAATCTTTATCCAGATACGGCCATATGAACTTCATTGCGACTTTCATAAGACCTCTAATAAGAGGTACCTAATACATCGTTGGATCATGCTCCAGGAGTTATGCCGCTAACAACTATTTGTATTCTACGAACGGGCACATAATATTCATAATAATTCAGTATCAGTCCTAATAGAGCGTTCAGCCAAGTCAAGAAGCCGATTCAAACATTATGTCGTATGGAAAAACGAGAATGAAATTTGATTCAGATGGATATCAACAAACGCCCCTCCCCCTATTGAAACATAGAGGTAAGTACCTGGATATGAGGTACCTAATAAACCGCCGAATCTGTCTGCAATATATTAACAAACGAAACTAGAAAAAAGCGAGAGTCAAAGTGCGAAACGACTGCATGGTATAATTGTGATATGATCATTCATCGTGAACGGCGCTCCCGCGCTTATTTTCCGTTAACATTATCCTGGCCCTGGGAGTGCTCGCGGCGGTGATCGCGTCGTGTGACCTCGTTGTTCGGCAGCTTGCCGAACTGCCACTCGGGTAGGGTGATTCCGGTCTGGTCGTGGATGGTCGACATCAGCGGGGGGAGAAGTTGGTATACCTGGAACGCCATATGTTAATATTAGGTACACATGCTTTTTTTAACCCATCAGGCAGGCAAATGGATCATAGGTCTCTTACGTTTCTCAACGTGGCGGCGCTATCTTGACCGGTCCCCTGGCCGCCAGCTCCCGATGATCCAGCTTCGGACCCCGTGTTCCACACGCTGATCTTGGGTTGCATGCCGTGGACAGCTGTGGCGTTGGCTTTGGCGAGCTCGACATATGTGCCCTTTTCGATCATCACTGTAAAAAGCCGTCGTCAGCAAAACGTACCTAGGTACCTGGGTAGGTATCTTCCAGGCCTTCAAGATGATAAAGGGTAAAGGAAGGAGACCGGGGGTGGGGGGAAGGACTTACTGTACTGGAGCAGACCGGCCGGGCCGCCAAAAGCATTGCTCATCTTGGCGTACGCGTCCGCCATGGCGGCCATACCCTCGGCCTCGCGGAGGCGCTGCTGCAGGGACGCCTCGGCCTTCTTGACAGCGGCGAAGGCGTGGGTGTCGGCGTCGACCTTGGTGCGGTAGGCGGCGGCGTCGGTGGCCTTGTTGGACTTGTCGAAGTTGGCGCGGGCCTCGGCCTCGACCTCGTACGCCTTGGCGTCGGCGGCGTGCTGCTTGCTCTCGCGCGCGATCGACGCCTTGACCACGTCCACCGCCCGCAGCCGCTCCAGCTCCGCCGCCGCCCGCTTCACCTGCACCTCCTTCTTCAGGTCCTCGTCCCGCGACTCCGTCGCCCGCGTCGCCTGGATCCGCGCGATCTCCACGTCCCGGCTCAGGATCGTCTTCTGCGTCGCTAGGTTGGCTTCCGCCGCCGCGCGCTCGACGTCTCGGTCTGTCTTTTGGACGGCGGTTTCCGCGTTACTTTACGGGGTGACACATGTTAGGAACTTAGGTACCTCCTAACCTAGTTTTTCACAAGGGGGAAAGTAGGGTTTTATTTTTTTTTTCTTCGAGTATGGTACCTAGGTAGGTAGCTACCGAGGTTGAAGGAAGGAAAACTTACATCTTTGCGATAGAGCGCTCTTGCTGGCCGTGCCTTTCCGCCTCGCCGACGTTTCCGCGGAGCTGCGCCTCTGCGACGTCGATGCGGGCCTGGTTCGTCGCGCCTTCGTGGGCCTTCTGGGAGAGCGATTGGAAGTAGGTAGAGCCCGCAGCGTCCTTAAGCTCCTTGACGTTGGCGTTGTAAATCTTGAGGCCGAACTGGTCGAGCTCGCCCTGGATGTTTCGGAAGATGCGGCGCTTGAACTCCTCGCGCTCCGTGAAGATTTCTTCCATGGTCATGCTGGATACCAGTACTCGGGTTTCACCCTCGATGATGCCTTTGACGATATTCTCGAGGTACTGCGACCCCTTTTTCTGGGAGGTCGACTCGGCCAGCAGCATGGCATACTTCATTAGAGAATCCCCACGGTCCTCGTCGTGGGTATGGTCGTGTCCTGGATGACCATCTTCCTGATTTACATTTGGTTTGTGGTTCCTCGAGTTGGCTCCTCGATTGTTCACATCCCTATTACGGTGTTATTATTTCCTAAGTTATGCTTGTGTGCCTAAGGGGTAACACGCACGGTCCAATGGTAAACACGACAGGGAGAAGGAATTGAAGTTTCTCCTTTGTCATGGCTAGGTAGAAGAGTTAATACCCTATTAGGTATATCAAGTAGTAGTTTCTATAAGGGAGGTACCTTGAAGGTTCATGGCATAATCGTGTGGTTGAACCGAGAAGCGTGTGCATCTCTGAAAGGGCCAGACCCATGCTGCTTTCGTGATGAGTACATTCTTCACGTTCATGCCAGTGATGGCAAGGTACTCATCGGGGGCGGCAATTTTATACGACATGGTGGTGTAATTTTTGGCTAGCTTTTTAAGTGGTAATGTAGTACTAGGAAGAGCTAGGGGCGTCTTTCTTGTGCTTCAGTCGAGAAGAAGGAGAATAGAGAAGAAAGGGATATATAGGCGGACAAGCAGAAGGTGAAGATATGGTGTTTATGACCACGCGATATAATTCACTTATATGTGCGATCGAAGGACGCTAGAATATTAGCTTTTCGAAATGCCTAGGCTGACCGTATAGAGTGAGGCGCAATAAAGAGGTACTTATGTAAGTCACTAGTAGAGGCTGAAGTTGAGATGTAGTCTACACCTTAGTGAGGTTATATTCAGGCTTCAGCTAAGAGCTACCGAGAAAAACAAACAGGCTCAGTAAAGGGGCGATGCGAACGACTAGGTAGGTAGGTACAGTAAGTTATCAACTCTGTAAGTTTGAAGGGAAGAAAGCTACATAATCTAGGAAGACAGGTGGGCAGCATAGCAACGTACCAGGTACCTAAGTAATCCTTTTTCCCCTTAACTACCAAGAGTTCAGCTAGGTAGGCACCTATACGAGAGTTATTAGGATCTCGTAGTGGCTTAAATATCTCATATGGCTCGATGATAGGTAGAATAAATGATTTTATTTATACATATTCTGGCCAAGTGAATATCTACAACACTACAGTAAAGTGAGCTATGGAGCATCGCCAACCACCGTCCGCTACGTACGTACTACAATTTAAGTTCTGGATCTGATGCTAAACGAACGATCCGCCGCCAATGCATGGCTGCTGACAGGGATAAAATGCATACCTGCAACGTAAGCTAAAGGATGTAAAAAGAGCCTCGTAAGGCATACAAGAGTGTGCAGCGTGCAGCGTGTAGTTGTGCGGTGTTACTCATAACGGATTCACTCACTCCACTGAGCACTTTGTAATATACCCAAGTAGGTATTATTTTTAGGTATGTATGCACCAAGCTAGCTACATACAAGTTGGGCGGCGCGCTGGCCTTGGAATTTGCGTCACAAGACCTCAATAGTATGTACCGCCTGTGCGTTTGATTTGTTACCGACAGATAATACAGATAATCCAAGCTCGAAGCGGAGTTCTCATTGAAGACGCATTCTAATTCACTTACATGTACATACATGTTAACGGAATGATTCTCGAAGCTTAAGGTTCCATATGGGGAGACCCCAGTAGGTCGAGCTGAAGCTCAGCTCCGTGGACATGAGTCCCCCATCGTATGGGAAGCATAGCCCTGTGGATCAATGATCGTGCCGTAGCTTTATAGTTCGAGGCATAGCTTCGTTGTCCACATAGTTAACTTCAAACCTCTCCTCTCCTTGTTGATCTGGCGCAGTTACTATAATAATCTACTTGTTACGGTGTATTCCAAACCTGATTTTGGATAATGATTACGAGCCCTGCATGCATTTACATTCTTAGTGCTTTGACATCCGCGTATTCCTACCGTCTTACCGGTCCCCCGCACTTATATGCTGTGATCGGATGCGGGAGATCGGGACTCATGCGTCAATCTGGAACTTCGTCGTTATCTAAAGCTTAAAATCTCGATTTGTCAATTAGTAATTAATTCGCTATGACATTCGAGTACAGAAAGAACATTTGACTGTGTTGCATATCACAGCTGATTCTTCGTTGACGGCTTAAAGTGATATATGCGTGACAAGATAACTACCAAGAGAGAAGTAAGGTATTGTACCATTACCTTCGGGTGCTCCATGGGCCAAGGCCGAGGGAGGCTTAGACTTTCCAAGTCACTTTCCCCCCGTTGCGCCGGCGAATGCAAGGCTAATCATGTACAATAGGTCCCAATCTGGATATTCGGTATTCACGGCTGACTGCTGCTATCTTATGACCCCGAATGTAAGTCCGAACCATCGGCAGTCGCGGAGTTAGTCGTCAATCGTGGTTAGACTCATATTCTCTTCACTCAGGGGTGTGATCGATCCCCCGTGTCAACCTAAGCCGTTGTGGATTATTTCGGCTATGTTCGCAAGCCAATGACGAGGAATTCATGGTTACATCTATTAAGAAATAATCATCGTCTTGGTTTAGGTGATTCCTGACCCCATTTTAAGTTCTGTGATAAGCACCTACCAGAAAACTCTCATGGTTTTCTCATGCTTTTAGCTTGGATAGCGACCGTGTTTGCCTAGTGTTGAGCACCCCCCTTCCTGTATGTTAGCTGGCTCGGAAGATTACCTATAGAATAACCACGTGGCAGACACATCAAAGCTGGCTGTTTTCTCGCTACTGGCATTCAAGCAAAAATAAGCCGACCATTCCCAGGGCTTTGACCCGACTTACCTTAGATGTCTTAGTTAGCTACCTGCATCATCCACCTACCAACCAGTCGAATACCGGGACAAGCTTCTAGCGAATATGGATAGCAAAGACCCTCTAGAGCCTCCTCCTCCTTATTCCGCTACTCCAACTAATATCCCCCCCGTAAACGAGCTGCAATTGAACTCGTTGACTTCTCATCTCCAACACCATGTTGCATCCCTTCCAGATCTCATCCGGGCGGCGCAAGAAGCACGGAAAGCCGAGCAATCATTTAGTGATGCATCTCTACTGGACCGTATTGTCACCGTCCTCGAGGAATTTCTAGTTGACCTAGGGACTCGGCACACTCCCGTTCCCTTGGCTACCCTTACTTTAGTCCCAGATACTGCGATCCCCAAGAATGCCGTCCTTAGCGGTTTGGAAGACACGAAGCGACGCGGGGAGATCTGTCGCGTAGCTAGAATTTCCATAGAAAATTCCAGCAAGGACGCCAAGCCTGGTTCAAGCACCCGGAGTTCCCCAGAAATAAGCGAAGACCCGAGCTGGGCTACCGGGCAAGAATTCAGTGACTGGGGTCGATTTGATGGACCTAGTTCTTCGCAGGATGACACTACCGAAAAGATTAGAACACTCTGGTGGCGCGACGAGGAGATGGCACGCCGCATCGCCAACTACCTGCAGCCGAAAAGGGAGAAGAAACCTCAAGTAAGGTTTAACTCGGTAGTTCAGACTGTGGTTGAGCAAAGACTACCGCCCAAGAAGGAGAAGAAAAGCTGGTTCTGGGGCAAACGCGCAAGCCACCAGAAGCCACCAGAAGCGGTGGTACCGGTGGTACCGAGTCCTCTAAAAGTCGATACCACGGTGGATGACACACAAGACGATCAAGAAGATCAAGGGGCTGACATGACAGTCGCTGCTCAGGAGGTCGCGTTCCGCCAAGAGAACGAGCTTGGAATATGGGAGAGCGTTCGTGGATGGGGTATCGTCGTTACAGTCAAAGTCACAACTTGATGGCTTTTCCTCGTTATTGCTAGCTGTTGTACACATACATAACTACCTAGATAGGTAGGTACCTACCTTCAAAGCGGGAATAAATATATCTAACTGCCTTGCTTTATCTCTCGCAACAGCCGTATAGGAGATGACATTAATCAACACCCATATCACTTTTATTTGAACGAATTCTCCATGATATATTCTAGTAGAACTAGGTAACCAAGAAAGGTTATAGCCAAACGGGTAACACGTAAATTCGTGACTTCGGCCTGACTCAAGTTCCAGTCTTTGGACCAGTCCCAGAGGGTATGACAAACAATCGTGTTGCCAAGAATTAATGACCTCGACTCGATTCACTTATGAGTTGGCGAACTCGAAGGTCTGTCGAGATTTGGGAAGGAGATACTTATGATCGAGGCTTGTCATCGAATTGAATCAGTAACAAAGCTTCTCCGTTCTCGATTTGGACTTCGGTATTTTAACTGTCGAGGCATCACTATAACTCACAACACACGTCAACGTACTCTCGAAACTTCACACATGGAAGGTCATCGTGACTCAAACATCGCTCGAGATATCTGCTTGGAGGCTAAAATTTTATCTATATAGACATGAAACCCCTCCCCAACTTTTCGCCTTCATCCAAACCTCATCCTCATCTTCACCTACTCTACTTCTTCAAACCTCACCATCAGACTCCTTTTACCATCAGTACCGGACATACCTACCTTTCATACCACTAATTACCACATCCAAGGGATAGCAAAATGTGCTCCTGCGGCGCCGCTTGCCGATGCAACCCTTGCCGATGCGGCACCCGCCGTTCTGGTAGCAACCGCCGCCCTGGCGGTCGGTCTACGCAAAACCACGGGCCCTCGTGCGATTGTGGGCAGTACATCGCAAACACGTCTTTCCACGACCCCGGCCACGTTCTCGGCCATATGGATGGCGAGCACTACATGGGACACGACTTCGACCCCAGTGGCGTCCACCAAACCATGCAGACCTCCGTTCCCGAAGCTTGGTATCAATACCTACCCCTAGGCGGATTCCAAGCCCGCTCTGAAAACCGAGACCCGGTCAACAACAACGGCCCCCAAGTCGGCGAGATCCCTGGCCAAGCCACGGTCGTGCGCATGATGGACCGGCTAGAGAACTGGAAGAGATCGGCCCTGACCACGCACGACGGCGCCCCGAGACCCCTGAACTATTACCTCTTCCCCGACTCGAACATGCGCGAGCTCTTCGGTGAGAATTACACGAGACACACGCCCGACGAGTGTACGTAAACCACTGCATCTTTATATTTCTTGTCTTTGGAAATACTCACTAACTTTCGTGTTGTAGACATGCACTACTTAGACCAAGCTGTGAACAGGATCCTCGAACGAACTACCGAAGCCCCCCAGAGTTCTGGTGGCCGTAACTACTAAGTCTGCAATGGTGACATCGCTAGCGGATGTGTGCGGTGGAAAACGGGTTGAAGCTTGACTATTGAGAAGCGAATATTTCGGAAGGATAATGGGAAGAACTAGTTGCAGTTGAACCATGGACATACTTAGTGGAACTGATGACATGAGACCCAAGGAATGGTCGTTGCTGCTAATGGGTTATTATTAGCGAAGTATGATCCCCAAGGATGTAGCACGTGTTTATTTGTATAGCGACCAAATATCCTGGATAATATACTATCATTACCTGCCTCGGGTCCATTCACTAATCGAAGTGATGCATAAGAAGTTACAGTATGTGATAACGGCAGTCGGCGTTCCTAAGTTGCTTGCTATCCCACCCATGCGCGTCTATCGGGTGCTAATCTGGCCAGCCTCTTCCTAGTTGCCTACCTAATGCTCTAAAGACTTATGTATTATTAGCAAATCTGACTCTCAGCCCACCACCGCCTCAGCCCCTCGACATCGCACCACTCGAACTGCGTCGGATTCTCGTACCACCAGCTATTCCCGGCCGCCGGGCGGTCGCTCTCGTACTTCTTCAAGCTACCGCCGTCAAAGCGGTGGTTCTTGACACCTAGCAGCAACACAACGCTCCCCACCGCCGGCATAAACTGCTCCGGGTCAAGAAATACCGTCAGGAGCACGTGCTTATCGGTAGACGGGTCGGCGAGTCTGGCCTGTCGCTGACTATACGGGGGTAGTCCCGAAGGCTCGAGGCCCGATATTGCCGAAACTACGGCTAGCACGTTGACGCTCCAGTTTTGCTTATACGGTAGATTCGGGATCGAGCGTAGCTTGGTGAGCTTCAGGGGTTTGCCTGGGTCGTTGCTCAGCCAGGGGAGATTGTTTCCGCCCTTGGATTTCCCGGCGAGGTCTATCCTGTTCTGGGTTGCCTTCGAAGCAGCGTTCGGCATGACTTCAAAATCGTCATCCGCGTCAGCTAGTTTCTCCAAGAGGCCAACGCCACTATCGGAAGGTTGTGTTTTATGATTGCCTGGGACTGGCTTGGTTGTGATCGAAGCCGGGGCTTTGTCCTTAGCTTGGTCTTGTGACACTTCAGTGCCTGTATCGGTGCTTTCGACTGGCGCGGTGTCGACGAGAGTATTGTTCCACCCGACAAGCGCGATGTCATCGACGACTAAGTAGACCATGCTGTTACCATTGCCGTGGTCACCACTCGCCTTCTCCTTTCCCTTGGTAGTTGACGAGTCCCCGTCAGTTCCGTTACCAAGGTTCCTCCACTCGACTCGGAATCGTTCCAGCTTAACGTACGAACCAAAAGCAACTTCCCCTTGGTCTACGTATCTATGCATCTCGGCCGATAGCAGCGCCTGGATACATAGCTCCCCGTCTCCTAGCAACAGACGTACGGTGCGCCATCTTTTGGATCTGGACGTATGGACCGAATCGACGCCCTCAACCAAAAATATCGAGCCCGGAATGCAATATCCGGTACGCACGATATCGGCGATAAGGGGAATAGGTTCGAAGGGCTCCGGCGCGATACATGTTATATCGGACGGTTCATGGGATTGGCGGGGCGAGGAGGCGGACATGAATCTCGAGTTGGTTCAGTCATGATGATTAGTTCCAAGTTTTTTTTTAACGCGCGAGACGCGCCCGAGAATGAAAGCTCCGGGTTTTATTGGGAATTTAATTTAATTGGAAATTCTGAATCAGGTCCAAGAAAGTTTAATACATTAAGTAACTTAGTAACTAACAGCTTTACCTAGGTCCCGCTCGTAGTGACGTTCCACACTGGTGGGGCATGGGGAAGGGGAGTTTGTCCTTCCTTTTCAAGCCTTCTCAAGTACCTCTTCGTAATATGCAATATCGAGCTACCTTAGGTACTCAGAACGGGCTATGAACATATACGGAGCCACCCTTTCCCACCGTTTTTGGAGTGGGGCCGTGAAAACGGTCTTTCTTTACGGGATTACCGAGACTGTCTCCGGACAATGTCAGCTTGCCTGCCGTCTCTCTCGCATATTCTTCAAGACAGTCCCGATACAATCATTTATCAACACTTACGGAGCATTTAACTTATAAACAGGAAGAATATATGTTCAAGGAATATATATGATACTCCCGAATACACTCGAGCAACAAGTCTAAAACGCCCTCATCCTAGATACTATTCAAAGTAATATTCTGCGCTGTCGCTATGGCGCCACATATCCCTGACAGACGGGTTCCTAGCAACTCAACATTCAAGAAGACGCTCTTCTCTTTTTTATTCGTGATTTAAGAGATTTTTCGATCTGTTCCCTTGGCCACTCTAACCAGTGTTCATATGATGGATCTAGAGAGTTCGTGATGCCTCGGCAGATGTGGTTCGCCCATCCTTGTAAAAACCAATAGTACTCGAGCGAACTGAGAAGTATACAAAAATACGCTAGAATTATGAGGGCAGTAGATTGCTTCTGGCGTATAAACTCCACAAAGCCTTCGTCTAGTTTGTATATCCATGCCATAATCACGTGAAGCTGACCAAATATCAGGCTCTTGGGAGCAGTAGATGTCCCGTAAGTTTCATGGAAACACCATGTTAAGCATTCGAAGGTGCTGTTATAAATTTCTTGGGCTGACGAAGGCGCAGTGGAAACGAGCGCTGATAACTTCTGCAGAGGCTCTTCCCACGATACAAAGTCGACTTGGTATTCGTCTGTTTCTGTTGGCTCCTTGGGTTCTGGTGGAGGAAATGGACCCAAAACGCCACAGAAAACGTGTTCCAAGCCGATATTCTCAACAATGAGTCGGACTCCTCTTAGTAGGTCCAGCCAAGGTACTTCGCATCCTTCGGCGATAATGAGGAGATTCCCTGGAGTCGGCTCCTTGGCAAAGCCGCAGGCACAGGCAAAGACTGCAGCGACATATAATGGAGCGCAGTTCTCTGTGCTAAGCTGAGGAAAGAGTTTGGTTGCTTGGCGAATGCCTATAGAGTGATGGGTATCTGCAAGCTTCCTGAAGTGCTCTGCACGAGATGGATCTACCCTCATAAGATGGAAAGCCGATACGGCTAGTATCAGATGGAGGACATAATGATGACTGAAGGCTAAGCGAGGGACTTTGACCTGCCACATCAGTTTGTCCCCGTGGCTGAAGTTCGGGTCGGTTAGATAGTGATACAGCAGTTCTAGTTCATCAACAGTCAACTGAGGAGATGAAATTGGCCCCTTTATTAGTGACGGACCTGGGCTAGACCCTGTGGTTTCAGAGCTTTCACCGACCTCATCCTCACCGTGGGGTGCAGAATCCCTCGTGATAGCCGACCAATCTTTACGTGGCCGGCCTCGCTTCCGACGAATTGGGACATCAGGTAATATATTCTTGCTTTTCTCGCTTCCACATAGGTGTGGCGAAAACCCACAAGGGATGGAAAATCGTGAGCAGTTACCACAGATTGGTTTGAGCTCGTCGCACTGGACAAATAAATTAGTATATGGTCAGCTTTTCTGCGGCACATACACATCGAGTTAAGCAATGCATATCAGAGAGATCTGGCGAGTCTTAATAAAGAATGCCCCACCTTTACTCTTCTCTGTTTACAATTATGGCACCCTGCCCGAGATTTCCTATGGGGTCTTCTCGTCCGGTGACGATCGGTTATGGTGGACATGGGAAGATACCTAAGGCGAATTTGGCAACGCCAAAGGATTGGTCGCTTTCTTTTGTTACGCAGGATTTCTTAAAAGGTTCTTTTTCGTACAATACGCGCGAAAATCTTATACGCGGAAAAAACGATATACGTAAAAACAGAAATTGGTGCGTGGCATTACTCGGTTGTCCCCATGCCTAGCCGCGACATATATGAAAATTGGGATAGCCCATAAAATAATGCTAGCAACCAACTTAACAGAAATGAAAGAGAAGAGCATTATACAAAGCACGGAAGTATAGAACCTAGCTCTCATAGGAAGTATTTCATATACAGAAAAAAAAATGAATGAAAGCACTAGTAGTAACTTCTCCCCTATAAGCCACCCCCTTCCCGTTGCCTCCTTTTCTGATCTAATGCTAGGAGCCCAGGTCCGATGCATAGGTACGTGCTGGACGTTCAATGCAAACTTTCTATTGGACAGGACGAGGCAACATGGGTATCCCCCCGGGCAAGCTAATTTGGTCTAGCTCGAGACCAGGCTGCAACCAAAACAATCTTTTTTCGTATTCTATACGTAAATTCTAGTATTGGTTCTTTTTTTTTTCGTACATAGTAGTTGCTTACTAAATTTCGCATCGCCCTGAAAACATATAAAGACGATGCCATTGTCTAGTTTCACTGTGGAGAAGGAATCGGACGACGATCCGCATTGACTGGCTTGGAATAGGGAATGTTACGTACGTCGATGATGTCGTAGGGATTAAATCTAGTTTGCGTCCTTCGATCCAAGGCCTCATATATAAGAGTAGCATTCCAACTCAGTCAAGATGACTTGGTGTGACATCCCTTTGAAGTCTACGAGGCGAGGAGGCTTAATATTACCGTAAAAGATGACTTCCTTACTGACTAACCACTCTTGCACCGCGTCTACGTTCTCGACGCCGACGCTCTTCGGCGCCGAGATCCTTTCCGTGGATACAAACCTGGTTACCAACTACAACTTCCCCGTCTCGGCAGATTGGCGATATACTCAGCCCTCCGTAAATGTACAGAATGCTACGTTCTGCAATGTCACGGTCACTTATACGCACCCGGGGTTGAACGACACTATCAACGTCGAGACTTGGTTGCCCGTGAACGACTGGAACGACAGGTTATACGCCCCAGGAGGTAGTGGCTGGACAGCTGGTCGTTTTATCCTCCAGTACGCTGCTATGGCTGCCGCCATCCAGGAAGGATATGCGACCGTTACGACAGATTCTGGCCTTGGAACCCCCCTATCTTCTGAATGGACCTCCCTATCTCAGGATTGGGTTGTTATTAGTCCCGGAAATCTGAACCTGGTTGCATTTGACGATCTTGGACATGTTACTCTGAACGATGCGGTAAGCGGACGCAACAAACATATTGGGAAATTTTCCGTAAAGATCACGTTGGTGCTAATACTAGAGTCTACGCACAGGCTACCATCGCAAAAGATTTGATCAAGAGCTACTACGGTCACGGTCCGTCTTATTCTTATTGGAACGGATGTTCTCAGGGCGGTCGACAAGCCAGCATCCTCGCCCAGCAATACCCCACGGTTTACGACGGAATTATCGCCGCGGCGCCTGCGCTGTACTGGGCCGAGTTGATGACCTCATCGGCTTGGGCGGCGTTCTATATGGATTCCACGAAACAATATCCGCGAGCGTGCGAGCTGACGAAGTTGACATCCCTCGCGATCTCTGCGTGCGACGAACTCGACGGTGTGAAGGACGGCCTCATCGCCGAAACGGAGGAATGCCGCAAGAATTTCTCCGCGTCGGACTACATCGGGACCAACTTTGAGTGCGCGGACACGAACACGACGATGGCGATCAGCGCCGCGGCGGCCGCCGTCGCCGAGAGTATGTGGGACGGGCCACGGTTCTCGAACGGCGACTTCATGTGGTACGGGTTCGAGATCGGGGCGGACCTCGCGAGCATCGCGCCCACGACGTGCAACCGGAGCGGGCAGCAGTGCGTGCCCACCGGCCGCGAAGCGTTCCTGCAATTGTACCAGGGTTTCATACTGCGGGACACGTCTGCCAATATCACGGAGGTCTCGCCCGAGGAGTTCGACTACATGTTCCGCACCCTGAAGCGCATCTTCAGCTCCTCGATGGCCGCGACGGATCCGAACCTCGCAGACTTTAAGAACGCGGGCGGGAAGATGATGACGTTCCACGGTCTGGTAAGTCATTATTCCTACCTATCCAATACATTTATCGTACCTAAGTAGGTACCTAGGTACCTATTTAAGAGAAAAGAAGATACTAATGATAGAAAACAATATCAGGCCGATAACGCCATCACACCAGCCAGCACGCTCAGCTACTACAAGCAAGTCTCGCACCTCGACAACACGACGTCCGACTTCTTCCGGTACTACCAGGTTCCGGGGCTCGAGCACTGCTTCGGCGGGGCGGGCGGCCAGCCCACGAGCATGTTCGAACAGCTGCGGCAATGGGTGGAGAACGGGACGGCGCCGGAGTCGAGCCCCGTGATGATAAAGCAGTCCGGTAACGCGACTCGGGCCGAGATCATATGCCCGTATCCCAAGAAGGCAGTTTTCGAGAAGAACAATTGCACTAGTGAGGATAGCTCGGATAAATGCTGGAAGTGTAAATAAGAGTAGGTAGCGTTGTGTATGGATGTATGGATGTACCTATCTAGGTACCTAATGTATCAAGGGGAACCTTGAGCGTTTAGATAGATTGATGCCGGGATATAGGGTTGTGGAGGTGTATATCCCGGGAGACGGGTATGTAGATTTTTGGGTTTGCATTCGTGTAATTTAGTTTTTGACATAATACCTAATTTGAAAGATACTGAGTATACCTTACGTTAGGTAGTCTTGTGTCGTGTTCATAAACCGATCCATAGAAGGTCCTGCACAAATCAGACTGTTGGTTTTTGAAGGAAATGCAGTCATTTAGGAGTCAGGACAAGTATATGGTTTGACACAAGTTTCTTGTCATATTAGGAATATTGCTGATTTACTTTTTATAATTGTAATTCGTCTTTCTTTAGTTTTCGCCCTGTTTTCTTCATTATCGTGTATTTTAGATAACGGCTTCGGTGCATTTATTTTGGTAAGCGCTTGTGATAATGCGTTGCAAACAGCACTTAGACAGTAAGTAAAACCTTGAGGTTCCGCAGCATAACTTTTGATTCAACGCACAATAAAGGTATTGTGTTCATACATAATAGAAAAGGGGTAGTATACATAATACACCTCTTTCGGGAGTCTTAGCTAATGTACCTAGGTACTTATGTATGCACTCGGGTATGTACATAGATTCATAAATACGTGTATGTGCACGTGACTTGCTTTAATTGAGATTAGGTACTTGCATATAGGTACCTAAAGACATCTCCAAGCTCCGGGATAACTGTAGCGCCGACCCCAGCCGGGGGTTACAGGCGGAGGGTCACTTCCAACCTCGAGACTCGGACGTAGACGGCGCCCGATCCTTGCGAAAGCCAATTCAAAGTTTTATTTTCTCAACTTCACATACGGCACTGTATTTGGAACAAAAGCTTCCGTGAAGCCACAAGCTACAACGGAGCCAATTACCTTCCAAGCTCGAATATCCCACGATTCTGAGGTCCACCACTTCCGTACAGACTTACTAGGTCCAAGCTCAGACGAACCTAGTGACACACCAAACTTCACTCTGCCTATCGGAAAGCTGGTCCTTCGACGGCCGTGAAGTTTCATAAAAATAAACACCAATCATTCACAACTGGCAATCCTCAAATAACTTCCCCGCAAAGTTAATTCGAAGTTTCCAGCTTGAGAGAAATCCTAGAAGCTAATGTTACGGAACCTTTTCACAGCATCTTGGTGAAATCTTTTGTCCTTATTGCGCTTGGTGTTATTGGTTTTACGGTCGCAGGTATTCAAACTTGCTTCCTATAGGCCGATCCGATCCTGTTAAATCAATACTGCTGCACATAGCTTGGTTATAGGTCAAAGTGCCAAAAAAAGGCATTCCAGACATCCACGATAGGGCAATGGGTTCTCCACGTACTGCGGTCCCTAAACCGGGACCAGCAAAACTCACTCCCGGAGCGGGTTTAGACGAATGGCTCGAGCAAGCTAAGCAATGCCGCTATCTACCGGAGCCAGTCATGAAAGAGCTTTGCGAAATGGTGAAGGAAGTTTTGATGGAAGGTATGTTAGCTTTCGGAACGCGACAAGTCGATTTGCTAATCCGACTTTTGCCCATTCTAGAATCCAACATTCAACCCGTAATCACACCAGTGACTATCTGCGGTGATATCCACGGTCAGTTCTATGACCTGCTCGAGCTATTTCGCGTCAGTGGTGGCATGCCAGGCCAACCTGCGACGGAACCTCCTGCGACTTCCACAGCCGTTATCACATCAGCCGATATCGAGCCTCCGACAGAGATAACAAATCCGAAGCTAAAGAAGAAGATAAAGAAGCCCAAAACACCAACTGGAGATGTTCCGGGACTTCCCAGCGATGAATCTACCAATGTGGAAGAAGATGAGGAAGAGGGCAACGAGCCTGGGCAGCGCAATTCCTCAGATGCTGCGCCGACTGTGTCAAATGCTGATGCCCGTTTTGTGTTTTTGGGTGATTTTGTGGATCGAGGTTATTTCAGTCTCGAAACATTTACACTACTTATGTGTTTAAAGGCCAAGTAAGAAGTTCCTGCATTTACATTACATAGGTACTTACCTAGGTAGGTACCTAAGTTATGTGTTATATTCTAACGTATCCCAGGTATCCGGATCGTATTGTTCTCGTCCGTGGAAACCACGAGTCTCGTCAAATTACACAGGTATATGGGTTCTACGAAGAGTGCCAACAAAAATACGGAAACGCTTCTGTTTGGAAGTCGTGTTGTCAGGTCTTCGATTTCCTGGTCCTAGCAGCCATAGTGGATGGTGAAATTCTCTGTGTCCACGGAGGTTTAAGTCCTGAAATCCGCACTATTGACCAGATCCGCGTCGTAGCCCGAGCACAAGAGATTCCTCACGAGGGTGCGTTCTGTGACCTTGTTTGGAGTGATCCTGAAGAAGTCGAGACCTGGGCCATCAGTCCGCGTGGTGCAGGGTGGCTTTTCGGTGATAAGGTTGCAACGGAATTTAACCATGTTAATGGGTTAAAATTGATTGCCCGTGCTCACCAGCTTGTTAACGAGGGCTACAAGGTAAGACTGCCTTTTTAACATGCTCTTGATTTTGGTCTAACCGTATGCTAATTTGGTATAACAGTATCACTTTCCTCAAAACTCGGTTGTCACGGTCTGGTCAGCTCCAAACTACTGCTACCGCTGCGGAAACGTTGCTTCCATCATGTCGGTTGACAAGAACTTGGACCCAAAGTTTAGCATATTCTCAGCTGTGCCTGATGATATGAGACATGTACCAGCAGGACGGCGCGGGCCCTCTGATTACTTCTTATGATGCATTATGCATGAGTTACAAAGACCCGCCACGGAATTTTGAAGTTCTTGATACCACCACAAAGGCGTTAATAGGGGAAGGCTTTTATTTATTTACTCAGTTTCCAGTCTATTCTCACAGCATGAAGGAATGATGAGCGGAGACCAAAGGGTATAGACACACAAGGCCCGGGCATATATGATGGCAGGAAAGGATGGGGGGGGAAAGGATAGGGGTCTACCATGGAAATGTAGCACCGTATTTCACGGTAGCGTTTTGATCTGTATAGTAGAACTCTGAAAGTGCTCTCTCTAGTACGTACCTAGGTAGTGGTCCAAGAGAGAGTCAAGAATGACCTGTGCACTTTGAGTTTCAACACTATGAATTCCGCTTTATGGAGCTATGTCTTAAGCTATGTCTTAATATGAACACTGCAACTTAACCTTCCAGACACTACAGTATAACTATTTCAAGTAATTGATTTCAATTTGCCGCATATAATTAAAGAAGCTAGAGACATGTCTCGGCTCCTTACTTATACTTGATACTGACTCTATGTGCAGGTATGGAATTATAAGTCTATACGGATAGCTGCATGTATTGTTGCGCAGACAGTGACGTTATATGGATAACCTAAGGTACGGTAGTGGGGGGTTCCGTACCTGTACGGATCCGTACTCCAACTGAAAGTCTCCAATCTCCAATCAGACCCCTCAATTTTCCAATCTACGCGCCACAGCGCGTCAGTCGCCGTTTCTAAGGAATAATTAATACTGCACAACATATTACTGCCTACCTAGGTACCTACATGTGTAGCAATTCTGACAATCGGAACTGCGAACCTTTTACGAAATAATTTTGAGGAAGAAGAAACACTCCCTACTACACAACTTACTGCTTCTATCAATATTCCGCAATGGCATCAAATCAGCAGTCCCTTCAGCGATCAACGACGCCAGCAGGACCACGAGAAAAGACATACTTTGAGCAGCAGCGGGAGGCGCTAATTAGTGAGATTGCTATGGTGCGTAGTCTACCTAAATACTTCCCTTCCCTCTTTTTCTTTTTCTTCTTTCGCTTCTCTTTTCACTTCATTATAACAGATAGGAGGTACTCAATCCTACTCTTCTCTCTCTCCAGAGGGTATGGATATTGAAGAGATACAAACTACCTTATACAGAGGAGCTACATTTACATATAAGCGAGGTACTTCTTACACACCTATGAATAAGCTGACTAACTCCCTCCTTTTACAGAGCTTCGAACATGTCCTCGCCAACATCAACAAGCTAAACCGGTCCCTTGAAGCCGTAGTCGCCGTCGGAAACGAGTTCTCCTCCGTCGAAGCCCTATGGTCCCAATTCGAAGGCGTCATGGCCAAGGATCCTGAGGAGGGTAACGCGGAGGGCGAGGGACAGGGACACCAAGATGGGCACGACGACGAGGCTGGTGAGTCGGGAGCGAACAGGAAAGGCTCTTGAATGAAAAAAACAGCAAGAAGTCCGTGACCGGATATCTATGCGCCTAACCTAACCTTATACGAATCACGAAGGACGAGGGGCTACTACGACGACATGATGAGAATAGAGAGGGGGATAGAGGAAAGAAAGCAGGTGATGATTATTTATCATGACGATACCCGCCGTGGCTAACAACTCAACTTAACCACGGCACACTACTACGACAACATTACATATCACAAAACTTACGAATCAATCATCACACATCACACCAAAAAATCTCAAGGAGCAGATTACGAAGTCAAACAAGATTATTGTGTGAATTTCTTTATTTCCTAATCCCATGCCATGGTCAAGTCAAGAAGAATCTCTCGCGCAACACAAAAGGAAACAGATCCCTCAGTATAACATGAATGGTGATACACTCGTTTTTCAAAGGCCAATCCTTCCTGTCTGCCTGCCTTACTCCCCTCCTTCTCGTCTCTCCTCGGCAATTCAACGAGGCAAAACGTGGGACTTTGTCTTTCTTCTCGTTGTCCTTCCTCTTCATTCTTCTCTTCTCTCCTATTCTCTTCTCCTCACGTCGATCTCAATAAAAAGAAACGAGGAAAAAAATAATAGGTAATAATGCGCCGGCCGCATCAGCTATTCGCAGAAAACAATGACCAAGCCGACCAGCCAGCCAGCCGGGGCGAGACGAGACGTCGAAGATAAAACACCTTGGCCCCCTCCTTGAACCCTAAGTCATTAGACCCTATACTGAAAAGGGAACAAAAATAATCGCAGGAACGCCGTGGTCGAAGAATCTTGTATACAAGAACCCTCTCACTCTCTTCCTTTTTCCCTTCTTTCTTTCTCGTCTCAGCCTTTCTCTTCTAGGGTTTGAGCGAAACAAAACACGAAGAAAAGAAGACCGAAACAGAAAGGGAAGAGGAAGAAAAAAAAGGAGAGATATGATAAAATAAAATATAAAAAAAAACCGGCAGTTCCTTACCTTATCCTTCCCGCTATCGTGATGACAAGAAGAAGCGTTTCGTCGAGAATGTGGAACAGCAAAAAAAAAGCAGCATGATGATAAAAAAAAAAAAAAAAAAAAAGAATAAAGTAAAGTAGTCAATGTGATGTCATGCAAAAGTTGATCATTAACCGACACTTTCTTTTTGCGTGAGTGTGTTGGTTGGTTCCGTTTCGTTTCGTGTGTCCATCCAGAAAGCCATTTGCCATGTGCCTTTGCCAGCCTTTGCCTCCGTGCCACCGCCGCCGCCGCCGCCAGCCGTCATCGTTCATCGTTCGCCGCCTCTTTCGTTATAATAAGATTCGGAATCGGGATTTTGCTTTCCATTGCATTGCATTGCTAACCCACGCACGTTTCGTTCCTCACAAGAAGTTGCAGTTCCGCTTCTTCTTCTTAAAAGTGCGGATCCCGGGGATGCCGCCGCTGTCCCGGTTGCTGCCGCCGCCGACGGAGCGGCTACCAGAATGGCTCCCGCCGGTAGAGGAGGGGGCGGCGGCCATGGCGGCCTCGAGGTTGCGCTTGTCGTTGGCGACGACGGTCTGGATGGCCTTGTCGAAGATCTCGTCGACGCCCGTCATCTCCTTGCTGCTGCACTCCATGTACTGCGCGCCCATCTTCCGGGCCACGGCCATGCCCTGCTCCGTTGTCACGGGCGTCAGGCCTTGCGTCTTGAGCATCTCGATGCACGTCTTCTTGTTCCGCAGATCCGACTTCAGACCGACGAGGATGAGGGGCGTGTACGGGCAGAAGTGGAGGACTTCGGGGTACCACTACATTTTCGCACCTCTGTTAGTATCTCCCATCTATTTACGTATTATTTCCTTTATAAGGAAGCCCCCCCCAAAAAGGGGGAGGGAGGAGAAAGACAAACCTTATCGAGGACGTTGTCTAGGGAGTTGGGGCAGTCGATGGCGAAGCAGACGAATATTAAATCCGTCTCCGGGTACGATAGCGGCCGCAGCCTGTCGTATTCTTCTTGGCCGGCGGTATCCCACAGCGCAAGTTCGACGGTCTTACCACTGGGTTGGTGGGTTGGGTATGTGATGTAATTTTCAAAGACAGTCGGGACATATTTCTATACATCGATGGTTAGCTTTCCGGGAAGAGTGATTGTGATACGATATGCTCTAAAACTTCACCCGTGGGGAAAAGGGGATGGAGGAGGGGAAAGGGGAAGAGGGGGGAGAAAAAGGAGAAATAAGACTAGTTATTGTAGGTATGAGACTATAAGGGCCAGATCTATCATCATCCCGTCTTCGTCTGTCCATCTTTCTTTCTTTCTTTTTTCTTCTTCTTACCTCTGGGAAGTATCCTTGACTGTAACTGATTAGGAGACAGGTCTTTCCGCAGCCGCCGTCGCCGACCACCACGATCTTCTTGGAGTATGCGGGAGCGTCCGTGACGTGGGTCGCCGACGATTCTCTACCCGTCGACGCGCTCATGACTGTGCTAACTGTGCCTTCGCTGGACCGCGTGTTACGCCCTTCTTTGCCCGTCGGCCGCCTCTGGACACCACTATCGTACTTCTCGCTCGCAGGTTGGCCGCCGTATTGGGAATTGCGATATTGGTGGTTAGCCATGCCGATTGCGCCCCGTTGGCAAAAGAGACAGAGAGAAACAGTAATTTGTCCCCGGTATAGTAGTTATGAAGTACTTCTGTGTTTTTTCTGTTTCCTCTATTTTATGACCCGGGATTGTTTCGTATATGCGTATATGCTGGCTAATTTTATCCCTATTAAAGTCAGGTCGGGGTAACACCTCTTTAACCGTCTTAGTGATTAGGCGAATATACAATGGTAGAGAGAGGATTTTGTTTCGGCGGGCCGAACAATGGGGGAGAGGGGTGAGAATTAATAGATGGGATGGAATGGAGGTGAGACCTTTTTTTTTCTCTTTTAATCCCTTTTGTGTGTAGTGTATATATGTATGATCGAGGTTCTGGATTCGAGGGACTTGTTTGTTTGAAAAAGGGCAGAAACGGAATTATCATGCAAGAGAGGGCTACAAGCAAGGTTGGTTTGGGGGGCAGAATGTGGACTGTGGACTGTGGACTTGTGGATTTGTCTGAGGCTGAGTTGGTCGCAATGGTTGGTTGATTTCGTTGATCGGGCTTCTGCATTTCGTCAGACGTCAATAGAAAGGTCAATTTGGACGTCGACAGGGCAACGATTTTAAACTCCACCCATTGTTTCACCGTTTCAGCTTGCATAAATCATGCCCCACCTTCCCATCAAGGTAAACAAGCCAATTAGACGCCTTAAAGCCTTTAGCGCCATTAGACTTATCCCGCTAATGTTCCTTAGAACATGAACTTTGTGCATTTCATGCCCCACATACTCAACTTACCAGCCACTTCTGCCACTTTTACAAAGCCCATAGCCCACTTAGTCCCACCAGGTTTTTGAGGCGCTTGACGCCCAACGCTAACGTTATTCCGTACTCAAAAATTTCTTTTTTTTACCAGCCGCCTTCTTATTTCTTTTCTTCATCTGTCCAATTCAACTTTCTCGCGCTGCCAAGCTTATTGCGAGTAAAACTCCCTCCCGACAGAATTCTGCGGAAAAAGATCCTTCAGGATGGCAACCTACGATGTTAGCCCGCACAAGTTTGTAACTCTAGTGTCGAGTGATGGCTTCGAGTTCGTTGTGCTTCGCGAGGCAACCCTGATCAGCCGTGCTATAAAGGGCATGCTGGATCCGAAGAGTATAGCAAATCCTTCTCGGTTCGAACCTTGAATTCCCGGGGAAATAGGACTTACAAGTGTTAGGCCAATTCTCCGAGTCGCGAACTGGTCGATGTGTCTTCGAAGAGATCAAGTAAGTTAGGAATCATGGGAAAATCATCTCATCCCGCTCATCCCACTCCCCTGTTCGCATTCGCATATACATTAGGTACATATGTGTCGTCAGTGATGAATCATAAATATTTCGCTGTGTTCTTACTGACAGACCGTCAATGTGGTCTGGATGACAGCCAACTACACTTGATCTGAGACACCACATGTATCCCTTCGGCAATTCATACTGTTGCCGCCACTTATCACTTCTGTCGTTCTCAAAAAAAGGCGACCCCGGGGCTAATCTAACCTCACAGCGGAATAGTGCTCGAGAAGGTAGTTGAGTACTGCCACTACTGGTACAAGAACCGAGAGAGAGAAGACGTCCCGGACATGGAGATCCCCGTCGAACTCTGCCTCGAGCTTCTGATGGCCGCAGATTTCTTGGGAATCGACAGTAAGAAAACTAGCCGCTATGTTTGTACGACTGAAAAAGCTTACCATTTGAACCTCTTTCACCCTACCCGCAGAGCCAACTTAAAGCTACTTTATGACTACCTCCTACATGAGATGTGTCAACTTGGCCAATGGTTAGGATAGCAGTAGGTGAATTTGGTGTTTGGGATAGGACACCGGCGTTTATCGGCGTTATGATACCACGGACACAACGATTACGATAATTTTTTTTTCCTCGAAAAGTCCAAGTACAAGGTAGTAGTTTGGCGAAGATCAAATGGAACAGGGTTATTGATTTTTCTTTTCAACGTACTCTTTGCCATGATTCGAATAATTGGTAGGTCTAACGTAGATAAGAAGCAATCAGGATGTGTTTTTTCCTCCTCCTCACTATAACCCCATCTAAGCATATGCGTTCAACTCTTAACTCTTCCGTGGGTTGAATGTCTATAACGGATGGAAGATTAATAATAATCCCCCGTCACTCTGCGTGGCTTGTGTTTCTCTGTAGAGACCATGCTTTTTAGGAGGGGATACATCTCTATCAGATCTAACCTAGTAGACTCTATAATAAAATTCTACTTGACGATCAAATCTATTCCTATATATGTATTAACTGTGTCTGCAAATCTTCTCTCCCATGTCAACGGTAATGCTGGTGTCATCAAGACATGTGAAAATTTAAAGCCCATGGAGAGACGTCTTCAACGAACTATGAATGCTAAGAGTAAGCTAAGCCGTTGCCATTAGATGATAGACATAATACCGGGTAAAACGCCAGTCTGCAATATTCAGCATATACCAGGTAGTTTGTACATGAACATTCTCAGAACTCAACATCAGTTTTTCCGCCCATGCCATCCCCCGCGACTTCCACCTCGCCCCCCGCCGCCCCGTCCTCCCCTATGGCCACCGCGCTTTCCTCCTTTCGACCCACCGCCGCCTGGGTTCACCCTTGGCGCTTCAGGAGCTGGCCCCTTCTCCTTACGTGCTGCTCTCTCTTCGGGGCTCGCGTCCCAAAGATTCGGCACACCGACCAATTCGCAAAAGGCCGCGGTCTGGGGGTTCGTATACTCATTCGGCTGGTAGTTGACCGTCTCAGGGTCAACTCCGGGACGGTGTGGCGGAGCGGTGTGAGTGAAATTATTGGGCACGACCAGCTTATCCGCGCTCACGATGTTTTCCTCTACCCAAGCGCGCTCTTTGTCTATCAGTGGCCGATATGCCGCCTCTCCCAAATCAGGAGGCGTCTGGGCTTCGGGGTCGCCTATGGTCAGATGCGGTGCGAAGACACGGGTTATGGCAAGCCACTCTGGATCGTATTGTAGAACGTAACGTCGGTTTTTATTCTTCGACGGCGGGAACTTAGTTAAGTGTGTGGGGTCGACAGGTGCTAGCGAACACAATTGAACATATTTGCGTCCTGGGATACACTTATCTAACGCAAGGAACCGAGTGGTGGTATTTGTTATCGTGGGTGGGACAGGCTGCCCCGGAATGACCTTTGGTTCGGATGGCGCCGGTCCAGCAAATGATGCTGGAAGTTGTGCACGAAGTTCGTCAGATACACCGCCTGCAGCGCCTGTGCTTGTGTCTTGTGTAGAGTTGGCCGCAGTAGCTGGTTCAGTTGGCTCGGCTAGTTGGTGGCCATCCTCATCATCTTCCATATCAAGGTCAATCTCATCTGGGTTTGCGGTTGCCTCTTCCGACGTGGCCGGTACAATTTCTTCCTGTTTTGTTACGGGTTCATCGGAAGGCGTCTCTTCGTCTTTTGGAGGCTCGTATGTCTTGATAGCAGCATATTTGCAGTGCAAGTGTGCAGAGAACCAGTATGCCGGCCTCAGTCTATCCATAACATATGTAGCTGCCGGATTCCCCAGAGTGCCATCGGCGCTCTCCTGTTTGAAATCAGGTTTCATCTTCCACAGCTTAGAATAATCGCCATATTTCTCTATTTCCCTTGGCCAATCGTGGCTCAACCCAACGTCAACTTGCTCGCGGAGCAGCAAGAGTTTGCGCACATCAAACTCACGTACGTGATAAAAACTCTTGATATCGTCCTGGTTGAAAGGTAGACGTTCGTGATGCGGCTTGCGGTAATCGTAGCCCTTCCAGATACCGCTCATCGCTGCGATGCGTAATGGGCCAAAGCGCAGTACGTTGGCGGCGCCCATGTAATACATCTTAGGTGCGACCCAGCCGCCATAATACAGCTCCCACAGATATGAGCTAGCTTCATGGTTTCCGGCGATGAAGATGGTTAAGTATGGGGCCTTCTTCTTGCCGCTATAGTATGCCGGAAAGTCCCCAAGCCGGCGGTACTTGGCCGGTACCGCCATAACTGAGAGATCCGCTGCATTGCGAGTAGCCTACGTCTCTTGTTAGATCTTGTTGACTAGGATTTATACTATATGAGGCTTATTATATGATTATGTATTACCTGGAAATCACCGCCAATAATTAGGAGATCTACACCATCCCATCCTCTCTGTTTAGATGAAGTGGCTACCGAAGCATATATTGCGTCGAGTGTGCCATGACCCTGTGCGTTTAAAAACAAAAATAATTAGAGTTATAGGTATATAGTCGCCTAGTCATTCGGAGTAAACTTACACAGCCTTCATAAGCAATTCGCACACCGTCGGCTTCGTACAGATTATCCTCCATGGCCTGCTTTTTAAGAGTCTTTGAGTGGGACTTGTACCGAAGTTGTAGCTTTGTGTAAAGAAAAGGCCCAAAGCGATGCTGTGCTCTAGCGCCAATCGACACTAAAAATGGAATTGTCGCAGAGCGCCATGGGTTGCACCTGCTCACTATTATTGACATAAATGCGTATTATAAGGCTTCCTTGTCGTCGTTTCCAACTTACATTATGCTAAAGTTGCGTTGGAACTTCTACAAATAACGTGATAGAAAAATGTGTATCGCAGCTAAGAAAGAAGCTTTAAGCTCGTGTGGGGACGATTAATGCTTGTACTTGGTGCAACATTACATAATGTGTACTATGTACCTCCTACGCCTACATGTTACCTTCTAGGTACCTCTGTCAATTAACTTAGGTACCTCCTACCTAGGTACCTAGCTGTAGGAGGTACCTACCTAGGTAGTGGGATGATCGGCTTCCTTACGTTAAGGTGCATTGGCTGATTGGTTACATGGTACCTCATCTACCAGGTGACCTCCAGGGCTCGGTCTCGACCTATGGAATTATGAGGTAGTCACTGCCACACATCTCATAGGCTACAGCGATGTCAAGACAGTGCACGGAAGGCGCGTTTACCTTTAAGACGTTAGGTAACTGACTTGGGATCTTGATACTGAACTTTATCATGTAACGTAGAACTCGGCCCATCTTAACCTCAACTTCAACTTTAACCTCGTCCTCATCCTCACTTCACCTTCTTATTTTCGTTTCAATAAGTAGCTACTTATAAGATATAAGATTCACACATCTACAAACTCCCCGAATATATACCTATACCTGGCATTACTTCAATAACTTGGTTTATTCTGCCGTTGAATCTCGGCCAACGGGAATACCATACCATTACTGTAGGGGGTACCCTAACCTAAGAGGAAGGGGAAACAGTTTAGCCATGTCGCATTCCATAGTCCCAATACCAATAACAATCCAAGGTCGATACTTTTGGAGAGGTATCGAGCGGGTAAGTTGATATTACGATTTATCACATATATAAATTGTCGTCAGTTAAATTCTAACTGCAAAACACATGATCAGTTTCTTATAAACGGCGTCGCGTACCACTTCCATGAAACCAATTCGGTGTCATGCTCGGATGCATTAGTCGACGACCGGATACATGAGCTCGAACGAATTCTCCCATTATTAAAAGACCTCAAGATTAATACTTTGTTCATTAGTAGGTTGACTCCAAATGAGCATTTGGTTTTCATATCTCATCGGGGTAATAAGGGGCTCACAATAGTGACCAGGCCATATTGACGAAACGAAAAGCCATAGTGCTTGCATGAATCTCTTAGCCCGGCATGGAATATATGTTCTAGCCGTAAGTTTTTACCCTTCTGATTTCATCTGTTGAATCCGACAAGGCAATCATTCAATTGCCTCTCATAAGTATCTAAACCTAGTTGTCGGTTGTGCTTGGTTGTGCTTACATATTGTGGGTGGTCATAGTCCATCGAATCGATTTGCTACCCGCTTAGCAATCAAGGAGCTTTGAGACCATACACTTCAAACTTTATGCAACGCCTCTTTCAAGTTGTGGAAAAGCTAGCGCACTATCCCAATCTATTAGGCTTCGCCATATCAACCGACTTGATCACATCTGAAACGGAAGAAGCTACTGAACCTTTTGTTCGTGCAGTAGTGCGAGATGTCAGACAATATCTCACCCTCCTAGCAGCCAAGAGACACCAGAGAGTCGTCCCGGTTGGGGTCATATCGCCGGCAGATACTAGGTCCTCCGTGAAAAAGCAACACAGCTACTTTTGTTCGGGAGCCGATAACGAGTCGATCGAATTCTTCATTGCAAGTATCCATTCTTCAGTACCTACATGATAGCTAAGTGTAAGTATTAGGCTACGTTGCTAACCTACTCTGCTTCTTATGATCTAGTTTTACAACTTCTTCTGGGCTGGTGAATTTACGATGCAGGCATCCGGATACTCAGAGCTAGTTCACATGTTCTCCTCGACGCATATACCAGTGTCATTTGTATATGGCAACAATAGTATTACTCCACGCGCGTTCTGGGAAACTTATGCAACTTACTCGGATCCCGGGATGTTACGCGTGTTCTCAGGCGGCATTGTGCACGAGTTCTTCGATGCGATTAACCACTACGGTCTCGTGCGACGGTCAACTTTACTGGAGGACAATACCCCACGCTACCGAAAGACTAAGGACTTCCGGAACCTGTGCGATAAGCTGAAAAAGTCCTTTCAGTCGCTACCAACTTCAATGCTGGTCCGCTCCCGTCCCGTCGAAGCGGCTGCCATGTCGGGAACGAAACCCAATCCGCCCCACCCCGGCTGGAATCAGAGGCCAGTAGGATCTGTACCACGCAGCCGGGTAAACTGGGCCGAGATCGAGACGCAAATTACCGACGACAGCGAATGGGTCGATGCGGGTAAGGAGTGGGTGGACCTAACCGTGGAAGATCTCGCGGACTCTATGTGGGATAAGTTAAACATCGACGGAATAGGTCCCTAGATGAAGCACTACATGCAGAACGTTAATTTTGCAAGAGGTACTGGAGCGTGGCGTTTCATCAACGATGAATGTTTATGTGAAGCACTTTCTCAAGTGAAGCGATTTGAATATACTAAATTAAAATGACGGGTGTTGAATTGTTAAATGACTTTCGACGAGAAGCAAAATAAAAATAATGTTGATCCTAATTTAGGTACCCTACCCCTTTTATGGAGGCTAAAGAATCGCGGAAGAATAGCCTATGTCAGTTTTACTCAGCACAATGCATATTAGGTGCTCGACCTGCGAATAGAATACTCCAAAACCTTAGGACACGATCTTGATTAAAACCATGATAGGTCTTGATATAGCTACGGTATTTAAAAAGAAAAGAAAAACAAAATAAAAAACACTTTTCTATCCCCGGTAGTAAATGCAGCTCCTATATCCATTTCCCCAAACTTCAAGCAGGTATCTTCATGCTACATAAAATCGCAAACATTCTCAACCCCATTTTTACAACAACCCGTTATGAAGTGCCATTCGTAGTAGTAGTAGTTGTAGTTGTAGTAGCCGCGTCCGCCTCGTACCCCTCGGTCTTCATATCCCGAAGACCCAAATCCTCCTCCTCCTCCTCCGTACGCTGGTAGTCCTCCGTCGTGATCTGGGGGTCGTCCTGGTCCGGGTCGACGGCTTTCTGGACGTAGCTGCTAGCGAGGGGGTCGGTGAGGATGACGGTGAATTTCTTGTCGCCCTTGATGGCGGCGTCGATGTCCTCGAAGAACTTGGTCCACTGCGACCTCTCGTCCTCGGGTAGAGAATCGCCTCCCTCCGAGGTGCCGGTCTCGAAGATCTGGCTGTGGAGGTCGTTGCGCACCTGCGTGAGCAAGCCCTCCACGGTGGTGAATCGGCCGCCTAGTGTGCCGGGGTTCACTTGGAGGTTGAGTTCGGGGCATTCGAGCGCGCAGCTCTCGCTCTTGAGGATGTCTCGGGCGAGGTCTTCTGCGTTCTCAACTTTCAGCGTGATCTTCTTGCCCAGTTCTGGTATTTCTCCTCCCGTCTTGACGTCGTTGGATCGATATCCGCAGTCGGCACAGACGGTTGACATCAGGACAACAGCCTTGAAGTGAGGAATGTCCACCATCTTCATATTAGTTGTGCAAGGATGCATGCATCCAGGGCAAGTAGCAGGGAATTCGTAGACCTGGTCTGGGACGATGTCGTCGTCGTCGGTAGTTTGACCAGCGCCAGGGGCCGGGTTCGTAGGGGCTAGACCTAGGGCTTCATTCTGTTCCGGAGTGCGTAAGTATTCGCGCTTCTCCCATTTACCAACACCATCACGCATGTTAGGAGTGATCCAGGAGTTTCCTGCTGGGTCGTCAACTAAAAGTCGGAACGGGAAAGCCTCTCCCGCTAACATCGCTCGGCCTTTTTTGATAATCTCGTCGACCTTGGCAAACACTTCGGGCGATTGCTCTTTTCGCGCTTCTTGTCCAAGTTCGAGGTCATCCACAACTCTCGTCAGAAGACCCTCAACGTTCGTAAGCTGCCCACGACCCGGAGGAACTTCGAGGTCGAGCTCAATGAACTTGACGATAGAAGTGTCGGATTTGATTACCGTCCTCTCGAAGTCGGCCATTTCGGTAAGTCGCAAGATGTAGCTTGAGCCCTTGGGCTGGATGGTACCGGCAGATTGTATCTCGGAATTCGCGAAGCCGCATTTGTCGCAAGAGAAGGACATAAGTATAACTTCGCGAAAATAGGGGATCGAAGTGAGAAGCATGCGTGTTATGCCCTGTACAATGTTAGTATGAGGTTCCTCGACATTGAACATACCTTAGGTAGGTGAGCATTCATCCTCCCCCGAAAAATTACGTACATTTTCATGGCAGTTCATGCATAGTGACTCAATTTCTTCGACGATCTTCTCATCGTCGCCGTTTTTCTGCGCTTCCCCATTTGTTGTTCCGTTCGTTCCATTCGTAGTAGGGGCGAGGTGTCCAGCTTTTTGGCCAATGGCCTCGAAGAAATCGGTCGAGGTGACGGTCGTCGAGTGTTCAGATTCGTCGGCTGCGGGCATTTTGAAAAATTGTTATTCTTAAATTTTATTCTTTAGGTTATTTTTTGGAAAAGGTGAAGATTTGATTGTTTTAGGTACGCGTCGCCTAAATATGTATGTGTGTTGATTGACTGGTTTTTATTCTTGTTTGGCTCAAAATTAAAAATTTGGAGGGGTATTTTGTCGCGGTAGCGCGGGGTTATGACATATCTTTTACCAGCAAAAAGGCTCATCAGTGGCATACAGCACCACAATCGCCCGAGAGCTAGTGATTGCTAGCCCCTGTTAGAAAGGTCGAGAACTATCCCTCCCCTGATACCTCTCGTAAGCAATGTTAGGTGGGCACCTAAGGTACATAGTACCTAGGTACATAGTGATGTATTGTACCTAGGTACCTAACCCCATTAACAGGCGGTAACTTGTACCCAATGGAATTCCATCCGTAGAATTATTTCGACATGAAGTCACTCAAACTCAAGCCGAGGCCGCTCTGAGATTTCGATGCAGAAGATTGGGCTTGCTGAAGTAAAGCCTGGAGTCCTTGCTTTCTGCTCTTCGCCCTCTTCTTGCTACTAGCGTTTGCAGAGGTTTTCACTGGTTCGGGAGGTGTAGGCGCATTTCGCGCATTCCGATGAGAGACGTCTAAACTCAGGGACTTCGTCGACTTTAGTGGACGACGCCTAGATGTAGGCGGTGCGAGAGGAAGTATGAAATCGGTGTATCTACTACACATTCCGCAAGTAAACCTCTTTCGATGTTGAACGGTCGACATGCTTTTTTCAGTTACACCCTTGGAAGTGCTATTCTTCTTTTTCGCTTTTCTTCTTTTGAGACCCATGTTACTCTCAATCTTCAGTTCACTCCCTTGGCCTGGGATCATGATATGTCCACAAGCACCGCACGCGTGTTGTCTCTGTAAATCCGACTGCTCCAAGTCATTGTGGAATAACAGAGAGTTTCTTTGCGCCATAAGGTACGCTGAGGCTTCAGGCGCTGTCTTCACAAGAAGGTGGGCAGCATCAGTGAGAAATCGAAGGCTTTCCGGTAAAGTCTCGTTCGTCATCTTGAAAATCCTAGTTGAATAGTTGAATAGGGGTTATAGTTTTCTACATTATGCTTACGGGCCAAAAGGGACCAAAAGAGAGTTAGGAAATTTTGATGACCCACTGAAAGTTAACTCCTAGGTATGCAGCAAAGCATCTTTAAATGCATATACACTCATGATTGTAATGTGTACCTATATACCTATATAAGGGATAGGTAACTACCTAGGCAGGTAGTGCTTATCGAAACTCGCATCCTATTTTTGTGAAGTCACAATCATATAATTCTTTAATCCGTACATCAAGTAACATTGATCAACAAGTACTTAGCAAAAGGAATGTCTCTACTCCCTAACATTAGGTACCTAAATAACACATCCTAGAAGCAACAGTCCTTCCCTCGAATCTCTATGTGTTACCATCTACTAGCTTGCTCGTAGGTCTTAATGGCAACTTCGCGGCCGTATAAGCCATATCGATCATCTTCGCCGTATTCATCGAGTCCTCGCCACTCACCCATTGTCTTGCTTCACTACCGTGGACTTTATTAACAAATTCCTCCAGCTGGTATCGGTAAGTCGTCCAGGATGGCTCGCCCGGTTGGTCGATGCCAACTTCTTTGAACGTGTAGGCTTTAATTGTCTTGCTATTCGTCCACTTCTTGATGGTCTTTCCGGACTTGTCACCAGCCTTCCTCGTTTGAAACTCGTCGTCAATACGGATAGAATGGAAAACTGAGGGCATGACGAAATTTGTGAATTTGATCTTCCGTATGCGAACCACTTCCTGATCCTCGGGTACCTTAACTCCTGCGTCGGCACTGGATACCACTATGGGGCTGTGTTCCACGTGAAGGTTAGGTGACAGGTGATCAAACGGCGCTTTCAAATCTCCCTCCATCTCTCCCCGTCGGCCACCTGGAAACCGATAACGCGCCTTGAAAAGCTGATCGCATCTTGAATCAAATTGAGCTCCCTGGGTGAGACATTCTTCGCACTCCTCTGCCACAACGCCGAACACACGAGTAAGAGCGCTTGCTGTGTATGCTCCAAGGTCCAGGAGTGCGCCTCCTCCTAGGTCATACTGGTATCTGATGTCGTCGGCAGAAAATTTCCAAGATGGGACCCATAACACCGCCTTCGCACTGGAAACATTAGCGGGCGATACGTAGGACATAAAGGTAGTCCAAGCTGGATGGAAAGCATAGTGCGCAGCTTCAAGTAGAACTGGCGCTTTAGGGCCGTTGATGATCGGATTCTTAAAGAGAGCCTCGGCTTCTGTTACGTTGTTCACTGACGGCTTCTCCAGTAGAACATGCTTTCCAGCTTTGAGGGCCCGAAGTGCCCACTCAAAATGCAATCCGTTAGGCAAAGGTATATAGACGCAGTCAATATTGGGATTATCCAGTAGGTCTGTAAATGATGACACATAAACATGATTAGCACTCGATCTGAAAATAGCATAACTACCTCCTAAACAAGTAAGATAGCGAGTCATATACTGTACCTTGGTAGTTAGCAGATACTTCTGGGATGCCATGCTTTTGAGCATACGCCTTCGCCTTCTTGGGATCTCGAGCAGCTACAGTCTGAACTACAACATCTGGATGGGATTTCGCCGGAAGAATAAGAGCCATCGGCCCAATATCAGCAGCGCCAAGTATTCCGAACCGAAGTGGAGCGGCCGACTTGGATGCTTCGGGTGGATTAAAAATCAACCAGTTACGGTGTACGAAGCCGAATAGAGATGCCATTATGGGCGAATATCCTCTGCTGATGAACCGGTGAAAAGAAATTAATCTCAAAGGATTTCGACTGAGAAGTTGAGGATGAAAAGTAGATCTAGCAGGTGCCTAGTTGTGAACTATTTAACCAAAACTAATCAACCGAGGATATCATCATATGCCCTAGGATACTACCTACATAATCTAGACAAGCAGGGATGCAGATTATTAATCCAACCGACTTGGAAAATTCTCTACTCAAAACAGACGCACACATAAACTCGGATTATACACTTATTTCCAAGAGACAAGGGACTATCAAAGCATAAGCAAAAACTTCTCCAATCACAAAAGACAACTGGTAACGGACAACGGCAGATCGTCAATTCAAGACTATCAACATGCGTACTGAAAATTTACAAATGCCAAATAGTATCCAAGCATCCAATCATGAGCATGCAAATATCATGTCCGTAAATACTTTTTCAATTAGTCCTCCGCAGCCATCACCTTTCATACTCCTCACTGTACCATGTCGCAACGCATTTATAGGAGGCCGTTAAGGATGCCACCAACGAGCTTAAGAATACCACCAATGAGACCCTGGAGCTGGCCAACAAGACCGTTGATCTCATTAGCAAGGGGGCCAACAACACCGGCAACGACCTTAAGAGCGAAGCTGACGACGGGCTTGGCAACGGGCTCAACGGTAGAGAGGACGAGCTGGATCTCGGGCTTGACAGCCTTCAGGACATCTATTTACTTGGTTAGTCTCAAGTCGCGAAATTAGCTGCATTTAGAAGATAGAACATACCAGCAGGGACAGTCTTGGTGATCTGGTCGACGGTGGTCTGGACGCCGGTGGCGATGGCAAGAACACCGCTTAGAAGCCCGGAAACAGCCTTGAGCTCATCATCAACCAACTTGGGAACGTCCTGGGTAACAAGAGGCGCGACGTCGTTGACGATCTTGGTAATATCGCCGGCAAGGGTAACGAGAATTTGCTCGAGCTGGGGAATGAGCACAGTAGCGTTGATGCTGATGTTGACATCCAACAGGTCGGCTATTGGAATTTGTTAGTCAGAATAACCTAATAAATTTATACACGGTATCTGAAACATACTGATGGACTTGAGTTCAACCTCGACGGTCTTCTGGACAGTGGCGACGGTGTTAGTGGCCGTGACGAGGACCTCAAGAGCACGAGCATCGTGCTGGTGAGTAGCCGGGGCGGCGAAGGCAGAGCCGAAAGAGACGGCGGCGAGGGCGAAGCTGGAGAAACGCATTGTGGCTGACGATTGGTATCGACGGGAAGATTATAGTATTAAGCTGGTGGGGAAAGCTGAAGAGCTTGATATCAAAGAATGACTATAAGTTGGAAAGTAGAGAGCGACTTGATAGGAGTACCTGAAAGCTGATGATCTTCGATGTGATGAGGAAGCAAGGAAAAAGCATTTGATGGTGATGCCAGATGAGGGTAGATATATACCCCCCGAGGCCACCGACTTCCCAAGCACAAGTTCATCACCCCTGAGTTTTGCCTTCATCTCGTTCACCCGGGCCATTGCCATAGTTGATTCTACTTTCGACCACTCTGGTTGAGTCTAACATACCTTGCGATGTCGTCACTAGTCAGGGACTAGAATAGCGATGAGCGTTTGCTCTCTTCTCATTTTGCTCACCAGGGAGATTCAAGCCTAACCCTTGGCGAACATGGTTAACACATGGTAGAAACGGATACCAGCCGGATGGATCCAGCTAGGTTGTGGATAATACTGTTTTTTCCACCGGTTTTCCACGAGAAAAGCTTGGTACCGGATTATCGTCTAATGGCTTCCCATTTCAAGGAGAAGTGGATCTATCAACCGTGCGCCGTGGTCCAACGGGGCGGGCACTAATTCAAGGGGTTATATTACCCCCCGCATGGGCAGCCGACATGGTTGGAGAGACGATCACAATGTTACCTGTCAACCCCCATGCCGGAAAATCCGGTACTAATCACCCTTACTATTTTAGGTACTTATGTACAATCTAGACAATACACCAAACGGAGTACGCGATGTTAAAAACGCAATTCGTCTAAAACTTCTTTGTGAGCTAGTGCGAATTGAATAGTTTAATGATATGCCCACTCCAATCCACACCAGCTACTGAGAAAAGAGGCATTCTGGTGACTATCAAACTGCCTAGAGAGCCAATCCCAGAAGGTTCCTGACAGATAAAACGGGGACGTCGAGAGAGCCCTGCAACGTCGGGAGGCTCACATTGGTTGACACATGTCAACACTGAAATATCACGGAGACACAGTCATGTTACCGTCGACGATCTTGATACTACCTTAATTCATGCCGGCGCCATTTTACTCACCTACATTGAGACATTAGGCACTCACCGACTTCAGTTATTACTCAGGACTCTACTCGTAATAGTTGCAAATTTCAATGGGCATATTACCTAGTATTATCTGCGTACCTAACTTTGCCCCGTCTAGCCTAGTTCTTCATATGATATCTTTCATACTAATAATAAGCTGTCTAGACGTGATGGAAATTGCGTGGATGCATACTATTCGACAAGAAATTTAATCCTACAGGGGCGCAACATTCACACTCGATCCCCAGGTGCATATTATCAAACAATAACATACCAAGGTTTGAAGTGGTATTATCACCAAGAAACATCAACCAGAGATTCCTCTCTTTTCTTCCCCTACGTTCAAGAATGACGTAAGGTTGGAATTCAGTTTTATGACGTTGGAATTAAAAGTGAACAATGCGATGCGGTGTGACCGGTGTTACAATGTTACAATGCTACCATAGCTCACCATAATTAGGTAAGGGGCCTCCTTACTGGGTAAGGTTTGAGTGGGCAAGGGGTAGACTCCTATTCTCCTATTAACGCACCTCGCTAGGTAGATAAATATTCAGTCGGTAATCCATAGATGTTTGATTACTTCAATGTCTTTATTCCGTCAAGCCCGGGACGGGATAAGAACGGAATAATTTTTTTTAAACTACCCGGTCCTTCGGAGGGTTTCAAGCGAATTATTGTTTACACCTGACTTATAAGCCTCCCCTGAATTGTCCAGACTTTAAACGAACAACTGCTGCCTCAGTAATGTTAGGGGTACGGGTGTCACGTCGCAGAGCATATGGTCACGGAAACAACTTCATTGTTCCGCGGTGGAACTCTAACTGGGATAGCTCTGAAGCCAAGGCTATATAAAAATATCTCCTTTGTTCCCAAGGAGTCTCAAGTGAGGCTCTGAGGCTCCGAGACTTTTGACAACGGGTTAGCTTTGGCAGAAAATACTCCGATTGATACGAGTACGCAATTTGAATGTAGTACGACGTTCCGATATCCATGTAGTTAGCGAAAGTGAAAGTCATCGAATATAACTAATAAGATCTCGAAAATGTAGCAAGACAGATAGTCATAGCGTGGATGGGGGCCGAGGGAGCCGACCTAAGCCTACGTGATATCAGCAACCAGGAACACGTTCTTCAAATGCCGCATTAACTAATATGAGCGCCTTACATGTTACAATTTCTCTTGAGCTTGATGTTAAACTCCCTTACGTTCCAACCGAGATTTGGTGTAGTACTCGGTAGATACTAGTCTTGTGATACTCTCATTGCCTTATGCATAGGCTTATTACCCCAACAAAAGGGAAGGATATGGAGATACGGCGTTGGGCTAACGAAGTATCCAGGACGACACCCGTACGCTACGAAAGCATTCGAATCGAAGATACCATACGACTAGAAGAGGCATACACAGGAATATGCTTACCAATACCCTATCCCAAAGTAATCTATTGAGGCGTTCAGAGGCTTGAATTGAAAACGAAGAGCAGTGGTAGCAGACCAGGTTTTCTTTGACACAAGCATGGTTTCTGTCTGAACTCTGACTGAGCAGATGCACCGACAATGCCTGGGCAACAATAGCATTTAGATAAAGCCAAGCAAAGTAGGAATAAATCAATAAATGATAAATAAATAATATAATCTTGAAGCCTTTGATTAACAGTATAGTCTATTATACAGTGTCGTTAGGTACCTACTTGGTATGTTGATCCCTTATACCATCTTTGCCAATACTTCATCAGTCCACGACCACAGTTCGCGACCTAACTCCTCACTTTTCGCAATCTCATCCAGCTTACCTCGTACACCAACAGGTGTATAATACGCTCCGCTTACCAGCTCATCTCTCTTCGCGCCTGCCGCCGCCCAGAGCTGGTTCAGGCGACCCTTGCTTTCGTCCACTACACCGTTGCCTAGTAACCAGCTCGTGCCATACACGAACGCTTTTCTCATCGGCGGTAAGTTGTTCACGAGATCTGTGGTGACGACGCCCGGGTGGATGGACACGGCCTTGATCTTGGGGTACCGCCGTCCAATCTCGGCTGCGTATATTACATTAGCGATCTTGTTTTGCCTATTGAGGAGTTCCCCCCAGTTAGCTCTGTTCGATGTTTTGATATACCAAGATATTTATTTGCAGCTTACAGCGACGTATTTCGCGTGTGTCCCCCAGTGAAACGAGAGAAGAGCGCTTACCCGTAACGAAGGTTGAATCCCATCATGGTAAAATCCTCCTGCTTCGTGCGGATCGTGGCAAAATCTACTCCGTTTTTCGGATGTGCTCGCCAGCCGGCGGAAGTCAGAGCGACGACTCGCACGTCGGAGTCGGGTAGTTCTGTGGTTCTCTGTAGGACGGGTAGGACTTGTTGGATAATCATGGCGTGCGCAAGATGGTTGACTGCGAAGTGTATTTCGAAGCCGTCCTCGCTAACGGCCGGTGGTAAATCCATGATGCCAGCATTACATCTAGGTATTGGTATTAGTTTGAATTTATGTCGTTTCGTCAGACTGAATTTAAGGTAGAAAAGGCAAAGGACTAACACTAGAATATCGAGACGGTCATGAGTAAACCCAGTACAAGCTTTTTTAACTGAGGACAACGAAGTCATGTCCATCTTAAGGAACGTCATGCCCACCGACGGGCTGGTATTCTTGATCTCGTCGATAAGCGCCTGACCGGCTTGCGCGTTACGGCCTGCGAAGTAGATATGGGCAGGGTCATGTTTCGCAAGAGCTCTAACTGAAGCTCGCCCAAGACCAGCAGTGCCTTCAAATAGTTAGATAACCATATTTCTAGGGAATGCCAAGATATCGTAATAACGTACCGCCTGTGATGAAGATGACTTTGTCCTGTAGAAACGGAATGTCCTTATCCGGATCGAAGTTAACGCGCGGCATGTTGACTGATGATGCTTAGAACTTGGTGTTCTTCAAAAATATTTAGTTATGAATATAGCTACCTAGTATATTTTAGTATTTCGATAAAGTAGTAAGTTGTTTTTATCTGGATATACTTTTTCAAGATTATTGGGCTCGTAATGACATAGCTGAGGTATGGACAATGGAACTAAAAGGACATCAGCTTGTAACGGCAATGCATTTTTTATATATTTCGACTTCATGTCTGAGAACAGTATTTGGGGCGGAAAACTAATAGGCCGCCATTGATGGCGGCCTTTCATGTCTGTCCGCTGTCCGTACGATGCATCTCATACACGAAAGCCTGAAGCTATCCATATCTCGATTTGCAATGTGAAATCCCCAGTTGTAAAACCAACAGGGGTATATGCAGGATAAGCAGATGGCAGATGCACTATTCCTACTGTAGTTTAAATGCTCTTCGTCAGACTGCGGCCCTACGACGCTAAAGTAACGTTTCCGAGGCCAAGACGCCCGAAATAGAAAGAAGAGAACCAGCCATCTTCCCATTCGGACGACCCCTTGGCACCGAGGCCTCTGTTTGAAGTTTCTCGGACAGATTACACCATCCGTTGGTTTGGTCATAAGCAGACTGCATTAGAAACCTAGCCGCGACTTAAAAAAAGTCCCAACTTCTTGCCCTAACACCTAAACTGTAGAATACACGAAACAATGCTATCAAATATCGCAAAAAATGGTATTCGACGTGTCGTCAATGGTGCAGCTACGCGAGGTTAGTGTTAGTCCGTCTTCGATGATGAAGACCTTCTAGAATCCATTGTTTACCGAAGATAGGAAATTATGCTGATGGAGGTACCTACCTAGGCGCGAGTGGAAGATGATAATTGGACTGGACTAACTAGTCCAGCCGAAAGGAGGAAGAGACAGAATCGGTTACATCAAAGAGCCTGGCGTAGGTGTCGCTACTTCATACATACCCCGTATTAAGCAAAATTGCTTATACAGATGCGTACTTAGGTCGGAAGAAAGCTGCTGAGCGAGCAGTTGGTGGTCAACACCAATCTAGTAAGACGATCGAGCACAAGTCCCATAAACAAGATATTCATGGGCGAATGAAACCGTCTAGGTCAGATCTGGCACAAGAGATCATGAATCTCTTAACTGTCAACCCGCGCGTGCCATCCCACATATATACTCGGCTCAAGCCTTTCACATACTGGGAGGAATTTCATGGACAGCTGAATGCGCTCAATACGGTGTATGGAATACCAGATCGTCCATGTTACAATCTCAACCAACGGCAAGACCTCGTACATGCACATGGCGCAAGGGATAAACAGCCTACCCCTAAACGGCAAGCTATCCCACCCATGATCCCATATCTCGATATCCATGACCCAGCTGGCACTACCATCCCTAATTTCTCCTTTCCTATCTCGGCAGACCATCGACTGCTTGTCCTGATCCAGTATAACGTTCTCCGCGCGTTCATCACTAACATGTCTATCCTGTCGGTTCTCGACCGGATGCCCCTCGAATGCGGCGCAGCTCTCAATATTAAAGACCTGCCTCCCGCTCCCGAGACAATACCTCCTAACCTAGACTCGACTCCCGTCCAGCAGCGTATAGCGCATGATTTCTGGATAGATATCATTCCGTGGAGCGGCATGCGAGACAATCTGATATTAAACCACGGTAGTTACGACGAAGAAGATCTCTGCGTAGATATAGCCGGTGGATTGTACGAAGGGTTCGACGAGGTAGAAGCTAGAGGACTAATAGTGTGGGGGAAGCCGTGGTCAGAGACGGGCTGGGAAGTTACCGAGGGGTTTTTAAAGAAGTGGTCGTTTCTGCTGAAGGGGTGTCATACTTTGATCGAGTCAACTAATAGATGGAGAGAATTTAGAGGGGAAGAGAAACTGACTATTGACGTATAAGAGGCAGGCAGTTGTTTTCTTTTAGATTATTATTGCAAAATTGTAGTTTCTAAATTCGTGACGGGCAATTGCTAGGTTGAAGACTATGATTCTTCCCCCCAAGGACCTACTCCTGGGCCTTTGTAAACCTTACCACCTTTCCATACCCATCCGATGGTCGCCTTCTCCTGCAATACCTTTACGTCTTCGACCGGGTCTTTTAATAAGCCAAGGATGTCAGCCTCATATCCAACTTTCAACTGGCCCGTCTTAGGTGCCTGTCCCTTCACCGTCAATGGGCCGTTGGCTGTCGCAGCCTTGATCGCCTCTAGGTTGCTTAATCCAGCTTGTACAGCATATTCTAACTCCATAGCCATGTTGAACCCGGGCGCCGTATCAGTCCCCAAGGCAATCGGCACACCTGCCTTGACGGCCAACTTGTACGCTTCAAAGTTATTGTTGCCGATTAGTTGTGCCTTCTCCCATTGCTGGCGCGGTAAACCTTTCCCACCCGACAGCAGCAGCAACTCGACCACGGTTCGCGTAGCAACGTACACGGTGCCTTTCTCCTTGATCAGATCGATGCACTCCTGATCCGCAAACGACACGTGCTCGACGGTCGCTACACCCGCGCGCACGGCGGCCATGATCCCCGGTTTCCCGTGGACGTGCGCGGCCACGACGCGGTTCTGCCGCCCCGCCTCCTCGACGATAGTCCGCAGCTCCTCCGCGCTGAACTGCGCGCACAGCGGGTCGTCGTCCCGCGACATGACGCCCCCCGACGCTATGACCTTGACGACGCGCGCCCCGCGCCGGATCTGCAGCCTCACCGCCTTCCGACACTCGTCCACCCCGTCCGCCAAGATCGACGTCGCGGTTCCGAAGTGGCCCGCCGCCACGTGCGCCACGCCGAGGTTCAGGAGCGCGTCCCCCGCCGGCAGCTCGAACACGTCCCCGTGCCCGCCCGTCTGGCTGATGCACGCGCCCGCGCTGTACACGTTGGGGCCCACGATCGCGCCCTCGTCGATCGCGCGCGCTACTTCGCACCCGTACCCCGCCAGGTCCCGCAGCGACGTGTACCCGCGCTGCAGCGCCTCCCAGCAGCCCTTGGCCAGGCGCGCCCCCGACGCCGCCGGGTGGTCCGTGATGATGGTTAGGTACCCGCCGGCGCCGGCGCCGATCCCGAAGAAGTGCGCGTGGCAGTCCCACAGGCCCGGCATCAGGTACGGTACCGAGTACGATTTGGATAGCCTGCTGCTGCCGTCGGTGTATTCCGGCGGGAGGTCCGATTGCGGGCCGACCCAGGCGATGAGTTTGTTTTCGATTACCAGGGCGGCGTCTTTGAGGGGCGGGCCGTCGCCGGGGATTAGGAGACCCGTGGCGATGATTGTGGCAACTGGCTTTTTTTCATGGCTGGATGGAGATGCGTGGTGGTGGTCGTCGCCTTCTTCGCTCCGGGTCCGTATGGCGATGCCGAATCCGGTGGAGAAGACGTGCTTTGGGAGCGGTTCGGGCTGAGGTGGGATTGTGCGCCGGGTCATTTTGGTGTGACTCTTACAGTTTCTACTTGTGTTTCCTGGTTTGTGTCAGCTCTGGAAGACTGGTCTTATGAGAAAGACAACGGGGTGGATTAGCGAAGCGGAGAAATTGTAGGTGTCAAAGACATTATGGCGAATCCTATTGTGGGAAGCCAGGGATAGCTGAACAGACGGATAGGATCGGTACTGCTTTCTTACCTGGTATGTAGCATTGAATACCTCCTATAGATAAGCAAGCTATAGACATGAGCGTGTAACCTTTTATCTACGACCCCTGACACGGATTGAGGCTCATGATTTGCCAATGCTTACTTCCACGATGCACCAACTCTGATTCGTTATTTCTCAGACAAATGAGGTTATCTACCTAACACACGTCCTTAAAAAGTAAATAACCGGACAATTGCTTCATGGAACAGAGAAAAGAACGTTCAACTAGATTATTTACCTTGTATTATGATACCTTAATGTCAATGTACCCCATCGTCAATTCCGCCAGTTTACCAAAATAAGAGCAACTATTCCAACAAGCTCTGAGATTTCAATCTTTTTTTTTAGCAGCATGAGTAATACCGATGAAAAGCCTGATAGGTTCACGATTCATGTGTATTGTTTTCCTTTAGATATCTAGGTACATTCTTTATTATATCATAATAACCTTTGTGCATGAAGAAATTGAATGCCCAACTGCTTTTCCACAAAAGCATCACTAGAACAATGAACAATGGGTTTAAAATAACCGTTCATGTCCAGGGACAATGCATGACTTCATATTTCTTCCTTTAGTTGGAATTTCATGACGTACATATCACGGGAGCAGATTCTTGAACATCGCTACAAGATTCAACAACATGGAATCTGATCAACTAAGCCCAAGGGAGAGGCTCTACTTCCAACTGATAGACGAGCAGAGTTTAGAAGAATCTACACGAGATTGTGGTAAATGTGATGTCAATTACCAACTTAGCTGTACCCATCTCTCAGCTGAGGATTGTGCAACATTGGAGGCGCAAAAGATTGTAGCTACTGCCAAGGATAAGAACAGCCAGGACATCATCCAAGTCTACGAGTGTGGGCATACCTGCCAGAACCGGCGCCGTGTCAAATCTCGAAGTGATATGGAGAAGAAGTATTATAAAGGAATGTGTACCGAATGCTTATGTGAATGGGTATGGGAAGGACGGGCTATTTGCATCGGTAAGGTAAGAGGCCTCACACGATCTCATCAACACACAAAAGAGGAGAAGAAACCTGAGCGTAAGTCATCATATAAACCACGGGGAGTATATAAAAGTTGGGTTTTGAGAGGTATTGTGCTTGGAAAGCCATAATCAAGGAAGCATGCCTACCTTAGCTTGATTTCTACTCTAGATGTAAGTGCCTGGAAGGTAGATACAACGACTAACGACTATTGTCGTTTCTAATATAATGTATTTACTTTGTTTGGCTTGTGGAGGGATAAATGACAGACTCTTGTGATTAGGGAGTGAATCATCTGTCATGCACATTACGCCCCAAAGTGGGTTATTTCTGTCGGCAAGTATTTATGACGGGCGTCTATGATATAAAGGGGAAGTTGAAGCTGATAACATAGAATTTAAAATACTTCAACTTAGGTGCGCAAATGAATGTGTCACATCTTCTTCATAGATTAAGAACAGCCTCTAATACAATACCGTATATCTCTGGTATTTATAAAATGTTGACTCACTGTCTAAAACCAACATAATCACAGAATGGAGTAGTGAATAAATTAATTAAGTACAATTCTGTATAGCCTTATGCCGATTTTGGTTGGGACTTGTGACTGCACCCGAATCTCTATTGTATATTGTACCGTGTCGACGCTTGTGAAGGAAGGTGCCGCATGAGGAATCTACCCGAAGTACATAGGAGGTAGGCACCCAATGCACCTGGTAATGCCGTAGTGTACCTGCCTGGTACATTGCACTTGCTTTCTTATCTACCTTCGCACTTACCTGCATAGCAACTTCCTTCCGTCTTGTGTTTTGTAGTTGCCCCGGTTGCTGCCCCAGTTGCTGCCTCGCCGTTTTTATCCCACCATTTTTTTTTACTACTTAAACATCTACCACTCCCACCACTGCTCATCAACTCTGAATTGTTTCCTCTTAACAATCCATCATTGCAAGTCATCGGCGTTGTCAGGTTCTCAACCCATGAGCAGTGTTTCCTCAAATAATCTATTTCGTCGCCGGTGGCATCGCGAGTTAAATTCATCTGAACCATCCCTTTCACTACTAATATCGCGTCGCCGATAGCCCGACCCGCCTTGCCAATCGGAAATCGTTGTCCCCTTTTGTTGCCTGTTTTCTTCTTGCCGTGGAGTGTACGCGTCCAGTGACATCCCGCGATAGTATATTTACAACATCCGCCAACGCAACTCGGACGCCATGGATTCGTCCAACAGCCCCTTCATCAACCCTGATGACCCGGACCACCCTTTGGTTCATATTTCCAAACGGAATGAAGATGAGTCTTTATTCCTCAAAAGACTTGCCCTTGAGGTTCGTATTATTACTTAGCTTTACATGGACTAATACAGGTAACTAACTATAATTATCCTTTAAGGTTCGCCTGATGATCTACGAGTTTGCCGTAGCCATGGATGACGCTGTCGAGCCCGTACAGCAGGCTGAACGATCCAATAAATTCTTCTCAGACAGATTCAGTGGCACACCCTCAACAGTTGTTTGTCTTGGTCGAATCTGCCGCAAAATTTACCAAGAGCTAGAAAACTATCCAGTTTTCTACCGTGTGAACAAGTTTCAGTTCTTCACATCCTATGATATGCACAAATTTTTTGCAGCTATTCACCCTAAGCGCCTGGTGATGATCCGCACCATTCGTCTCACGTATGGCAATGCCCCAACTACGACTGGAGTATGGGGTAAGGGTGATCACTTCCTCAAGCATGTTCTAGCACTTTTGAGTCAGTGCACCAATCTTGAAGATCTCTCTCTTATTCTTCAGCAGAACGGCGGGAATGACTTGAGTTATTTCCTTGTCGGTTGGGAAGGCTTGGTGAAGGACTCTCTTAGTCAACCAGCTCTTATCAATCTGCCTGTATTTAAGGTATTCCTACGCTATAGCCCTGGGGGCCCAGAGTATCCTCTTGAAGAGGCTCTTGGTCATTCACAGTTCATTCAAACCAAGCAAACTAAAGAGATCTTCACTGCCATCGTTCATGGTAGTAAGTAGACTTCTATCCACTTTCTCCCTTGATTCGTTGTTGACCACACCCTCTTCTGTTGTCTAGAAATTAAATTCATGGACCTTGACTTGGCTTGATGTGCCAGTCTTTTCTGACCTCGAATTGTGCGGATCTTGCTAACTATTGTGTGCTACAGTGAAAGCTCGTAAAATAGTTTTTGACGGTTTGCCCGAAGTCAGGATCAATGACAAGAAGGACTACCGGCCTGAGTGGCTAAGAAACATGGCAGATGGAACTGCAATCAACGAGGCTATTAAAGCTGCAGCGATAGACTTCCCAGGTCACAAACGTATTGCACAGGATGTGAGAGCCATGTCCGACAATGTCTCATGTCGCACTAGACGCAAATTCCAGGCTGTAAACGAGATTGGAGTCGTATATCGCAAGGTACCTCAGTTCGATGGGGGAGGGCTGTTGACTTGGGCATTCAATGAGATAAAGGAGGTCCGCTGGACTGATTCTGAGGATATAGAGCTTGAAGTACGCTGGTGTCAGCCTGCCAGGGTGCCTGAAACCTCCTGGGTACCCTTCTCGTCCCTTGAAATGAACGGGGCACAAGAGGAGACGATGCTCGCTTTCTACAGAAAGGTTATGCAGGTGCTACCCGACCCGTCACGCCTGGAAAGCTATTATCAAAAGATAAAATATATGCCTTCACTTTCAGTCATTGCCGAATACGCTGGTGGGGTGGACGATTTCCTCAACAAGAACGCCCCGACTTCTCGCGTGAGGACCGGCGAGGTGACGAAGAAGAGGTTCAGGGCATGGGCTTACTGGACCAAGGCGTGGGAGAATAACACCGCCAGATTGGAGAGAGAGTTGAGAAAGCAGAAAAAGGAGGCAGCAGAAGCAGAAGCAGAAGCTGCGAAGGCTAGAGAGGCTAGAGAGGCTGAAGAGGCTGCCAAAGCTAAAAAGGCTGCGAACAAGGATTCAACCAAGAAAAAGGGAAATCTGCAGCCAACTAAGAAAGCTTCGAAGGTCACTAAAGCCAAGAGCGTCAAAGCTAAGAAAGCTGCAAAGTGATCGTGAAGGTTGATTAGAGGGCATCGTGGATAGTATTCCCTTGGAGCATGTTTCGAGAAGAACGAACATTGGAGATTTGTCAAGTCTAGTGACTAGGCACTGAGGATTATGGTAACCACTCAACATTTAGCAGTGGTTGGAAAGATCCATTATTATCTGCTTCTTTAGCAGAAGGAATGACAAATGGCATAAAAGGAACAGAAGCAATGCGGAGAATTAGGAGGTAGTTAATGGTAGTGCACGACGAGGAACAGGGGAAAGCAAACAAACAAACAAACAAAAAAAAAAAAAAAAAAAAAAGGCCCAGGAAAAAGGGGGTGGAGATCGGAAAAAGAGTAATGAGTGGTTGGTCATCTGTTGCGGGAAAAGCTTCTAAGCTTTCTTCTTCTCTTCTTTTAATCTTGTTTTTCACAGTCACTAGTTGACATTTCCATTTGCATTTCACATTCATGGACTGGCTGGGTCGTCATCTACCTACATGATGTTGACATTCTACTTCTCTTGACACTCTTGCAGCACTGATCACCGGCGAAGGACACCTTCAATCGCCGACCGCAAAAACTTCAACCGTCGATGGCACATCTTGCTGCTTGAGCCGTCTCAGGCGTCACAAAGTCGACGAAGCAAGGATCGTGGTAACAGACAGTTGTGGTAATCTGGTTTAGCACACGCCGATTTTTTTTAAAGGGCTGTGACCCCTTTTCGCTTATGAGTTCTTTGTAATTACGATACTTTTAATACGATTCGCGTTCTCTTCGTTAATTATTTGAGCTTCGAAATCGTAGACTTCCGGTTAAAATTATTTGAAATGATTTGCTGACTTCTACAATGTTCGTAGTCGGATCGTGTATATGTGGCAGTCTGCCCCCTGGCCAACTACCTACTGACTGCTAACATCGACCCCGAACCTAGCGAACATGCCTACTAAGGGGATGCTATGGCCCTTTCTGTGCCCCTTGTCGAATGCTGTCGGATGAGGAGATATTGTACCTCTATCTTTCGTCGTCTTCCTCTCTGTCCAATGGGTTCATCACTTGGGGCGCCCACCGTGTCTACTAGGTTATTGGGCGTGCTGTCCTTCGCGATCGATGGACGACGCTTGAGTTCTCTGCGGGGCAGTGGATTTTCCTCAAGCATAGGTAGATATGGCCGTTTCGGCAAGTTCTTGGTATGATATAATTATGGATTAACTTAAAACCCCCTAGGTCATGCTTATACATCAGATCTTCAATGTCGTCGGACTTTACTTCTTACTGTGTAGTATTAGTGTGATTATGCGGGCCTTTGAAAACTGATTTCAAAGTTCTGTCTTTGTATACTAGTCGTTGTACTGCTGTTCTGTGTTGTGGATCGAACGACTTCAAGGGGCTCGGGGCTTTCGTTCTTACTGTGGCGTATTTTGGAGCTCAGAATTGCTAATGGCATATATGGTTAGGTATCTAGGACATTACCCCTGAAGTGCTCCAGGGTTTTTTTTTGACTACCCACGGAACTAGGTCGGAAGTACCTTGGTTGGATGAATCACACCAATTCTCTGTGCCGGACGTTGCCCCTCTTGAAATCATGGGCAGATGTTAGAATTTACCATTGCAGTTGGAAATCGGGTTATTGGGCTAACTCTGGGTTCTCTGGTCCACTCCCCATTTTACACCAAATTTCAATTTTATCACTCTATGATATCTTTCCGAATACCAGCTGTAAAACTGCATTTTCAGTTAATTCTTATTCCTTACATAGGAAATTTCTTTTCATAGCTAAGGCTGAAGCATCTATCTCAATTCAAAATTGATGTCAGAAGATGTCAGACTTGTATGGGTCACCCCTCTAAAAGTCAACTAACGTCAAATTTGAACTACAATAACTTGTCCAATATCAGTTATGAAGAGAAATTTTCTATGTATAGAGTTAGTGTAAATCAATTCTTTTTGAAATAAACCTCATCGCCCAATTTCTCAAGTTTTTCTCCCAAAGACATTGTAGAGTGACAAAGCAGCAAAGATGAGGTAGGTAGCTCATCTTAACTCCCAGTTACATACTAAGATATTTTCCGATTTAAGTAATCAAATCACATTTACTGTACAGCATCTATGAAGAGTGGGATTGAAGGATTGTGTATTGTTATATTACATACTAAATAGGTACCTTAGGTACACATAATAGCCCTTTGCTACAACGGTTTGTGTTGCCATTGTTCAAAATCAATAGCTATCACGCCCGTCAACCAAAGCAGCATATTTAAGTAGTAACCTTAAATTATCTATGAATACGACTTTCCCTCATTTAATTGTATCTGGTCTTTTTTTTGTCTTCCTTTTTTAATGGTGGTTTGGCATTATCTACTAGGTGAACTCCTCTTGCATCTGACCTTTACGGATAAGAACCTGAGAAGTTATCAAAGGCATACCGTAATGATGGAAAGAATCCAACATCTACTGTATAGCGTGGGTGCTCCTCGTTATATATGAGATATCTCCCGGCAGCCTCGCAGACATCTTCCACAAATTCTTCGCTCATCCCGCAGATATCTTCCTGGAAGAGTACGGTGATGCGTTCAACGGATCCTACCGCTTCATACACCTCAAAGACGTATAACCATAGCAAGAAGTCATTCGCAACGCGCGGGCTAACCCAGACTGTCAATCTTTTAAAATAGGGGGATTCAAGCCCATTCAGGGGCCAGTGGGAAAACACATGGCTACAAGGGCTGCTGATAACTATCATGTTCTGGGAGAAAAGGAACGGGGTGGCCTACTCGTAGACTTGACGACACGTCTCCAGCAGAGCAGTGTATCGGACTCTGTCCACCGGTGTGCCCGGGATGGGCGACTCTATCATTGCCGTGCGGAGTTTACGTGTGATGTCATCATGCCCATACTTGGAAGCTTCCGGACTAAAGCCAAATAGTCGACGATCCACATCATGGGGGACTGTATACCTCCTGTCGTTTTCCCTGCAAAGCATGATGGGCCCATGCTGCCTGAGGACAATTCGTAAATGATGAACCTGAGTTCAGTGGGTAGGCTGAGAAGCAGACTAGACTGGGGAGTGGAACTTGCCATTGGGAATTATTTAGTTGTTGCGAAGTACTTTCTGGAATTGGCGATGTTGAGAGCTTCTTGAGCTGTTTGGTTTGACATTTATTTTTAGTATGATGCCGCGATGGCCTTCTATATATGCTAAAAGTGTACAAGACAGTTCGGCTCGTCATTCTGTAATTATGATTCTATCCCGAAAATCTACTTTTATCATAAGAAATCCACTCTGGTTTAATAGTTTGAGTAAGGACAGTAGGCTTGTATAAGCACATGATATGATTTATATCACTAGGATTGAAAAGAAGAATAGGAGGTAGGTAAGGTACTGAGGAATTACTTCGTACCTATTTGTGGTAGGTAATCCAGGAATTGGGTTGGAGTAAGTACTTGGGTACCTCTTAGCCCCAAAACCGTGCTATGATACAGGTACATACATAGTAACTCCTACTTAACGGCATGGACAGAGGTACCTCCTGCTGTAGCCTGTGCGGCTCAAGCCCCACCATAGCATAGAACGTAGGTACGGACGCAAACTCCCTGACGCCTTCCCAGCTGATTGATAACTGAGGGCAACCACGGAGGTGATTGTGCAAAGCACTTAACCCAAATTATTTCTACCAGAGTTCTTCAATTAATCTTTCTCCCAAACTCAAACAACTTCTTTTTTTTTTGCACAAATCAACGAAAACCTTCCGCTTTCTTTTTGCTGCAAGACGCTGTAACGCTGTAACGCATCGTACCTCTAACACAATGGCGCCTCCCAAGATCATCAAAGCGTACAATGAATCGGAGGTCATCTGTACCTACGATGAGGCTAGCAACCCCATTGTCCCAAAGAAGACCCTGAAAGGCTATGCTAAAGATGTGTTGGACGTCTTTCTCCCGGCTGGTTACCCCCACACCGTAACGCCTGATTACACGCCGTACCAGATTTACGTACGTTACCTCGCAATTAGATAATTCATGCACGTTTCCTTCACATGTTCTGTTTACTAATGTTCGCGCTAGGATTCTCTTCAGGCTTTCTCCAGCACTATTGCTGGCCTCCTTTCATCCCGGGCCGTTCTTCAAGGTTTCGGTGTTGGAGATTCTGCTTCCTCGGCAACTGCTGCCGTACTTCTCACCGTGCTGCAGGAGTCAACTGGCAGAATCGCTACCATCCTGTTCGCCCACCGCCATGGCCGAGCTATTGAGCCGGAATGCAAGTACTACCGCTTCCTGGCCGACATTGTCAATGACTCAGCCTTGTTCCTGAGTATCCTCTCTCCTGTTCTCCCTCCATATCCCAAGACCTTTGCCCTCTGCGCGGCCGGTGCCCTTCGCGCACTTTGTGGCGTCTCAGGCGGAGCTGCTAAAGCTTCTCTTAGCGCTCACTTTGCCAAGAATGGGAACCTCGCGGAGCTCAATGCCAAAGATGGAAGCCAGGAGACTGTCATCTCGCTCTTAGGCATGCTAGCTGGCAGCATGTTTGTTCAAGTTGTCCATGGCAAGATAGCTGTAGGGATCTCCATGGTTGTTCTCGTAATTGTCCATCTCTGGACCAATTACCAGGCTGTCCGTTCCGTACAAATGCGTACTCTGAACAGACAGCGGCTCACTATCATCCTGGAGGAAGCAACCGGCCCACGCGGCGCCATTCTTCGTCCCGATCAAGTCGCGAAAAAGGAGCACATTCTCACTTGGATTAGCCCATCTGTCTCTTTCGGCACTACCTTCCCCCGGCTTCGAGAGATTAGCCATTTCAAAAACCAGAAGTATCGAGATTGTAGCTACGTCATTGTTCAGCAACAGGATAGCTACAAGATCTTCTTGAAACAGGGTGCTCCTACCATAGCCGCTCTACAGGCTTGGGCCGAAGCCTTCACTGGATTGCATTGGCCGGTGGATAGCAATTTCTGGAAGGCCCTCAAGGCTGCCGGCTGGGATCTCCAAACCAACGCCATGGAGATAGGTCCTTCTGTTCGTATCGTTATGGACGATGAGAACAAATTGGCTTAGTCTCAGCGTTATGGAAGGCTGATTTCGTTTCGGATTTGTGTTTAGTTGATTAAGGGGTTTTTGGAGTTCACGGAAGGTCGGTTGGTCGGATGTAAACTAGGTTGATACCCCCATCAAGTGCGTTGGCTTTCAGGCACAGGTTCTCGTAATGGATAGGAAAAGAGGTACATATACAGCTTTTTCAAGTAATATGATATAGTGCATGTGAATGTTGTAGATGAATGGGGATCCCCTCTATAACCAAGCCGGACGCCCTGCTACCATATATGCACAATCACCCGTATCATATAATACATTAGTAGTCTATACAACCAGCACTCACGAGTCATCTTTCTATAGACCTTTTCTTCTTCTATACCAGACCGGCAGCTCGCATAGCGCGCATCTTCACGCCCTCCCAGGAGTTCAGCTTCGGCCGCACGTCCAGATAGAAAGATAGCTTCCCGTCGCTAGTCTTGCCGCCGCGCCCGGCGTAGAAGTCGATTATGTACTCAATCTCCTTGCCGCAGCGATCCACCACCCAGTCGTGCCGGTCGAAGGGGGGCTGGTAGCCCAGCAGGGTATTTATGCGGGCGCGGGGGGACATCTGGGTGCTCAGGCCAGAAAAGGAATGTAACCGGGGGCCGTCGCAACTGCAATCAAAAAGAAAAAAACAATTAGTTGTTAGCAATGACTGGTTCATACAAATATTTGCCTTCTCTTCTTCTTCTTCTTCTTCCTCCTCCTTCTTGTTAGACAGGGGGCGGGAAAAAAAGACGCGACGTAACGTAACGTACCTAGTCCCCTTAACATACGGCTCCTCCCAGGCCTTGATCTCGGCCCACGCGCGCTCGTTGACGGCGTTATGGATGGGCACGACGGCGCGCATGTCGGCGGCGCGGGGGTCGTGGCCCTTGCGCTTCATGGCCTCGAAGAACATGCGCTCGGACGGGTACACCCAGTTGCCCGAGGTTGGGTCCGCGCCGGTTTCCTGCTCCGTGTTGGCGGGGCGGCAGGCTGGTTCGGGAGCGGAGGAGAGCGGCTTGGAGGATCGCGGGATCGTGGAGATTTCCCGGGATGTGTCGAGGGAGGGGTGGGATGGTGGGAGAGTTGATGGTTGGGAGGAAGAGGAGGAGAAGAAGGGTATGCGTGGGAGGTAGGACGTCCATGATGACGAGGAGGTGGATGTTGGTTGTTGTTGCTGTTGGGAAGAAGACGGCACGGGAGGTGGAGGGGCATCTCGGGCAGCTTGTTGTAGCCACGCTGCGCGCGCTTTATGATCTACAGGACAGCTTTCGATGTTATCATTCGAAGAAGTCGGGATCTGAGGATGGTCTGGCGGTAAGGATTGCGACGGTATAGAGGGTTCTGCCCCCGCGGCGCCGGCTGCTCGGGCTTGTTGCAGCCATGCCTCTCTGCTCTTGTGATCGACTGGACATGCGGATTGCGACTGGTCTGACATTGTGACGGTATTTCGGAGTTTCGCTTCGATCGTATAGTATATTCGTTTAAATCATTCGTAAAATTTAGAGGAAATTGGGTTAGAAAAGCTAGGGAAAGTAGTATAGTAGTATAACTTGAGAATTTATGGAGGTTATAGGCTTGACTAAGAAATTCTTGTTGGATTGCGATCGCTGTTCGCATAGAAACTTTTTTGTGGAGCCTTTCACCTGCTAAATCGGAATCTACCTTAGGAGGTACCTAGGTACCGACAAGAAAACCGGGTTGTCGAATCCAGAACCTCCCTCTTACCTTAGGTACCTACCTCCTAATGTCGTATTTCAGGTACCGGGGGTTACTGACCTTATGTAGGTGGTGTGTACCTAAAGTTAACAATTTGATACATCATATAAGGGATACCCAATATATCTTTTAGAAGTATTAAATAAGTCTATGCTTGAAATCTCGCATCGCTTTCGTCATCTTGTATCTATTGCCACTGCTCTCTCTATACGTTCATGTAGCATATAGCCAACTCATGCCATCATTCAAAGCTAATAACAAATGCTCACCACGAATTCCGAGGGATTGGGTATGCGACTTGGATATATCGTAACTGGGGGTATTGTTGAATATTAATAGGAGGTAGTTTACTATTATACCAAATGCTGGTCGGTCTTGATTGGTCCTTCGCCCACTCCGGTCATTATGATCTTGCTTACTCCTTCTTTAAGCAAAGCGGATGTAGTCTCATCTAGCTGCGTAGCCGTCGAGGCGTACGATTTGGCTTCATCCTTCCAGCCATCCGTGCTTTGTAGTAGGTTGTAGAATGTTCCTACCACGGGGGCGCTATCTTCCTCAAGATAGTATATCACGGCATTCGGGCCGGCGTCGAACGTATAAGCTGCCACGGTCTTGCCTGCAGCCTCGTTGATCGCCTGCACAGCTCTGACCGCAGCCCTAGACACGTCGTTCATGTAGTAGATGGGCGGGTAGGTGTCCGCACAGCAGGCGTGGAAGGAGTTGGAGTCCTTCATAGTCACCTCCGCGAACTTAGCAAAGTCCCTGTCCCTGATAGCGGTTTCCATAGCCTCCATATGGGCTGGGACTACATTTGCAACACGTCCCTTGAACAGGTCAGATGTAGCAACGGTTTGCTGCATTCCCGACGTCGAGCTAACCCCCTTTTTAGCGGCGGAAACGACAAGAATCAGAGCTTTCATGCTCGGCCAGTGCGACGCAGGTGCCACCTCGACCGCCTTCGAATCCAAACCATCATCCTGCTCACCCGCTCTCCAAGCCACGTATCCACCGAAAAGACTGCGACAAGCCGAACCGCTACCCTGGCGGGCAATTAGAGACAGCTCGGTAGGCGAGCTCGGTAGTTCGTACAGATCCGCAATGGCGCGAACCAAAGCCGCGAAACCAGCAGCGGACGAAGCCAGACCGGCGGCGGTCGGGAAGTTGTTTTCGGAGACTATGCGGAGGGGCAGCGTGGACAGCTTGGGCAGAGACGGGTTCTCGGCCTCGAGAGCAGCTCTCCGGGCGCGTAGCTCCTTCAGACAGGCCTGCGTCCGAGCACCCTTAATATCGGACGGTTCGCCATTAAGAATGAGGGAATCTTCCTGGCCTTGGTAGCTCGCGGAACACGTGGCGGTCGTGAGAGTTCGGAGATCAGCTTGTGACAGGGTAACGGAAAGGGAGGAATTGGTTGGGAGGTTCAATTTGGGATCCCGCTTTCCCCAGTATTTGACTACGGCTATGTTCACCGGAGCGGTGGTGCTAGCCTTGTAGATTGTATCCGTCATGATGATGTAGATAAAGTTTTTCGCACGGGGGTTTCTGCTGAATGATCGAAAAGAGACGGTCTGAAAGTATGTTTTTCTTTTTTCTTTTTTTATATTGGTGGAGAGTGGAGAGCGGAGGGAGGTAAAAGGTTCCTGTTAGGGGGGAATAGTTGGTGCTGGTGGGTGGAGGGGTAGATGATCGCCAGGGGGTTGGGTTGGCCAACCTGGACCAATTCAGGGACTTCTCTCCACAATGTTTAAAATAAGCCTAACGCACTCGGCTTGGCACCTTCTAAAGAGTATGCCCGGGGTATCACAAGCTCAGGGCCTCTTGCCATTTTACGTAGCACATGTTCTTCATTCGAAGAGAAGGTACAAATGTATAAGATGTGTTACCTGATATTAAAATGTACCTACCTACCTGGTACCTAGATAATCCTCCTATCCTTTCATACTGTTTCCATTTCCTAGTTCATTCCCTAATTCCTATAAAATATCTAACTAAATATCACAACTACAACTACTTAATCACTCTTATCTAGGGCTAATATATCAAATACTGGTATCTCAAAGCCATCGATTATTTGATTCTTATTTTTTTTTTCATTTTCCTTCGAAACTCAAATTCTTATAAATTCTTGAAAGTAGGTGGTTATTCTAGCGGGCGTTCATGGGGTTTTAGGCCTTGTTGTTCAGGAATTCAAGTGGTACGTACCTAGAATAATGAGATCTCGCGGAATCCCAATCCTGAAAGGTGCGAGTTACTCGGCTCCAGTCCAGCTTCCACTACGCGCGCGGTAACGAAGTTGAAGATGGGCCTGGCGATCTTGGGGATTTCGTACCGCTGGTCCGGATCCGGGTGGAAACTCCGTAGCCGCTCCGCTTTTAACTCGGGCTTCACCCGCCCCCAGTCCTCTCTCAAACTCCTCATAGCGACCCTGTCCTGTCCGTTGTTACTCGGCGGAAAGTCAAAATCATTATCTACTTTGTTACCGCAGAACCAGCCCTCAGGCGCCGAGGCCACGCGTGAACCGTATCTGGGGAACCCTCGAGAGTCAACGCGTATCTCTTCATCAAACACATCCTGTGGTTTCTTGTAATCGAACCCGCCCAGTGCCAGGATTTCGCGCACGTACTCATGCAGACAAATATTTATGAGGTTTAATATGTTGGAACCGGTAAGGGTTGGTAACGGCATTGTCTGGAAGTCTCTTGTAGATCGACTGTCAGACCTGCTGCTGCCTGGCCAGAGTAACACTGGAATCGAAGAGGATGTCCAATTCAGGCGATACTTCAGGCTATACCCGGGTACACAGCTCTCACGTTAGCCGGGAGCATTCTGGACCCTCATAGTATCTATATCTAGAGTCGCATGTACGCTGTTGCGCGGAAAAGACACCTTTTACCAAAGTATAGTAACAATCAACCGTGTCTAAAGTTCAAGCGAGATGTATCCCACGTAGCACCTCATCAGGTGGCGGTGTAGGAAGAGATTCAGACGACGACATTGGTGGCTCTGTTTGTTGAACCGGGGTTTATGAAGGTCCGGGTGAAGATGTGTTATGGTTGCGTCTGTATGACAACAAGAACTGATGGGCATCTATATATATTGTACGCCACTAAGCAGCGTGTACAGTGGATGGTAGCTACGTCATCTCAGAAGTCCGGTTTCATAAGTAAGTGCGCTTAGTGCTATTTGTGAGGGAGTCGTGGATACCATATACTCGTAATGGACATTCTTTTCGTAGGTAAGGAGGGAGAACTAGAAAACGCTTCTCAATACAACATCGAATTACAATCCTACCGTACCTACCTCCTAAACCTTAGGTAGGTAATTATATATATATTCATATGTCGGAAAGTGTTTCGTCTTTCCGCCTAGGTAGAGAGGAGAATCCTATAACGTATTAAATAGGGACATTTTCAACTTTATAGCATTGATATGGGTAATCCTATTCCAAGCTGCAGAGGGAGTGTTTTTGGTGCAAAAACGCGATTCAAGATGGATGCGTGCCATAAGGGGGGCAAAGCCGGTTAGGTACCTTACCTGCTGTGTTTTGCCTTTATTGCCAGATCAGGGGCCAGTGTATGTGAACCATTTCCCAGTTTCTGTGTCATGTGTCAAGTTTGATCTAGTAACTATCCCACCCTTCAAACTACCGGCCTGTGCGTTTCCAACAGCAGGCGATCCGTTAGTTCGATGCAGCCTGTTCTCTCCGGCGAGAACTGTGAAATTTGCCAGAGGGATTTCGTACCCGTTTCGGAGAGTGGTCGTTGGGACACCGAAGAAGGCGGCATCTATCTTCTCGTGGCTAACCGATAGCTCGTAATAACCACGGTAGTAAAAGTCCTGCCATTGCAGCTCTTCATTTGCTGTTGTAAACCACTCTGAAATGGCAAGACCAGAGTCTATTGTCGTATTCTGTCCGGCCGGGGATGGAGAGCTAACAGCTGAACCAGCGAACTCTACACCCACGGATCCAGATCCGGTGGCGGGGTCGTACGAATGTTCGTCGAGCCAAACTAAATCCGAAACCCACGACGCGTGAGAATCGCCGGCTAGGAAAACATTGTTTCCTATGTTGTTTTCGTATAGAGTTTGGAAAGTGCGGTTTCTGTTGGCTTGATACCCATCCCATTGATCATAGTTGAAGGGCAGCTTCCCACCAGTAGCCAAACTTTGGTTCATTCGACTGAAAATTATCTGGTTGCCAATGATGCGCCATGTAGCACCCCGAGTAGAGCTTTCACGTAAAGTGCGGTAAAACCAGGCTTCTTGACGAGGACCCATGAGAGTTCGGCTGGCATCGTTATATATGTCGCCAAGGTACTCAGTGTTCCAATACAAATCAGTAATGGAGCGATCGTACTGCCGGGTGTCAAGCATAACAAGATCGAATAGGTTTCCGAACTTAAAGTTTCTCCAGATTCGCAAGTTGTCGTCCATATCAACCTGTCGAATAGGCACTGTAAACGATAGGGTCAGCATTAAACATTCATCACGCGACCTTCGAAGACTCACTCCATTCAAAGTAAGCACGGACAGCATTCATCTTTCGTTGATCGACCGATACACCACCGTCCATTATGAAGGATTCCTCGGAATTATTTAGATGAGCGGAACCGCTCCTCCAAGAATTGTCGGCTACCTCTGTTCGGAACTATGGTTAGCACTGGAGTTTGCAGGTCACAAATTAGAAAGCATACCATGGTCATCCCAGACCGGTATCCAGGGGAAGTTCTGGTGGCTCGCAAGTAGGTCAAGATCGGTCCTATAGGTAGCGATGCGTTTCCGATAGTCGTAGAGGCTACCCATACGTCAGTCAGATTGGATATGGTAAGTATGAAGTTTCTCTGGTGTTACACACGTGAATATCTCTCGATTTGGGAGCGGGATTCGATCGTAGGCATCACCCCAGCCATATTCGCCGTTTGCGTATTCGTATATATAGTCGCCAAGGTGGATCACATAATCGACAGAATCCTTTCTAACTGGATTGCCATATGCGTTGAAGAAACCAAATGCTACACAATACCTGACGTTAACAACCAGGAAGGCGATAGAAACTGAGTAAGCCGAAACTTACGATAATTACTGCATGAGTATATGGCAAGTCTCACTGGCTCTGATACCTCGTCACGCGCAGAAGGTATTGTTTTGGTACGACCAACAGGAGAGGTATTGTTGGAATTGCACACGTTGAATTGATAATCTAACAATAGCCATGTCAGCAAAGTTCCAACTTTGTATCACGCGCTATACTTACAATAAGTTGTAAAAGGCTTCAATCTCTTTGCTTCGACCTATAAATGCTATTAGCACATCTATAAGCGTGTTCTTGGGACTAACCCTACCTTAACTGTGTAGTCGATATCGGAACTAGTATATGCTCTACCAGAGTCCGCGATATCTTCTAAAGATTCGGAACTACTTATCTTCCAATCCACACATACTGGCGAGCTGCTCTTTGCCACGAACTTCTCGGTTGAGTGATCGTAAAGAGAAACGTAACCTGTCACAGTTACGTTACTCTTATCATTATCACTAGACGGTGCGGCCCTTGTCCAGAGAATGACGCTATCGTCGTATGGGTCACCAGAAGCAACACCATGAGTGAAGTTTAACTGAGTTGGATCCCATTGCGAGTTCACGGCTGTTCGTTTAGCTACTTTGCTAATCGAAATACCTAGCGATGGGTGGTGCCTCGAAGGAGAAAAGTAGTTGATATTGCCTGTGAATGCGGCCGAAGCAGCACCAACGAGGAACACATAAGGAATACTATAAACCATGATGGATATCTGAGGGATGGCCTGCAGTGCTCCTTACCATTCACTTGAACGGAAGACGAGGGAGCTCTTCCTTTTAAGAACTGTTGCTCGTCATATTTAAGTCAGGATTAGATCTACTTGTCGGCGAGTTTTGACATCACTTTATTTATAAATAACCTATATCTCTACCTAATGCTTGCGGATTGAATACCGAGGAAGGAAAAGCTGAGAATACCTAATCAAAACAATCTCATTGGATAGAGCTTCCATAAGCTTAATTGGATTTTTCTTTTATTGAATCGGTTACTACACAACTGAGAGCTATCTACCTAGGAGGTAGGTAGGCAAATCTTCCGATAAACTTACCGAAATATGTATGCACTTACATGGGACTTTCGTACGAGGTATCTTATATGACCGGTCCAACCTGTGTGGTTACTTCGTTGACTCGTGAGAGAGCCTCCCAACGTGGGGAATCTCGCTATTCCTATTGGACGGTCGTACATTGTGATGTGATGCTTAGACCCAAGCTAGATTAAGTCATACGTCGGTTGTAACGCGTGGAAGAATAGAAGATTTCGATTTGGCATTCGGATAGATATAAGATAAAAGGAAAGTTTATTTAACCTTGGCACTTCCCTTGATCCAAGCTCCCTTACCTTCCCCCCACCTGCCTAGGTACCTCATAGTATGGTATATTCCTTCCGTACAGTATATCAAATGACGTTATTACGTAAATGCACAGTCCGAATTGGTCCGGGACAACTGCTTGATAAAATGGCAGGCGAGCTCTTGCATTTTCTTTTCTTTGTTTGTTCTCATCTTTTTGATAATTCCACAACCGATAAAGCTATTATATCATCGACTTTATTACTTGATCTTTCCATTGTGGTCTTTGGTGTCGAAAGGGTGTCCAGCGATATCCCTTACAAATCCGATTGAAAAGAGCCTAGGATCAAAACTAGACGAATATGCATTCGGTCGCCTCATGGAGTCGTGGAATCACTCCAAATGGCCGTTAACCATTTCTGTTAGCAAGGAAAAGAAGACTGTCGGTCAAGGGGCAGGAATCAGGATGGAGATGGAAAAAGCCCTTGATTTACAGCAACTATATCTCAGGTACCTAACCTACCTAAGAGGTACCTAACCCATACTGCCTTTATACCATAGTGTTACAGGTATCCCGCGGATCATGATCTCTCCAGCGGACGCTAAAGTGTGGCGTGGGGCACAACGACGGTCTCCCCCACGGAAGAACCTATCAACGTCGGATTTGGGTAGCACGAGGGTTAGCACGAGGGTTCCGTGCCTTGAATATAGGTACGTGCTAGTAAAGCTGTGCAGCTTTAACTTAGACTTAGCTCGTCTCGTATGCTGAGAACGCCTCTTACTCTCATGCTATACTACTTACGTCGCCTTTACAGGCAATACCCCCAGACCTTTGTTTATTCGTCCCGGCAAATCTTTGCTTACCTCTAGGTACCTACCTTATGTAGTTAGGAATCCCTCATCTTATCTCTCGGTAAGAAGTACCTACCGAGCCCTTGTACGCAAATGGACGGATATGGCCATTACGTAGTTGGTCAGTCGCTTATCGGGGGGGCTCTCAATTTCCATCTGGAAGCTTATGTGAAAACTCTCGGTTTGCTGCTTTCGCATCTCTTTGCATCTTTTCCTGTTTGCTGCCGAATACCATAGTCAGTATTCCTAGCATACCCTAATACCACGAATATATACGATACCTACGTCTTGGCCTTTGTCCGAATTGCTTTTTCCACCCATGTCCCATTTGTCCAGAATATTTTAATTTAGGTCGGGTTAGCACGTAGAGGTGCCTGTTTTGAAAATGTCAACGGAGGAAAAGAGGATCGAAGAAGACCCGGGTCTCTTTGAAAGAGATGTTGGAAATGCTGAGGATTCCGCCACGGACGATGCCGTGGAGGTTCTAGCGCTTCAAGACTTGGATCCTGCTCTGAACGCGAAGATGCACCTTGTCAATAACGTGGGACTTGTCCAATGAGTTCGTCGATAGCCGACGGACAGATCGCTAACGCACTTCAGGCCATTGACGAGATTGGGTGGACTAATTATCATTGGAAATTGTTCGTTTTAAACGGGTTTGGGTAAGAATGCTACTATCGCTCGAAACCGAAAAAGGTCACCATTGAAGACTCACGCGATCTCATAGATATGCCGTCGATTCTTTAGTCCTCTTACTCCAAAGCAACATAGCCATTCCCGCGTTCAAGGAGTTTGGTCAGGTCGGATATGACAATGCCCAGACGATTGCTACATATGTTGGGATGCTGGTTGGGGCGCTCTTCTGGGGCATGAGCGCCGATATTATAGGACGGCGCTGGGCGTTCAACATATCTCTCTTTATCTCCGCCGTAGCAACCATTGTGTCGGGTGCCGCTCCTAATTGGGCCTCACTAGGCTTCTTTACCGCCATGGTCGGATTTGGAGCTGGCGGCAATCTCATATTAGACACAACTGTTTTCCTCGAGTACCTCCCAGGTAACAAGCAGTGGGCGCTGACATTTCTAGCCTGCTGGTGGGGTATTGGTCAGGCAGTCACCGGCTTCATTTGTTGGGGTTTCTTAGGTGAGCTCCTCGTCAAAATCTTGAGTCGTTAGGGTTCTGATATGGATACAGTTCCGCCTCGCTGGAACTGCGAATCCGCCGATAACTGCCCAAGGGATTCCAATCAGGGGTGGCGGTATGTCATGTACACATCGGGAGCGCTCGTTTTCGCCATGTCCATTGCACGTGTTACGGTGGTTCGTCTACAGGAGACTCCAAAGTACCGCCTAGGGACCGGAGAAGATGCCGAGTTGGTCGAGACGCTACATTCGATCGCCAAAAGATATAACCGACGCTGTACGCTAACCTTGGAGAAGTTGGAGGCTTGCGGGACGGTAAAAACTGCGCACAGCGAGAAACGCTATTCGCTTCAGGAGACCTTCATTCATCTTTCCGGGCTTTTCGTTACGATGAAAATGGGCATTTCGACCGTACTCATTTGGCTATCATGGACACTTATCGGGCTTGCGTAGGTTCAAGTTAGAGAACCTGTATATCTGGTTGAAGCGCTAATCATTATTAGTTACCCTCTTTTCTACGTCTTTTTAAAGTATGTTTTAGTATCTGCCAAGTAAGACCCCTATTTAACTCGAGAGTATAGCACGTACCTTGCCAGCCGTGGAGCGTTAGATGGCGTGGGAACCTTCGAAACGTGGCGCAATTATACGCTCACAAATATATCCGGCATCTTTGGGCCAGCCTTAGCAGCATATATGTGCAACCTTAAAATTCTTGGTCGAAGATATACCATGGCGATAGGGGCGCTAGTGACCATGGCTTTTTTCTTCGCCTACACAGCAGTGTCCACTCCGGCGCAAAACGTTGGGTTCAGCTGCGCTATTGCGTTTTGCCTCAACATCTACTACGGAACTTTATATGCAGTATGTATTACGAGCCCCGTAGATGGAAAGATGCCGGAAAATGGAGCTACACTTCTGGAACAAGACACACCCTTTGATACCAGATCTCTAATGTCTTTCAATGCTTGAATACTAATTAATTGGCTTAGTATACCCCTGAGGTGCTACCAAGTGCTCATCGTGCGACGGGGAACGGCATTGCAGTCGGATGCAATCGTATAATGGGCATTATCTCCGCAATTGTCGCCAGTACCGCTGACACCGGGACTGTCGTCCCGATTTACCTCTGCGCAGCCCTCTTTCTCGCCATGGCAATTATTAGTGCAATCTTCCCCTTCGAGCCTTATGGGCGGAGAAGTTCATAATTGATGACTTCCAATCACGAAGCCATTCGCACGCGGCGCTACCAGTGTTTCTCATCCTTCATAAGTATTGCCCGTGTTCCTCCTGGGCCTTAGGCGCCAGGGATATTAAATTTCTAAGGTTAAATCCGTATGGCTTAGGGTCCCTTGGTCCCTTGGGATAAAACTTCGTAAGAGGTCAACCCTAGCCAAATAACCTTACTAACACGACACTGGTTGTTCTAGCTAATTGTGTTAGGACTGGGTATTATTAGTACTCCATCCAATATAGTTACCTACAATATAAATATATACGTTCATACCCAGCATGAGTTATAAACGAAGGCCACTATCTTTTGTTACCTAAACATTTATAATCATTGCTTTATATATCTAGTACTGCTGCCGTATTAGTATACTGTAGTAATATTTCTGGCATGGGAAAGATGCATCGGATCTTAATGTGAGGACGTTTACCAAGTCACATTATGAGAATCAGGTAGCAAATCGAATTCAAAAGACCTTAGCATATAGAGTTATTGATTCACTTAGAACTTTGTTGACTCAAGCTGAACACCTATAGATTCTCATATAAGGTTAGGTACCTATATAAGGCGCAAAGCATACTATAGTGAGACAGCATATTCTCATCTGTTTAACCATACCTGATAATGAATTTTCTCAACGATATAGGGAAAGAATTGGTGTATTATTTATCGAAAATAGGTCCTGAAGTAGGCATAGCGTAAAGACCCTAGCTATCGGCAAGGCCGCGTCATCTCTTCGTCACTTATTTAGAAGAGATCAATATAGATAACGGGGGCTTCACTCAAAAGAGCAGAAAGATTGTAAGAGTTCGGAAGATAGCTATCAAACCGCTACACTACCAAAATGTAGAACGATGTCAACTCGAGGGCTTGACGTTGCTATCTCCACCTATAAGGAATACCTCACAGACGGTAACGTGACAAAGAAATGCTTTATTAAATCGTCACGAGATGTTGCCTACCGGTCGGTAAATTATTACGTGCTCTGAATGGAAAGTCCTGGAAAAAGAAGATCACTATTCCGTTTCGTTCTAATGAGGTCGTCGTCAATTCAGTTATGACACCAACTATCTTCGTGCGGAAGTTTAGATTTCTCACGTCCATAGAGTAATGACACATTTACGTTATCAAGACAGGCATGTCCGCTAAACATGCGGTACTGTGTAATTCATAATGGTCTATTTGTCTAGTAAGTAGTCTCTACACAGGTAGGTAAGGCTCTCTCTCTCTCTGTCTATCTAACCTAAACTACCACCTCCCTCCCTCCCCATCAATTCACAACACAGCACAGCACAACAGGACACACCCACTTCTCAAACCCCAGCCCATCCAATCGATCCCCGCCCATTCTACTACTCCTTCCCCTCAAACTCAAACTTGCTACTCTCCCTCAACCACGTCTCCAAATCCTGCACCTTCGGCTCCCCCTCCCCCTCATCCTGTCCATCTCTTAGCGCGCGTATATCCACCCCATACCCGTCCGTCTCGAACCATCGAAACATGGCGCCCACGTCGCGCGCCACGAGCCCGCGCACCGCCCACCCGACCACGTTCCACGCCTGCGGCAGCGCCGCGCCGCCGGACAGCCCCGCGTAGATCTCGCGCGCCTCCGCGAGGGTCAGCTCGTCGCCCGCGAGCCCGACCGCGCGGTTGCGGAAGCGCGCCGACGTCGGACGCAGCAGCGCCGCCGCCGCGAAGGCCCCGATGTCCCGCACGCTGACGAGCTGCAGCTTGCGCGTGGGGGGTATCGTGTTCCACAGGCTGGCGAATACCATGCCGAAGGCGCCGCCGGGGTTCACTGTGGCGGTGTGGTTAGAACGGCGGTTACATGAGAGTTGTAGTGGTAAGGGGGGGTTGTGGTATATTGTACCACGTGGAAGAAGAAGATGGGGTGGGAGCGAAGAATGTTAGATGTTACGGTAAGATTCTACCATAAGGGAAAAAAGGGGGGGATGGGGGGAGGGATGAGGAATAGATTGAAGTTATGTAGGTCGGCCAGTTTGGCTTCTCAGGTGAGCTGACGACCGACTTACAATTATCCATAAACGCAACCGGCCTCAATATCGTGTACGTCAACATCCCGCCTGACGCCCCCGCGACGCGGCGCAGATGCACCTCGACATTGTGCTTCTGGGCGAAATGCGGGACGTTGGTCGGGGAATCCCAGGACTTGAGTTCGCCGCCGCGGTCGACGCTCGAGAAGACGAAATGGGTGGGTTCCTCTGGCGACGAGGCGTGCGCGCGCGCGGCGTCGACCAGCCGAGTGGCCTGCGGCTCCTCGTCCGGCGGCGTCGTGTAGCTGAACACCGCGCGGATGTCCGGGTGCTGCTGGAAGATGGGCTCCGGGTCCCGCGCGTCGCCCTCGACGACGCGCAGGTCCAGCGACGGGTACTTGGACGGCAGGGCCTGGGCTTTGGCCGAGGAGGCCGAGCGGGTTAGCGCGAGGACCTTGACCTTGGGCTTGATCTTCGCCTCGGGTTCGGGTGTTGCTGTGGTGGTGGTGGTGATAGAGGAGAGTTGGCGAGAGAGCTCGGTGAGCACGGAGCCCCCTTGTTGGCCTGTTGCGCCGACGACGAGGATGGTAATGGTAGACATGGCGCTGTTGCTGCTGCTGCTGCTGCTACCCGAAACGATGGAGAGAGCTAAAGAAAGTGATAGGATATGGATAGTGAGAATAGGAGATTAGTCGATGTTGTGTGCAGGAGTTAAGTTGCTTTCCGGAAACACAGACGCAAACGACTTGAGGAAATGGATATTAATAAAGTTCTGGCCAGTCCGTATGTCCCTAGAACTACTTGCCCAGACGGTGAGTCAGAAAAAGCCCAGCGAATGCGATCGAATAGGTACTTTAGAGTTCCCTTTTACTGGTTATTAAGATCCTGCTGGTTCTGCTGGTTCTGCTGCTGCTGCTGCTGCTAAAAGGTACGATACAATCAGTGAGCCCGGGCGTAAGTGACACCGACCGGGCAAAACTGGACCGAGCCTTCAAGGTAAGTTATATGTGATAGCTTATATGGGATGATGTGTTACGGGGAGGCGCAGCGTGAAACAAGGGACACAACATGAACCAACCTATCGATGAGGTCAATGATTCAAAACCAGTAACGCCACCTATTTAGTTTAATTTTTTCGATTTCGGTCCCGAAATCGGGTTGGATAAATCAGATGCTCACATAGGTACCTCTTATGGAGCTTTAGCGTGTATCATAGGCGGCGGTAACAGATCAAAGAAAAGTTTGCTCGAAATCGCGTCGCGGAATATTTATTCTGTCGGTGTCGTCAACGACTTTTTTTTTCTTTTTTTCGTCTGTCGTCTTAACGGAAACCTTTAGAGTACAGTTATACGTATAATGTATGATACGTGATGTATAATGGATATTGTATTTTGGACAAATCCTATGCCTGCCCTGTCTCATAGAATATCGCGTGATAAGTAATAGCCAAGTCGGAATCCGGTTGAAATTCATAAATCTAAGCCTTTTGCTCCCTCAGCCATGCATATGCGTCAGTGCCTCGCCTCTCGTAATAAATGCATGCAGCGCCCGCTCCGTATCTAAGGTCGTCGTTATCATTGCGCCACTGGATGCAAGAACAATGAAAACTGGTATCATTAATCATATTTCTGCAAATATCCTCCTCACATGGAGGGACCATCCCACGCGTCTCTACCGAGTCGGCAGAGCCACGCTCGTTTATGCGGGAAAGATATTTCCCTTTCTTTCGCGAAACCTCCGGCCTGGAGGTGCTGAATAAATCTATATGCACGCGTTAATAAACCGGCGGACTTCCGCGTATGGTAGTGGTGGTGGTGGTAAGACTCACCTCGTGTTGTCAACCCTCGGTTCCAGGCAGACATTCATTGTACGATAGTCTGCCTGGAAGCACCAGTGAACGATGCTTGAGAGCCACTGCTGAACTTTTCCTCTCGCCCATTCCTCGCCAATCAACACGTGAATGCCTCTATCAAAGTCCTGCGCGTGGTTGCCCATATAACGTCCTAGAGTATCTTCCTTGACCCAATAGATCTCAAAATATCCAAAGGGTACGCCGTCCCACATCCCGATGGCCGGAAATGAGTGACGCGACTGGAGGGCACTTGAGAGGAAATTGTCTTGGTAATCTCCCCAAAACTTCTGGACTCTGGGTTTGGAAAACCACATCTGAAGGAGGGTGGTGTCGGATACGGTATTTAAGTACGTATTCTCCCTCTCGCCAGGTCCCATAGGTCCAAGGTATATGACGGGCTTTGGCGAGAGGGATGCCACGCGAAATGACAGATACTTTCCTACACTAGGCACGAAGCGGGTATAGAAGATCTCACCCATGTGTGGTGGCTTCTGTCTCAGAGGATGCCGGACATTATTCGTTATTATGTACTGCAATGGCGCAGGAGGATAGTAGGTTGGGAGGTGAGAGGGTGAGTAATAAGGCCCGATGGGGGAAGATGGCGGCTCAGCAGTTTGTTGGTTGGACAACGTCGCTAGCTGGCCTGCATCGCTTCTAACTGGGGAAGTAGGGCGGCTGGTATTAGGCGATCCGGGATACGATGAGCTGTGCTTCAACGGCTGCAGAGTAAAAAGAAATAGGCCACTAGGGATCTGCCAGAATGCTCGTCTAGTCATGAACATCATATCCCATGCATGACTATTTTCGTCGGAGCTCTCTCCAACGGTTGAGTCTAGGCTTGATATCAAACCCATTCTCTCTAATTTTGGTATCATGTTCCGAGTGCGTAGGACGCCATCGCGTTTGATTCTGACGCGCCATTCGCCCCTAGGTCTTGCTTCTGGAGGAACATGCTTAGATTGTTCCGTCAAAACGTAGGGTGATGGCTCAGGCTGTTGGAAGTACCAGTACAACGTCACCCACAGAAACATGGCTATCTGTCGGGACTGGCTGGCATGAGGCCTATATTCGCTGCTTGGGGGATCCGAGATGGATGAGATGAATATGGTGTCATTTTGCAAGGTCGGCTCGCCGTATTTGAGAATATGGCTACGCCTGGAGCGGGGCTCATTGGTATCGATTTTATCATTTATGATAAAATCGTGAAGATGATTTTCAGGATTATCTTCACTATGTATAACGACGGTCCAACCCACAGGAAACGCGCCGCGGTGGTGATTGTGTTCATTGGACTTGAAGAATAGACCGGCAAACACAGGCTGAACTGTGAAACTCTGGCCATCTGGCAAGTGGACAAAAGACGGTGCCATTGGTTTTGAGAGAGATTTGAATGTGCGAAACTATAGGTTGAGGTCAATTTTATCGTGATTTTATGTAGGTAGGATGTGAAATCTATATGAAGTGGTGGGGGTTATCACTCATTTTCGATGTACTAGATATACTGTTATATAACAGTTAAATATTGAAATGGGTAGCAATAGTAGTAATAGCAATGGTAGTAGTAGTTAGGTAGGTAGATAGCTTAATAGACAACAAACGTCGTGCTCATGTGATGTGTGATGTGTGATGGATGAGTCCGAGAACAAACTCAGTAAGATCTCATCGTGAGAGGCCGTGGAAGCCAAAAGAAGAGAAAAATACCTAAGGTATGATTTAAATTTTGAATACCTAGGTTAGGTATCTTTTATCTACCCAGCAAATACAAACGGCGATTCCGTTTCGTTGACTTCGGGAAACGTCATACCACTTGACTTGGCGCGCGGGAAAAAATGGCAATAAATAAATATTAGCGGGGGTTTTCCAGTTTTGTGGTTACGGAGACACCGTGTAAAAACTTGTCTTGCAAGTCATGAGAGAGGGGAAATCAGGGGATTGTGGTGTTAGTTGAATGTTACATTTGGGAATTTAGGGCCATTCAGGGTTTTTGGAGTTGGTCTTGGGGTCAACTTGATCTTAGAAATTTCCCCAGATTCTTCCTTCCGAACCTGATATGTTTAAATCTTCAAGCCATGAAAAACAGTGGCGTGTCATACCTAGGGACCAAGCTGTAGGTACCCAATGAGAAAGTAACTATTATTAAGCGTAAAAGTGACCGTTCGCAACGGAAGAATTCAAATAAGGTAAGGAAGGAACCGGGATGAACCCTTCAGCTTAACAGCCCTATTGTGATATCACCTCCGCTAATAACCCCGCTACATTATCTACCTACATACTATAATACGCGCTAAAATGAGGGGAGCTACCTAAAAGATATGCAACAATTGAAATTGTTATGTGAGGGGCAGATTATAGAGGGGTCAATCAATTTTCCATCGTCTTATTTTCTGATAAGGACCCCGACATCGAAGCACACCTCTCTTATGAGTCACCCAACCAACTTTTATATACCTAACCCATCGCGAATTGGTTGATACCCCCCTTAATCCCGTCATTTTCACTTCTCCCTTTAAGGCGAATAACATAAATCATGGCGTCGAATTCTAAACCCGGCGAGAACATGTTATGGGGAGGCCGCTTCACTGGTACGTGTGTTATGCAACATCGTGTACAGATGCCAACAAAATCATCACAAGCTCATACGCCAATGCTGTGCTAAGGGGAGAACAGCCTACTGATAAATTGATATGCTAATTCTTGTCCTAGGCGGCCTCGACCCTCTCATGGTGGCTTACAACGAGAGTATCCACTTTGATAAGAAGCTCTACAAGCAAGACATCTTGGGCAGCATCGCCTTCGCCCGGGCTAACAAGAAGGGGGGCATTATAACAGAAGATGAATTCAACAAGATCGAGAAGGGCCTGCAAGCTGTCATGCAGGAATGGGATAATGGTTCATTTGTCATTGTCCCCGGTGTAGACGAGGTGTGTGTGCTTGTGCTTGTGCTTATGTTTGTATTCATGCATATTATGCACTTATAACTCCCCCAAGCCAGCTTAAGGGAGCCAAGGTAACTAATTTCTCATAAAAGGATATACACACTGCAAATGAGCGTCGGTTAGGTGAGATCATCGGCAAAGAGGTGGCCGGCAAGCTCCACACTGGACGCAGCCGCAATGAGCAGGTCGCATGCGACATGCGTATGTGGCTGCGAGATGAGCTACGTAAAATCGAAGGCCACATCGTGACCTTCCTCCAGGTCGCCGCTGAGCGTGCCGAGAAAGAGGTGGACCACGTCATGCCTGGCTACACGCACCTGCAGCGCGCCCAACCCATCCGCTGGAGCCACTGGATTATGTCGTACAGCTTGGCCTTCGCCAGCGACCTGGAGCGACTACGCGAGGTCGTGAAGCGTGTCAACAAGAGCCCCCTAGGATGCGGTGCCCTCGCCGGTAACCCCTTCAACATCGACCGCGACATGATGGCCGCGGAACTGGGTTTCGAGGGGCTGCTGTGGAACTCGATGGGCGGGGTGGCGGATAGAGACTTCGTCGCAGAGACCCTGCAGTGGGCCTCGATGCTCATGCAACACGTCTCGCGGTGGGCCGAGGACCTGATCATATATTCGACCGCCGAATTCGGCTTCGTGCGGCTGGCCGACGCGTACTCGACCGGCAGTTCGCTCATGCCGCAGAAGAAGAACCCGGACAGCCTGGAGCTGCTACGGGGCAAGAGCGGCCGCGTGTTCGGCCAGATGGCCGGGTTCATGACGACCCTGAAGGGCCTGCCTAGCACGTACAACAAGGATCTGCAGGAGAGCTGGGAGGCCATGCTGGACACGGTCAAGACGGTCAGCGACAGCGTGCAGATCGCGACGGGCGTGCTGGCTACGCTCGACATCAAGCCCGAGAAGATGCGCGCCGCTCTCGACCCCTTTATGCTCGCTACTGACATTGCCGACTACCTCGTCCGCAAGGGCGTGCCATTCCGCGAGACGCACCACATCTCGGGCCGCGTGGTGGCTCTATCCGAGAAGACAGATACTCCCATGAACGAGCTCACATACGACCAGCTCAAGTCGATAGACGAACGTTTCGAGAAGGATATTGCCGAGTACTTCGATTACGAGCGCAGCGTGGAGATGCGGTCTGCCAAGGGCGGCACCAGCAAGGAGAGCGTTCTAGAGCAGATCAAGGTGCTGCGACAAAGTCTTAATGCTTAATTTAGTAAAAAAAATCTCGAGAGCGGTCGAGCGGTTTCTATTTGGTGAACTCGGAAAGGCGAGGGCCAATATCCGAGAGGTTTTCTAAGGAGATGATAAAAATAGGAAAAGAAAAATTAGGTACCTAGGTTAGGTAGGTATAGACAAAAATTGGCCTTGCTCATCTAACTTTTGCCTCTCTGCGTGTATTACATTACATAGCACGATTTATAAACTCGATCTCGATCGGAATGAACTACAGGCTATTCTACAGGTTGGTATGTTCTATGTGTATTACGCAGGTATCATGACTCATCATCATCTTTATCCGGCTTATGTCTTCCGTTCTCCTTGCGATCCCTCTCCTCCCGTTCACGATCGCTTTCCCCTTTCCTCTCTTCGTGCTCGAGGACCTCCCTCACATCCTCCCCGCCGAGATCCTTGGTCTCGTCCCAGTCGACGTCATACTCCTCCGCCACAGCCCTGATCTCGCTCCTCAGCGCGTTCGCGTCGTGGACCAGGCTCTCCCACTTCCGCAGGTCAAACCCGCGCTCCTGGTACAGGATGTTCTGGCGCCGCGACACCGTGATCTTCAGCGCGGCCTGGTAGCTCAGGTCGCGGCTGATGAACAGGAACCACAGGTAGCCGCCCATGATGGTGCCCACGCCCGCCAGGTACGTGATGGGCTCCATCAGGTCCCAGCCGAGGTCCGTGTGGAAGGTCAGGAAGTACACGGCGCCCCACCAGCCCGTCAGCGCGACGAAACCCGCCTTGGCGATCCGGTGCGCGCCCCGGTGCGCCAGCATGTCGCACTCGTGCTTGATCTTGGACAGCGCCTCGATCCGCCGGGACATGCGGCGCAGGCGCTCGCGCATGTAATGCGTGCGGTCGTTGAAGCTGGGCACGTCGACGCGCACCTCGGCGCCGTCGCTGCCGCGGCCGTTGCCGTTGCCGTTATCGAGCCCGGCGATCTCGATGGCGAACTCCCTCCCGCGCGCGGCGTCCCGAATGAAGTCTCCGATCTCGGTGGAGCTGCTCCAGCGCACCCAGTCCTTGTGTTCGGGCGGGGTGTCGGCGCCCTCGCGGCCGAGCCCCGAGTACGACGCGATGTTGGGCTTCTCCTTGCCGATGCCGGTCTTCTGGCCCGTCTCGTCGCGCTCGGAGCCCTCGGCGAGGAAGTACACGTTGGGCATCTTCTCGCGGCCGTCGCGGTCGTGGACGGGGGGCAGCTCGGCTTGGATCAGGCGCTCGAGGTAGGAGAGGGGTTGTTGCGGGTGGACGAGGAGGGCTAAGGGTTGGATGTCTTCGTTCTGGGCGAGGGATCGGAATTCCCCTTTGTTGCCGTGCTCGTCGTGGGTCGCGTCGACGGGGAGAGGGAGGATTAGTTTTAGGAGCCGGGTTGGAGTGGTTAGGAGTTTTCCTAGTTGATCGATTGTTATTAGTCTATCTCTCCGTCTGTCTATTCGATCGTTTCAGGGCCGATGGGGCGAGCATGTGAGGTAGGTAGGTAGGGTAGTCAGGTATATATACCCTTGGTCATGGCCTTGTTCATAGTCCGCCTAGCCTCGCTAACGGGAGGTTGGTCGGCGCCCTCCCTCTGCCAGGGACGCTTGATCTGCTGCTTCGTGGCATATTCGATTCCGGCGGTAACTTCTTGTTCGTGCGCGGCTTGGTCTCTCTCGTTTGTTTCTCTTGGCGTCTCGTGATTAAGGTTCTCTTTCCCAGGGTGCGGTGTAGTTATAAATTGCCGAGAATGCCAAGATAGCACCGGGTTCGTCCTCGGTATTGGAATTATCGTCGAAGTAAGATGTGTATTAGCAAGAGGTCGTCTAACGAACTGCCGTATGCTCGAGGCTGTCAACTGCGAAGACGCTCTAAACGCATAGTTCATCGCGCTCTATTTTCTACGTACAATTGACGTATAACTACCCTAAGATAGACATATGGGAGTATTCTTCCTTTTTTTTTTTCTGTCTTGACTCGTCCAACTCTAAAAAGCCGGTAGACTAAATAAAATAAAAGCTCCATGGAATTACTTGACGTCGCACAATACGTTCCTTGTCCTCTTGATGACGTCACTCGGCTTGCGTACATTATGTATTATATAAGCGATAAGCAGGATAAGATCTAAGAGATTTCCAGATTTATAGCGGGTCCGGTGAGGAAAACGAAACTCTTCAACCGCCTCAGCCTGGCACTAACACGATGCATAGCATGTCTCGTTCGTTATTGACGTGGTTTTGCCAATAACCCCCTGGGCTAACACTTGTTTCGTGCAATTAAAATCCGAAGAATAATTAGATGACAAGATAGGCTACGAAACGATTGACCAACATATCATGGGGCTGGAGAGTACTTGTTTTTGTTGATGGTTATCTTTATTGATGTTGTTGTTGCTATTGGAAATGATAGAGGGTTGATTACCTGGTACAAGTCCTTAAAATTAGGTACCTACCTAGGTACCTAATCTAATACCTTAGGTAGTAAGGTACCTCTTACCTTACCCGCTACCAGATCATTTTCAACAACCCAAGTACCTACACTAACGATTTCATGTTTCTCATTCGTCGGCGCTTCTTAGGCGTCTATTAATAGGACCAGGTGATCCCCGGCCAGGCCCGCGCATAGCCCTACGGTTCCGTGTTTAAGGTAGGTAGGTAGGTAGTACATAGTACACTTTATCCCAATCGAATACCTATCATAGTAATGGGGCTGTGTCTCACAACAAAACCACTCAGAACCAATTATCATTTCCTAGCGCTTATATCTAGGCAGAGATGGATCCTGCTACCGTCTCGGATTCATGTAGGACCTTTTGCTAATCTTGTTATATACGAGACTTGCCCTCCGGTGGCTGTGAGCTGTAAAGGTGAAGGTAGGTGTTGTTGAATTCTAAGTTAAACGCTGGTAGACTTCCTACCTAATAATCGATATCCTCTTTGTTGAAACAAAATAAAGTCTTTGAAGGTACCCCTACGTTGTTGCTTTCTCTCGGTTTTCATTATACAGTTATACAAAGAGCCTCAACCAACAATAGACATCCGCATTTATCTACCACGTCTCTCACTTTCCTCCCTACTTCTCAACGACAGATATTACTCAGAGCTTTCCACTTTCTCATAACCCAACGATACCAAATACGCAACTAAGATGTCCCAAGCAGTGGGTTCGGTAAAAGTTAATGGCAACTTTCTAAAAGACTTGATCATCGCCATCGCAGTGGCAGCAGTTTGCACCGTCGTGTTCCTAATCATCATCTGCCTCGCATCACAATGCGCCCCGCGAATGTGCACTCGAGTTCGCAGGCGGGAACAGTGGTTGTCTCCTACACTTGAGGAGGGATACCAAGATGTGTCCCAGCCGGGAATGTCCCAGCCAGACCTTCCACTGGTGCCAGGGAGCTGGCAAAAGAAGGAATACGCATGAATGGCCCGAGGAAAATCCGCCGATCGTCCAACTGCTTCAGAAGATAAAAAAAAATAAGCCGCGCCAACTATATTCTTCTTTGAGCGCGAGAATCCCATTGCAATGATCAAGTGAGAGAGCCAGACGCTGGGCGTCGTGGCCTACTTACGCAATATCATACGCGATGTTACTTGGCTTGACCCACTTCAGCATCCATGGGATTTGAAACGGTACCAGATTCAGCTTCTAGTTTCCAACAGATGGAGACGTTGTTTCAGCTGGCACATACCACTTGGTGAATATTTGGCTTGGCCAGAAAGTTTCGGGGAGAGCATCGTGACAATGCACGTTTGCTCCAGAAGGAAAGTGGTGTCTATGAGTATATCTGCTGATGGTAAACATCAGTACGCATACCTAACTAAAGTTATAGAGGCTTATGACAGGTAGCCTACTAGAGCATATTCCAGGATTTTATAATATGTGGACTGGGTCTGTCGAAACCGGATTATTAGACACCCATTTACCGCGGGATCGGATATACCCAGCCCCCCTTTTCAAAGACATTGTTAATAGAATGGACATGGCAGGGGTCGGGGCATTTAAACGAAGGCATAGCACATGGACTTGGACAATAATCCAAAAAAGCTCAGGCATGATTTCCTGGATATGGAGAATATTCAATCAACAAAACTTACGCTTCACTCTCTATTAAAATAGCCCAGAGTGTTCATAAATGTGACATATCACAGTAATTCCATGCCTATTATCTTGCCAGAGAGATCCCGTGATGTATGTTGTACATAAAGTAGTGATATATTAGCGCTTGCCCCTCAAAGGTGCTTCAACGGACCTACGTGCTCCTTATATACTACTACTCTAGTAAATCTATCCTATTTTATAGCTTCAAACGCTGAGAGATAGTAAGGCTGTCTACCTCTTAAGATAATAGTTAAATACCTTCACCGGGTTTATATAAGGTGTCCCTCTCCCTATCACTAGCAATAGAGTTCAAGATGTCAGCAATACATCATACCACGTGCTAGACCTATACCTCTTGCCCTACTTAACGCAATACAGTAATGGACCAACAGTATGGCAATGATTTCAGATCGAAACTTCTATACTAAACGATGGGAGCGGGAAAGGAATTTATCTACAAGACATTCGTTTAGAAACCTTGTATACAAAACTGTTCCGACCAGCGTAAAAAGACTTAGGCGAACCTCGTTGATATTCAAGACTATCCTACCTAGTAGCCATTCGCTTAGATAGGGGATGAGCGAATAACCTTAAAGAAGAGGCCAGCCCAAGAAACTTCTAGAATTTGTGAGAAGTCCTAGAGTTAGTCCTACACATCACAACTTGGGGATTGCGTTAAATGCAAGGTGTGATGTTGTACCGAGTGACATAAGATAAGGGGTTACATATAGGATGCCACGAAAAGGGGAAGACATTTCGAGTAAGGGCTACCTATGCTGCATAAGCATGGGTCAAAGTGGAAAAATAAGAATTCAAACAGTAATTATCTACTGGAGTGATCTTATGCTATCCCTAAATAAGTGCCAGGTACCTATGAACAGCATGACTTCCTACTAGGGTTATCAGTCGCCGTAAGAGCAAGCTGCTCAGAAAGACAATTTCGGTTCTATGTTAGGCAAGATGTTTCACGAAATGACGCGTATTCTTGCATAATTTTACAGAGGGTGTGCAGAGGCGGCTTACATACAGGCCGATTTAATCCAAGAAAAGCCGACCATTGGTAAAAGGACAACCTCAGGTAATTTATATTAATGATTATCTAGGTAGGAGGTTGAGTGTAAACTCTAGCAATTCCAAACCCCATATCTCGATCGAACGACGTTATTTTGAATTATAAACGTAGTATAATAGTTATCTGTCTAAGATGCCAGTGATGGCTGAGATCCTCAGCATCGTGGCTGCTGTTGCTCAGTTTCTTGATATGGCCATCCGGTTATCTATGAAGATTAGTTGGGTATGCTCTGAGGTCCGCGGGGCACCAAAAATACTCGACGACCTAAGAATAAGCCTCGATCAGCAAATAGGACTAGTCAAGAATATATCGCGAAGCCAACTACACCAACAGGGAACGTTAGTCGGTAACGTAGTTGCAATAACCGCAATCCTAGTACACTACCAAGATCTTATGCAAAACGTACTTGAGCTCCTTCAGCCTCCCATAGACCATACCGATAAGAATTTTCTTCGCAAGGGGTGGAATGTGATTCTCACTCTTCACAAGAAGAATGACATTCTTCATCTTTGCAAGCAAATAGAAGAGCAACGAGACCTTGTCATGTTATGGCTCAGCAATGAGAACCTGTGAGTATGCGAGATCTAAGGGGTGGGTAGGGTTCAAGATATTACTAACAAATGTATAGCATATGCTCCACAGAGACTCTAGACATCTCGCGAGTCTTTTGAGACCGTTGGAGAAACCCTGAGAACCTCTTCGGAAACGCGTTTGCTTACGGAGGGAGTGGCGAAGAACGTAGATCATATGCTTCTATTAATCTAACATATTAATAGTATTGAAACTTCAAGTACTGCTTCCGAGTCAAAAACAGCCAGCTACAAGGCCAACGGATCCTTGATGAAATAGGACAGGCCAAAGTTCAAATTCAGGGACTCCGTAATGAGTGGCAAACCTTGGGTTCGGCTGCAAGTTAATGTTCTTTGAGACCTAACAAGGCTAATAAATCCCTAACACGTATAAGCTGAGAGATATTCAAGGAGTATTGAGGCACAATCACATCTTCCAGGACACGGTATGGTGGACGCCTTTACCAGTTCTTCATTTCAAACGCGTGTTTCAACACCATCACCATCGATAATGTCCGAAGTCGAAGGACTCAGATCAAAGTTTGGAGTGCCTGATGAGAATAATTCCACCTACATGGTTACTTGGATATACGATAAATCTGAGCACGATTGTCCACAATTGGCGAGTCGGCAGAAGTTTCAAGATATCTCCAATCGTGGTGGGCGTACAGAGAATCGTTCCCCGTGAGGTCTCGCTATCCTTTCGAGCAGTCGAGAATACCCGCCGAGAGCTACTTCAAGCAAGATTCGAAGATAGCTCTTCACAGTTAAGTAACCTCATATGGACCTTGAAAGATTTATTCAGCACCCAACATACACCACATTTTACTGCAGAGTGTTATATGCAAGTGTGTGTGTCTTTATATTGCTAACAACGGTATTACCTACCCCACTTCCATCAGCTCCGGAATCAGGCTACAATGCTACTACGTCCCAAGCGCTAAGCAGGGAGAGGCTCGCCAGAGCGCCCGAGCGCCCCCTTATTTCCTTTCTCCCTACCTTCGTATAATCGCATATACAAAGAAGCTCTCGTCTTCTCCCCTATACCATCTTAGTAAGAGACCACAGGCGCCCTATTCTCTACAGACTACAGACTGCCCCAACTCCGTTCTTGTTTTTTCTAGTTCTTTCTTGTTCTCCTAACTCCGTCACTACCTACTATGGCTCCTAACGTCAAGCCTACTATCGTCCTAGTGGTCAGTGCCTTCCATACACTACAAAATTATTAAAAACTCACTAACGCACTTAAATTATACAATTATAAAATTCATATCCCCTAGCTTCCAACTTACAACAAAACATATCCACTAAATATAAACCTTACTAATAATACCTAACTTATTAGAAGTTACTTAAAGAACTTAGTTCGTACTAGATGTATTGTAATTACAATTAACTATTTTTATAGCAGCCAAGTAGTCTCTAATGCGCTTTGCGGTTTTGGTACTAAGACTTGCTCGCAAAAGGATCTTGCTAACAGTGTTTCAAAATTGATTTATATAGTAGATTATATTCTTAATAAAAGAAAATTAACTTTTAACAAATTCTTAGAGTTTAGAAATATTATTAATACGTCCCTGGTATTTAATATAGTCAAAAATGGCATAATATTAATTAAAAGCCCAAATATATTATTTAACCTCGAGAATTTAAGTTAAAGAATTTTCGAAGATGAAGTAGCTACGTATTGTGAGATTTTTTGTTGTTAAAATAATAAGGGCATATTCCAACCCCTTAAGAATAAGGCTTGGCAAAAAATAAAGAGTTATTACATTTATACGCAACTAAACATTAACATCTTAATACCCGAACAAGAGTTAATGGTTAAAACTTTGGAGAAAGCTAACCGTAAAATAAAAACTACTTCCGTCGAATCGGGCTATTGCCTACATTTTAGTATTATTTAGGCTATTGCTAACACTGTTAACGAAATGATTTAAGCTTAAACGCTCGGCAGTTACAGCGGAAGAAATGGCGTATAAAGAGCTTTTGACAGACTGTAATCAATATATTGGCGGAATTCTTATATTATATGTGCATTCAATCTACTTAGATAGCCTCAACTTCCACCAAGTACGTAGCGCTATTAACTTGATGGGTTACCCGTCCCTGTGATAAGCAGGACTGGACCGGGGCCAGGGCAATGATTCGCAGCGCTGTATTCATGTGTAGTGCTTAGCCTCTGAGCATGGCAGAGCTGATGCGTGGGGAGATAGCCAAGGTCTCGCCTCGGGATGTTGGTCCTCTTGGGCGATGGGCTCACATTGACATCCCTACGATCCATCTGTGGAGTCCCAAGGACCAAGAGCTCGGGAGAGAGGAAAGTAAGGCTGTCATGCAAATGTGCGCCGCAGATAAACGGACCGACTTCCAACATAACGCGGGACATGCGGTTCCAACAGATACTGTCGAAGCTGAATCGGCAGCGATTGCGATTGGAGAAATGCTTGATTCATTATCCAATTGAAAAGGAGAGATGGTATCAGGACGTATTGACTAGCCTAGTAAAACCTGATAAGCAAAAATTAATTTAAAGGTATTCAATCTGTTAAAATTATTACCAACACATGCAAGGTATCTAAGGGTACATTCCTCACCCAAATTGTGTGTATGTACCTACCTAAGCTATACTGGTTGTTACCTCTTACCCCCAGCTAGCCTATCTACCTTTTACAATACACAGTTGATCTCACATTCGCACTCCGTACTCGTAGTCTTCTACAGCAGTACGGGTTGCCCTGTGGAACACTCAAAGGCACAATCCTACGGTCTTATTCCGCTTAATTCTAACAATCGCATCCCTCTTAAAAACACTGCCATCAGATGCAAAACCAGGGGTGTCACACTTCTGTGTATACTTCGAAGTCTTGCACAAGTACTGCTATAGTCGTATTGTAATGACCATCCCATCTCTGCTCAGATTCTGGTCGGACTAGACGAGTATAATCTCCGTAGGTATTTGGAAATGCCTGCATTAGTGTCATAATATCACTTGTCCTCACAGGTCAGTTACGCCGGAATGTCAGGTTCTCAACGATGTAACTACAGACTACCACCGGATTTATCGTCATAATTTTGGCTTGTGTGACTGACTCCCGAGATCATTCAGCCATTCAAGTCATCTTCAAGACTTATGAAGCCATAAATCAAATCGCTGGAACTAGTTAACAAACACAACAGCACCACACACGGCCTCAGCGTCACGGACTTGAACGCAACCATGCAAGATGATTCCGGCAACCAAGGCGGCGGCACACTCCATCCCCTTATCGCTATCATCGGGTTCTCGTTTGAGTTTCCGCAATATGCCACGGACTCTACGGCTGTGCTCTGTGGTCGTCACCTTCCTTACGGACTTTGCTCCAGTCAGCTTTACTACACCCTCTCGCCGTGAGTACTAGAGCTCCGGTCCACGAGGGCATCGTCGAAGCCGTAGCAAAAGGGATCATCGGCCGGCATGTGCAACTCTTCCGTCTTTGCACTACCATGATTCCAAATAGCTCGCTTCTTCAACAAATAAGCGAGAGTGGATTAGACGAGACCCTCGCGCCCTCCCTTCTTTAGGAACCACTCTCACATGGGATACAAGTACCGACGGCCTTGCGCTTGGATGGCGTGAGTCTTTTCGACTCATCAGATTTCGGCGCAAGCATCAGAGTGCCTACCTACGTCGCTGACAAGCTTTGGGACGGGGGATTTCGTAACGTAACTGGCTTCGATAAAGACGGTCTCAATCCAATGCTGCACAGCTGGTATGCGGCGAATTTTGATATGGTATCGTGGCTCTTGGGTAAAAGGGCGCCGCTCCTTTCGCAGCACCGAGATGTCCCGATGTGCGGACTTCACTTATACGCATACAGACTATCCAACCCGGGTGAATTCTTCCACAACGACCACCACTCGGTTCCCAGTCCCAGCAGAGAACTCACCCGCCAGTTCTGGCATAACCCGGACGCAATTCGGGATTGCTGTTCTTGCGCGTGTTCTCCGAACGGCTGCTAGCTAGTCTCGATGCTGTTCTAATCCTGGGCGTCCCCAATCCGCGAAGCGAACGTGGAAGATGACGCCGAGCTCCTGAGAACGCTCTGGGCGAAGACCCACGTCCCGCTAGAGCTGCGCCAGACTCGAGTAGAAGGCTTTCTGCGGCTGGCCGTCTTCGACATGCTGCGCTGCAGCCATACCTGCTGCTACGTGGATTTCGGCGGGCACGTTTGCGAGAGAGCAGACTATCTCCCCAACTATCGTCCGAAGGAACCGGATATCGTGTTTTATGAGAAGCTCGGATGCTGTCTTGAGAAGATGGCGAGGTGCGAGTGCCGGGGCGCTGATAAAGTTCCGTGCGTTGTTGGCGAAAGAGAGACTTGCCGTTCGGTTCGTGGGATGTGAGACTGGCGCAATGAGGTTGTTGTTATATACCGAATCTGATGAAATCTGTTAGGGTATAAGCGGGTTAGGGGTAGATGTACAGGTATATAATAGGCGCTGGTCGCTCTCACAAGAAGTCGGTAGTAGAGCTTGTTTACGCCTAGCGGGCGTGCTTACTCAAAGAAAGTAGGTTGTAACTAGTTACTAGAGCGCCAGCATTCTTGGGGCGACTTTAAAATTTTAATGGTTCTAGTCCATTTTTGTTGTGTATAGTATTATGTTTCCTTAGAACACCTCCCTTACAAGTGTAACTCTGTGACACTAGATAGTCTTTATCCTTTTCTTGATTGCTGAGTCCGATAGGGTTCATCTACTCCCCTGTCACGGCCTCAGAGAGTGGTAATAATCGACTTGTCCTGAGCATCTCTACGGTTTGGGGAATCAAGCAAAAACTGCCATGTTCACAAATAGAGAAAGGTTATAGGTAATGTGTCACACAATTGTAGTATTTCCAAAGTTAAACGAATGTAGTCAGGCCATGACAAGTTAAAACAGAATCAAACACCCATAACAGAGTCTCTCACATCGATCGTCCTCCCCCAATCTAAGTCTGATATTGCTTTCGACCTCACCAACTCCTAATTTATTCGCTGAATGCCGCTTAGAGGATGTCGACACAGTTGAGAAGGTTAAGGTTGAGGTTGATGAGACCACCGGACTGTTAATGAAGGAGGCGGTTAGTAAAATCATTATAATAAGGATCGAAACCAGATTAAGTTTCACTTACCCCATTGAGAACGTTGTTGTTGCAGCAGTAGGCCTGTCCACCGCAGGGGTTTCCTAGGCTAAGAACACAGTCCAGAAGCAGGCCAGAGCAGCAGACCTCGTTGGGCTGGCTGTTGCTGCAGCTGCCGGTACCACCAGTGCCACCAGTACGAGCCTCAACAGCTTCGGTGGGAGCAGCGGTGGCAACAGCGGCCAAGGCCAAGATGGTGATGGTGGTGAACTGCATTTTGGATGTAAAGGAGTAGTTAAACCTGAATAGGTGTAGAAACTGTAACGAGTCGAAGAGAGTTGGAAAGACTGAAGACTAGAGACTGAAGACTGAGGCTGGATGATCTGTGATGGTAGAGAAAATATACTCGAGTTTCGAGGGAACCCAGGGAGTTTATATACACATTTACGATGCTCGTTCCGTCAAGATCTATCTTGGCGATACTTTGAAGTTCCTATGCAGTCGGATGTCATGTCCATAGCGGCGTCTAGGTTAACCCCAATGTCACACACTAATTCCTTCTTTTCAAGATGGCGCTCTGCAGCGGCCAGGATTACTCTCTGATCTATTCGATCTGGATGAAAGTTAAGTCGGAAATGCTCCGCGAGGGCGGCCCACTAGCGGCAGCAACCCCCTTGACAAGGCATCTTCATTTCACCGTGTGACCGTGAATCGTATGTTTAGTCGAAGAAATAACCCAGATTCCTATCAATGATGCAAGCCACTATAGCACAGACAGGTCAGTGTAGCCTATCCAATCAACACAATCTCATTCTTCAGCCCTTAGCTTAGGTGTTGTGTAACCCTGCTCTTGACTTCAGCCACGCAGCTTAGGGGCTGCAGCTCCAACAACACCCCAGAAAGTGTCCCCACGAGCTAACTCCAGGTTCCAGGGCTGCAGAAGAGAGATGATCTTGGACGGGAATAGCCGTTCGGTACCCAACATTCGGTTGCAGTTGGTAGTGATCTTCCCTTTCACAAGAAAACCGTTACGGTCGACGAAATTGGTTGAATAAGAAGATTCTGCAGCTACTTTCTATGAGACATGCATGGTGACGAGTGTCTTTATTACAGCTTTATTTTTTCCTCTTTAACTTTACGCGATAGGTGGTCAAATACTTGGGCCTGCACGGAATAGGGATGAAGGCTTGTACAGCTGTACGTGCGGTTACACCGTATATTTTTGACAACGTCATGATTACTCTTCGGGACTTGCTTCCATTGCATTAGGCATTTTGAGAAGTAAGCAGCTAGCCTTATTCCCATCCCCAATGATTGGTGAACACTGGTGGATAGGAGGAGGTTAGCCTTCGAACCCATGTAAGCCTCGTAGGGGAGAGCTGGGTAACTTTTATAGCCTCTTAGATCTCGCGGTTTCCTATCCATCCGCGCCTCAGATCTTTAGTCTTGTTCTAGTCCCTTTTTTCCCCCTTACTAAATTAGATCAAGTCCTGGCATCTGGCTTCTCCAGGTCCGGGTTGTTGGAGACTACATAGACAGAAGCCGAAGATTAGTGTCATGCAAATGACAGATGTTTTCATCGAGATCTTACATAACAGAGTCGTATTTGGAGTTAAGTTTGTTGTTTACAAACCAAGTTTTAAAGGAGATTCATCCAATAATGTAACTAGTGCCAAGCCCTGATTACTTCTCTTATATCAGAGTGGTTGATTAAATTACCTCCCCATCTGCGTAACTCGCTTGATACTACCATTCCAAGGTAAACATAACCACGTCGAGGGCTAGCTGAAGGCAAGTAACGTATGCTTAGGATTGGGGCATAGGACAAGTCTGATATTTTCATCCAAAACCTGTTCTTGCCATCCATGCGGCTTCCCATACCGCCGGCCCTAACTTCTTAGCGTAGATCGGTTCCAATCTGAAAACCTCATGAAGGTGGGCACTATTGTAGGCACTAGGGAAAGATGCCGTGTTTAAGCATGGAGTAAAAGTACCCTATCTGGTCGGGAAGAAATGTTTGTTTGCGATTGTTTATGATAGATCATGTCCTCTTACACCGTCTTGGTAGTATAATTTTGAAGAGTGCCTATTCGACTTTTGGCCCACCTTGCAAAAGCAGTATTACGGGAATACACTGTTTGATACTGTTGTGCCTACAACCTTGATTCAGCTGAGTCTAATCAATAATGGAGGGGGAACACACACTCCAAGGTATTTTCAATCACGTAGAGGGCAATTGCCAAGATTAGCGGAACGGGTGAGATGCGGATCGATCGAGGTAGCCGGCAAGGAGCTAACGTGAGATGAAGATGCAGTTTTCTGGGCGAAAGGCGCCGAGCAGCCAACAATAGACTCGAGGGAAACGTGCAGAGCTGAGTGGCACCATCTACCGTCGGGACCTTACTTGAACACGTTACTCGATCAGCTGGGTGGTCCATCTACGGCCACGGTCTTCCGACACCCGGACACAGTCCGCCACGTTGATATGACACGAGGACGTAAACTAGTCATTTATTGGAAGAGAGCTGAGTTGGACCTGCATCCTACCGGTGAATCGAAAATACATAGATGAAGCTTGTAAATGTAAGCGCTCGATAATCTGCATGGCCGGTAGGACTTAATAAGCGCGAGATATACATAAGTCATCAAAAGCAAATTACAACACGAGCGCCACATTACCAGGCTTTTTTCTGAATCAAAGAGGGGCGTAAGTGCACTGCAGGATCAGTCTAGACCATGAATTTTCTCCGAAGAGACGATTCGATGTAAGACCTCGTTACAGAGTAAGACGTTAAATATCAATCCCTACAACTTGAAATAGGTTTTGTTGATCACTACTATAATGACAATCTATAAGCAGTTCTCTACAACAAGCGATGATGTTGCAATTTTAACAGATATTACAACATTAAGCCAAGACTTGAAGATTTATAGTAAAATTATGAGAAGTGATACCTAACTGACCGCTGCAATTACGCGGATTAGTCCAATTCGGACTTATGCAAATAATATACGTAACGCCGTTTAAATTTACAACTTGTCATGGATGTGCAGATACGACATTAACACAGTCCGAAAGGGACTGTCTCAACTCTCCGATGTTCGCTGCAGGTATTCAGCAACACGGCTCGATTGTGGTATACTAAAGTAAAGTCCAACTTCAAAACAACACGTTGTGTCGTACAATATAATTCATAAACATGTTAAGATTCTATACTTTTCCCTCTTCCACCCTATATGGCCGTAGAGGGAATTAGTATACTTACAGTAAACTCCAGCTTTTCCATCAGGTCACGATAGCTGGTAGACTCAAGCCACTCCACAACCCCATGACCTTCTAAGTTTGAGTGGCTTCTCATTTAGCTTACCACGGCTAGAAAAACATCCCTAGGTAGTACTGCGTGGAAACTGCTAGAATTGGAGATTCGAAGGGTATACGCCGAGTACGTATATGTACGGTGCCGTTTGTCCCCCAAAACACGAGAGCATCAGGTGATTAACATTCTCACATTCTCGCTGGGAATACTTTGGGTGTTTTCAGAGTAGTGAAAAAAGAAGATATAGACGGCTTAGTCGAACGGCATAGTATATCTGATATATGCCAACATAGGAATAGTTGAATTATGTGTTCAGCATTATAGATGAACAAAATCGTGACAACTAGGGATTGTCTTATACACGCTCTGTTGATTATGTAATGCGGTAAGGGAGCTGAGCAGAGTTGGCCGTTCAGGGTGAAGATAATTAACAAAAAAAATATGAGCAACATCTAAACGAGAAGATATTGTTATATAAAATTCCCAAGTTTAACCTTAGGATCTAGTTTAGACTATTTGTTACCAAATATGTTCAAGTTGTGTCGTGATAAAGTCAACATAAAGTTAAGTGCTGATTAAGTTTGCCAACTGAGGGCAAATATACCCCACCTGGCTACCAGCTGGCACGCATTCAGGACGTCATTCCTTTTTTTGGCCCCACCAGGCTTCACGTCAGGTTGTTTGTTCCCCAAATCAACATTGAAGCTATCCCACCTGATTGATCATTATCCAGCTGCCTGCCACTGATAGAACTTCGCATCTCAAAATATACGGGGTTGATCCCAATTATACCGCCTACCGACCCTATAAACAAATCCTACAGCGAGTTTACTTTCAAGCCGAAGAAAGAAAAACACCTCCACCTCCATATCCCCCCCTCCCTCTTCAAAAACCGCCAAACCAAAGCACGATTTAAACACACCACCACCGCCGCCACCACCACTACCGCTACCACCGCCACCATGAACCGCCTCTTCGGCAGCGCGCCCAAAGCGCCCAAACCCACCCTCACGAGCGCCATCTCCAACCTCGACGGCCGGATATCCTCGTTCGACGTGAAAATCGCCTCGCTCAACGCCGAGCTGGGCGCGTACCAGAGCAAGATGGCGAAGATGCGCGAGGGCCCCGGGAAGTCGGCGCTCAAGGCGAAGGCGCTGAAGGTGCTCCAGCGGCGCAAGCAGTACGAGGCGCAGCGGGACCAGCTGCAGGCGCAGGTGTGGAACATGGAGCAGGCGCAGACGATGCGGGACAACCTGGCCGGGGTCATGACCACCGTCGACGCCATGAAGACCACCCAGAAGGAGTTGCGCAAGCAGTACGGCAAGGTCGACCTCGACAAGATCGAGCGCATGCAGGACGAGATGGCCGACCTCATGGACGTCGGCAACGAGATCAACGAGACCCTCAGCCGCGGCTACGAGGTCCCTGACGACGTCGACGAGGCCGAGCTCGACGCCGAGCTGGAGTTGCTCGGCGCCGAGATGGAGATGGAAGGCGCCGCCATGGACGCCGGCGGCGTGCCCGATTTCATGAGGGACGAAGTGCCCGAGTTTATTGACGAGCCTCCCGAGACGAGTAACAAGGTACAAGAAGCAGCGAGGTGATTACCACGAGAGATGGCCAAGCTTTAGGTACCTACCTACCTATTATAATTTCCAGGTGAATGGAGAAAAGGGGAGTTACTGGAGTTTTACGTTTACCCGATCGAGTTAAGCGGTGTTTGGAAGGTCTCTCTGTTTTTGTTTTTTCCTTCTTTTATCATTATTACTCTATTTAGTCCGACGTTCCTATATCGATGCTACTTGAACGCGAGCTCTGCATACTCATTCCGTCATGTACACATTTATCCCGTAAACAATACAGCCTTTTCACCCTTTTTACTCCACAGTTCCGAAAAATGCGGATGCCTCCTCGAGCTCTGGATCCCCGTTGCAAAAATCCCAACCCACGATGGTACTTGTCTGACTACAGCAAATAATCCGTCGGGCGTCGAACTGCAATTTGAATATTCTAGCAGGGCTTGTATCCGCCTGTGAAATATGGGGGTGTTGTTGTTGACCCTGTATTTGGGCCGCCAATTGAGGTGCGGTAATCTGTGCTTGAGGCAGCGCTTGTTGAACCTGATGCTGGGTGTGAGGCGTAATATTAGGAGGACCACCGCCACTACCACTGCTAGTTGCAACATGTCCCGTTATGGAAGTGCTGGCTGGATTATGCTGGTTGGATGATTGAGTTGACGTCTCTCCGGGAGTCGTAGTTGCCGAGAGGGCTTGTTGCACGGATTCTCTGATGCGATTTTGGGCAAGCTGTGCTCTGTTTACAGCATTGTGCACGACTTGCCTCAGCTGGGAGCGAACTATAGCATTAGGTTCACGACTAATGGCCGATTGTATGTGAAATTGGTATGTTAACATGGTCGGGTAGGAAGCCAACGCTTGCTGAAGGGCAGCTGGTCCCTGCGGGACGCAAGCATCGATCATTTGCGTGTAGGATGATGTCGTTTGCGGGGTAATAGTAGCAAGGATAGGGTGTTCGACGTGAGTAAAGTTAGGATGTGCTTGTGTTGTGGGGGGCGCGCTTGAAGGAAGCGCCGCTGCATTAAGAGTAGAAGGCTGGTTGGATGATGTAGGTACTGCTCGAGAAGCAGAATGAGAAGATGTCTGTCTTAGGGCTGCTGCCGCGCCTTCTTCCTGGCGAAGTGTGTGTGCACTCTTCCAGACACCCTCTCTATCTCTCCGCCAGATTATAATGCTTTGGTCATAAGAACCGGAAACAATTCTCCCGTAAGGACCGCCACCACCGCCGGGAGGAAGTGTGGCTCCGTATGCAGTGATATCCTCAGGCCGGCGACTACCCGCGTTATGTGGTCGACGCCTCAACGACTGGGCCTCCTGATCGAGGTTACCAGCGTTTAAAGCCTTAAAATATGCCTGATCGACAGCCTTCGCTTCCAACCGGTCCTGCTCAATGCTATAAGGAAGATCACCAAACCCAGCTTGCACCGTACGGACGAGGTTACCATGTGCCCGGAGACTAGCAACTTCGAGGCCCGTTTCTCGGTCAAAAACCTTTACTTCATTATCGCTACTTCCGCTCACGATGCGTCGACCGTCATACTGGACACAGGCAATACCCTTATTATGGCCAAGGAAGGTCCTCTGACATGTCTGATTCGGCCAGTCCCATACTTTAATGTGTCTGTCGCCACTTGCTGAGACAATCTCGCGGTCACAAATCTGGACAGCGTTTACGGCTGCACCGTGTCCCTCAAGGCATCCGATCATCGTGTACGGTGGTTTGATAGCAGCCTGATTCATAGGCGAGTCATCGAAACCAAAGTTCCTCAGGTTTATCGGTACGGGACTAACACCTTGCGATCCGCCATATCCCAAGTCGCCGGGTCGTAAAGGAACTCGATTGAAAATCTTGATTGTCTTGTCCTTAGAGCATGTCACAAGGATCCGCTTGTCAAACTTGACATTGAGAACAGACTCCCTATGAGCCTTCTTCAGTCGCTGGATAATCTCACCAGTGGAAAATTTCCACAAAATTACGTCCGAGTCACTGCTGCCAGAGACAATAAGGTCCTCCTCGGGATCTGAGTCGAATTGTAAACAGAGAACCGATCCTTGATGACCCCTAAGAGGCGGTCGTACAAGACGTCGGGTACGTAAGTTCCATATTCGCAGTGTACGGTCTCGGCTACCACTGACAAGATAGTCCGGGTTATATTGGATGCTGTAAATGCATTCGTTGTGTCCTTCGTCTAGATGGTCCGGATGAGGTAACTGGAAGTTCGTGTACCGACCACGGTCCCAATTGCGTTCTAGCCTTCGTCTCACCGTATATAAGTACTTCCAATTAATCTTGTATCTGCGATCGATTGAATCATATATCCAAAGTGCAGATTTTGGTAAGCTTGGTAAGCTCGTAGTAGGTTCGATAAGCGACTCGATGGTTGCTTTGCCTTTGCCTTTGGATATTCGGGCAGCGGATTGCCCTCTTTGGTCTTGCATAGGGCTGGGCGACTTCATCATCAGGTTACCCATATGCTGGATAACGCTCGTGTTACTCTGAACAGAAGAGCCACTCTCCCCAGGCCGAGGAACATGGGATAGATTCTTATGAGACGGATTAGACACGATTCCCCTTCAAAAGTGCATATGCCCAGTCAGGCTTTGGATGTGTAAAATATGCTTACATTGTACTGTTCAGTCATGGACTCTTGCGCCACGGCCGCATCGGCGTCGACCATATCATAATCTTCGTCCTGGGTCGTCGGTTCCGAGACAGCTCGCTTTTTATTCGCATGGCCGTCTTCGAACGATTCTATCTTCTGAGATGGGACTTGAGTTTCGTTCATCCTCTGCTCCGCAGCCGTAATCTCGGATGGTATGGCCTTCCACCCTTCCAAATAGAATAGTCGCTCCCAAAGTTTGCGGTCTAAAGCCAAATTATACCATCCTCGGCAACACATCGCAACATGGATCAGGGAAACGGGGTCTAGATAGCCTAGAATCTTGAGACATATCTCCGGTGGTAGACGTTCGACGAAGTTAATGTAGAGGCGAGGATTTAGTCCGTTCATGACGATATCGGCGATCACGGTAGTAGGCAATTCGTTTAGTATTAGCATCGCGAGACCTACAAATTGAAGAGATCACGTCAGAGCAATAAATTATAGGATATAGCTAAGGGCAAGCTGAAATGGGAGAATCAATGCTATTTTCAATGATGGAAAAATAAATGGTTGGGATCAAATTCGTAGACTTACGAGTCTTCTGCTGTACGGACAGTGTGGGTAATTGAGCCGACAGCCATGCCGGTATGTCGGCAGCTGGTCGTATTGCCGTCAGCGACGCATTGTTGGCGTGGCTACCTGAATCGGAGGGATTAAGGGGATGCTCGGAATAACCCTCGTCGGGTTCTTGGTTTGGTAAGAAAGGATCCATCGCGGGTGGCTCTGCGAGTCTGTGGTAGCCTCGCGTTTATTGATGATGGTTTTTGTAATATCCTGTGTATCCTGTGTATCTTCTATATCTTCTGTATCTTATGTCTTTGAACAATTCCATATACGACCCAGGTACATAAAATAGAAGGGATTTTAAGAGGCGCAAAGATAGGAAAACAAGTGATGAGCAGAAACTTAGTAAGGCAGCACCAAACTTGGTCCAGTGTTGGTTCTAATGCTGACCGTTGTTGTTGTGATGGATTTCAATGTATCACCACGTGGATCGCGAAAGAGGCGACGGACGCGTACAAGATGCACTCCCAGCTGAAATAGCCATGTAATTTATATTGTGCGACAATGAGACGATAATAGGAAAGTTGCCCCAAGATATCACATAGAATCGGACTGCAGCTGTAAAGGTAAGTGGGATGATCTGCCTCAAGAAACCAAGATCAACGTTTGTACCGGTAGTTGATGCGACAATCGTTGTGGGGATGAGTTTATCGGATCCGGGCATGTATTTTTAAGCTGCCTTAGGTACTAGGTATATTAGGTAGGTACCTGGTACCTATTCCATTTTATTGGACGGATTGAACGGAATATATGGGTCACCCAGTAACTTTATCACTGAATCACCTACCTAGGTACCTAGAACTACCTAATCATAAACCCCACAGACATTACCTCCTACGGTAGTTATGTAAGCAGGTGAGGGGGAAGGGCTACCTACAGAACCTAACCCTTATTCAGAGGTACCTTCGGTTACGCTAGGATGCTAAGTTAGCACCTAAGATCCCCGCTAGTTTATTTTCTCCTCCAAACTTCATGATTGCACCAATTTTACGTACAGCATCTTCAAGGTAAAGGGATATCTCTCCAATCGGCTCTTCTATCACGATCCTCCTATACGAATAGCATCGGGGTTTTAAGCGCTCTGAGCTTTATGATTCATGTAGAGCGCCCGTGGCTCTGCTGCGCTGGGCCTATAGGATAGATGCATCAAGAGGAAAACAACTTATCGCTACTACCTCTACCATTCAAGAAATCGTCTTAATGCAGCAGGTGAGAACAATAAGGTCATATATGAGACTATTGTACAGTTGAGTGGCTACTTCAAAAAACTATGCCATTTTATTAACACCGATTCGGTGGGAATCAGATAAATACCCAACTTATACATCATAAGTATTTGAAGTTGAATATTGCCATCTACTAAGGTAACCAACCTTCTACCAATACCTATGCCCTCTAATAGTACACTAGTACGCGCACAAGTGGTCAGGTATATCTTACTTATTACGTACAATTGCTGAGAATATAGAGACGCTTCGCTCCATTCCCAGAGCTTGCTAGAATGTTGGTTAACTAGATGAATAAGATTGCATTAGTACGGGCTTTGAAGAATCTGTACCCGCATATGATATCTAATAAATGATATCTAATAAGCTGACACATAAGGGAAATATCCAAAGAAGCATGCATAGAAGCATTGTCGAACGCTAGTACACCGGGACGATCTCCCACTAATTCCTACATCGGTGTTCCCTTGCGCTTATCCTATACAGTATTGCCATCACGATGACCCTACGTATATACCAGACGCCTGTAGGGATTCGAGTGACCCCGCTTAGTGAAGGATCTCTGCCCCTTTTCGTACTGATAAGGGTCCTTGGTATGCTGGGCCGGCTGTTTGAAGTTTGATCGACTGTATATCAGAAAATGGTTACATTACAGTGTTGATATTTCGATCTATCTTTTAGTATCCGAAGCCCTCACTACCTAACCAGTAGATTAAGTTTTAAGTAAGAGAAAGGACCAGATCCGTGAGGTGCACTACGACGCCTGATGGCTTCACACAGGCAGCAGCAGCCAAGGAAATGCAAGTGCTAGAGTCAGCTGCAGCAGGGTCGATAGCATTAGCCCCCCCTTTCCCACTCCCGTGTCGTATTTAGGCAAGTTGATGTAATCTGGGGATATTTTAAGAATGGCTTGCAGCAAGGCTTCGTACCTAAAAGCTTCCGGCCTACCGGTCCACCAGTACCTACCGAGGGTAGTTTTCACCAGTAGTTTTTCACTAGCTTATTACTTATTTGCGAGGTAAGTTTCTTATTATAGAAATTCGTAAAGAAGGTAGTTACTCTTGAAGAATATTTCCATGGGCCATCTATGGTAATATCTGAAGTACTATTGAAAATAATATAACGATGTTATCATTGGTAGAGAGGGCTTTTTAGAATTAGTCGGCACACATTATTGGGATAGAATCCCCTAGAGGGAGTTGGTGGGCGAAAGCGGCTGAGGCCTGTCGATCATGCTCATTTTTAAAAGACGCCTTCTCGTCTAGTGCAACGGGATTTAGCCCCTTTAGACATGGGCTCGGAGACTCGCTAATTTGAAACAGCCAGAGATAAAGACTCCGCAGATAGACGCTACTTGATGGAAAGGTGCAAGATATACTGTGTAAAGAGGTTAGGTACCCAATCTCCAGTCGGCTATTCATCTAAACTACCTGTCCTAAACAAAACTATGAGTCTTGACAGAAAATAAGGTGCGGCGGAGTATTATGAAAAATTATTAATCGTCCGTTACAGATAAACAAATATTTTCTATCCGATCGTGATCTGAAATGCCAACTTCCAAACTCTAGGTAGGTACAGGTAGGTAGAATTAACCTTTACCTAGCAGCGGCAGTGTGCCTGTCATATAAATGTAAGGTTACTGTACATGGTCCACTGACAGTATAAGTATAAGTACATGTTATCATGTGAAAGTGCCGAAGGTAGGTATTATAAACATCCTGTCAGTGATTTAGCAGGTGTTGATAGTCAACGAATATCGCATGGACACCAACAAATTCCAATAACACTCATCAAGGGCTTAGGCATAATTAACGGGAAGAACCCATAGAAATAAACGAGATCACAAGAAGAGGAAAGAGGAGCCAATGGAGAACACTAGGAGATCAACCAAATGAGCACTAGACATGATCTCTGTGCTAGGAGTTGAGCCTCCCAACGCAGCAAATGTATATGAAGATGGCGAATGTAGAAGATGGCGAATGTAGAAGATGGCGAATGTAATGGATTTGGATTTGAACTAGCAGATGTCACTGTACTGATAGTAATGCTAATATTTAGGTACCTACCTAAGGGAACTTGGCTTTGTCTATTGAAGGCATTTGTAAGAGGATAGATGCTACCTCGTAGGACTGAGGAATGTGCGAGATGCACTGTGAAATGTATTTTAAATCCTAGGGGTAATAGCCTGTAGGTAGTAAGGTCCATTAGAACCCTAGGAGTTTATAGGAATACGCTACGGAATAGGTATAATAGGGCAATTCGTCAAATTGTACAGGTGCCTAAGGTATTTTACCATTTCTACACTTCGGTACCTGTCCTCCATCAAGTGTGCAGCATAAGTGGCTTTAAGGTTCAGCGAGTTAGGTAAATATAAGCTTATAGTGCCCATTTAGCTCCCTGACGCAACTCTAAGACTTTGGATATCAAAGGTTTATAAAGTTGCTGAACAACATTTGAATACCTACCTTTGGACGATAGCATATTTTTGACGTCTGATCTTGGTACAGCCTTTGCCCTTAGAGGTTAGGGGTGTTGCACCTAAGGCTATAGGGAATGTACTGTAATAATAGATTGTCAGTTAGTACAGTTGGTACTGTACACGAGTTTGTTAGTGATAGCCTAGTGAATATCAAGTACCCATAACATTAGCAATAAGACCACAAGTTAGAAGGATACATCGGCGTAGTGAAAAAAAAAAGAAGGGCCGGCTATGTAACGAAAACTAACCCATTCTGGATAATCGGTCATTGAACCACTGCTGACACAGAATCGCGTCAAAAAAGATGCCCCATTGACTTAACAGAGAGATCAGCTTCTTATTTACATAACTTCGCTTTATTGTTGGTTTTGACTTGACAAAAAATACCGAAATAAAATCGGAATTGTTTATTATCTTATAGTGTTGTTCTTTTTTTTTTCATAATTTATCTTGTTATTCGAAATAAAATCATACTGTAAATTCCCGTGTTAGGGCATCTATCCTGATTCCTGACGGTATTCTGTAACACTTGACTTTACAAGTTGCTTATTCTGACAAGCGGACCTAAACTAAACCAGACCAAAACCAAACTCCATTTTAGTCCCAAAGTTCTCGTCGCAATCCACTACCGTCCAGTCTAATCTACTTGACCATCCACTATCCATCCGCAATCCACACCGACGACAAATCGACAAATTCATAAATCCATAAACCCACAATCCAAGACCAACGACCTGTTAAATAATTTCATTGTACATAAGCCCTATGTAGGTACAGACACAATAACCCACCCACCTGACCTACATTCGGATCAGTACAAGGGGAAAAAAAAAGGTGCCTGTCCACCCGCTTCTCTCCAACCCTCGTTGCCCGTAACCGCCGAGTTGCGGTCGTCCTGACTGTCGATGTTTCAAATTTCTATATCGCTACAAAGCCGCATTTGCGATTCAGCTCGATTTATTAAATTCTAAAGATACCCAACTGTTAATTTCGCCTGATCTCATCTTATACGAAGGAAAACAGAGAGTGCAGAGTCATTCGATCTAGTTTTCGTGACGAAAACAGTTTCAGGGGAGAAGAAGATAAGAAGAAGTGAAGGAATAAAGCAGGTTACTTATCCAACTTCACTGGCCCCTTTGCGCGTTCGCTGTATAAACTCGACCTGGAACGAGTCCACTTGGAATAAAACCCAAGGACTACGTCCCACATCATCAGCAGCATCTCGTGGCGATCTCACCGCAACCTGTCTGGCCCCTCCACCGCGTCGCTATTGACCCCTTTGCACCCGGAAATTCTGACCACTCCCAACCAACCAAGTCTCTCGGATCGAGACCACACGTCCCGCCTAGACGTTTTGGTACGGTTACCGACCAAAGCGCGTCCAACTACGGCAAACCTCGCATGGGTTGAATAGTATGGCACATGCTCCGGCATTTTTACGGACGAACACGGCCCCCGTTTTTCCAGTCAACAACAACTACGGACCTATGTCGGCGTCTACTATGAGCAGCCTCCGCACAAGCCAGTTGTCCGGCTCAACTGCCATCAACTCCTCAAACTCTTCGCTTTCATCTATGTCGACTTCTACCATTGTTCCTATACCGAGCAACGGCAATGTGGTGCCTACCACCAATATCATCAACCAGAGGGCCGACGCCTCTAGGTCGCTCTATCAGATCTGTATCGCGCTGAAGCAGCGACTAACCCGCGTCCCTGGTTTCGAGGTTCATCTCGATGACCTACCACCAACACAAAACGAAGATGGCCCTGTCGAATCCTTATGGAATCTGCTCCGAACTGGTGTACCGCTCCTGACCATATATAACTGCCTGCGACCGGAAGTCCCGTTGGAGATTGATGGCGCAGTCGGCAAGAACAAAGCCAAAAAGGCCGTATTTAAGTTTCTCGAGGCTATTATGAAACATCCTGAGATCCCCTCTTCCGAATCTTTCATGATCACTGATTTGATGGGCAACGATACTACTGGTTTTGTGAAGGTACGTCGCATTCGTGTTGCTCAAATATCAATTGTATAAACGACCTAGCTAACCTGTGTTCCATCAGGTTACCCAAGTTGTCAACCATGTTTTGGACCTTGCCGAAAAGCGTGGCCTACTCTTACAGGTCCAAACGTATCCGGAGGAGAGCGGTCCCACGGCACCCGGATCTCAGATGACATATCGCGATCACATCATTCAAGAACTCGTCGACACAGAGCGGAAATACGTCCAAGATCTCGAGAACCTACACGACCTGAAGAAAACTTTAGAACAGAAGGGCGTGATCACCGGTGATGTCATCCATCAGATATTCCTGAACATAAATTCCATATTGGATTTTCAGAGGCGATTTTTGATTCGTGTCGAAACTACAAACTCGATGTCGCAGGATATGCAACGATGGGGCGCGCCGTTTGTCACATACGAAGATGCTTTCGATATCTATCAACCCTTCATCGCGAATCAGCGGAAAGCAGGCCAACTAGCGAATAAAATCTTTGATAAGATTCAATTAGCCGAGCATCCTGTGTCATTTGATTTTAATACGTTGGACAGTTTCCTCCTGAAGCCGATGCAGAGATTGGTCAAATATCCTTTACTACTAGGGGTTTGTAGTCTACTCTTCATACTTGGATGTATCGATGCTAACCTATCATTCAGTCTCTCTTGAAAAAGTGTGACGATGAAGAAGTCAAAGCCGACCTGGCTGCAGGTATCGGGGCAGCGGAACGAGTTCTTACCAAGGCAAACGAGGCAGTCAACCGTGATCTTCTAGATGAAGCTCTAGAAGAACTTACGAATAGAGTGGACGACTGGAAGAGTCATAATGTCAAATCTTTCGGGCGGCTGTTATTACACGGTGTGTATACTGTCATCACTGGACGCAGTGAACAAGAGAAAGATGTAAGTTACACATGTGATTCCCCCACTCTATTGACGGACGCTGATAATGATGTAGTATGAAATTTACCTGTTCGAATGTATTCTTCTCTGTTGCAAAGAGGTACAGCCGAACAAAACCAAGGAAAAAAAAGACAAGAGCAAATCTGGGCCGAAGATCCCCAACAAAAACAATAAACTGCAGCTTAAGGGGCGGATATTTATGACAAATGTGACCGAAGTCCTCTCGTTCGCAAAGCCAGGTAAGGAACGTGGCAACTTAATCTGTAAAATCTAATCTAACATGTGCAGGTTCATATACGGTGCAGATATGGTGGAAAGGTGATCCTGGCGTAGAAAATTTTATCATCAAGTTTTCTAATGAGGAAACGATGAAAAAGTGGGAGAACGGGTTGGTTTCGCAGAAGAAAGAACAAGCACCGTCAACCACAAGCCCCGACCAATCTACACCTGACTTTGCATGGATGCGCAATCAGAACAATCTTGAGAATCCTTATGCTCAGCAGGAAGAGGATGACGATGAGGAGGAAGACACAGTGCCCATACAGGTTACGCAACCGACCGATGGCTTCGGCAATGGCCCGACTGGTGGACTTATCAATCGTAACGCCTCAAGCACGAGTCTCAGGCAGCGCTCTGGTACTGGAGAGAGTAGCTTATCATTAGCAGGTATCGCACGCGCACCACCGCCGCGCTTCCCTCTCCCAGTACCTCCGGGGCAGCTGAGTCTTCAGACGCAGGGTGGCACACAGTCGCCTGGTCATCGCCTTATGGATTCGTACTTCTCTCCCACCGTAGATTCTCCTGCGTCATCGCGCACAAGTACAGCAAGCACCTTGTTTGCGTCTGCGAATGGACAACAGTACCCGTTTCCAAGGACTGGGACTCCACAAAGCGGCTGGGAAGATAATAATCGCTATACTGCACCAGCCTTACCGCGAGCTCCTTCGAGAGACGGCCCATCGCCTATGAATGGAAGGAATTCTGCCAGAGCTGCCTCGTTTCAGCAACAACGTAGCCGATCTTATAGCACACCAGACATCAATAATGCGCCGCAAAATGGACGTAGAACTAACAGCACCACCCCGGTTCCTGCTGTGCCTGGAATTCCACCTCACCTTCACCCTGCGCATGACCCAAGCATCCCACGGTCTCAAACCGGTTCGCCCCGACAAGATGTTCCCGTCCGTACAAGCACGCAGAGCCCAAGTGTACAGCGTGACGGAGGGACCATGTCTCAATTCCCCGCTCAACCTGTCTATCGACAGCCAACCCCAGCTTCCGGGACATCAGGGACAGTACCTCCGCCGTTAGGTCCAGATAACCGACAGCCTGTATCCCCGCCGCTGGGCACTGCTACCCAAGGCAATCCACTCTCGAGCCCGGATTCGTCGATCCCCGCACAACTGAAAGTCAAGGTGAACTGCGATAGTGGGAATTATTTCACACTGGTTGTTCCATTTAATATCGGGTTTCAATCTCTCAGTGATCGCATTGACGTAAAGCTTGCGCGATTCACTACCAGTTCGATTGCTAAGGGCACTTTGAAACTGCGATATCGTGACGAAGACGGGGACTCCGTGACAATCGAAAGTGACGACGATATCCAAATTGCATTCTCGGAGTGGGGTGAAGGCGCGCGTAATTATCCTGGCGGCGTCGGAGAAATAGAGCTTTTCTGCGTCGGAGACACAAGTTGAGCCTTTTCCAGGAGGCTTAGCAATAAAACGCGAAAGGAGACTTTCGACACGACAGTTTTACTAATACGGTAATGATTTCATTCCACGGACAACCTAGACATAATCTCGACATTGGGTTGCATTGATATTGTTATATGCCATCACTTTAATAGCAGACGGACCAATCTCGATACCACCTTCTACCCTCCAGATCTGCCATCAGACGCTCATTTTATGACTTTACGATTCTTGCACATATTTTAGATACCAGACCGGTTTTTTTGGTCACATGTGGATTGGCTTTGAGCCCTTGCCTGATGAAATAGGGGCTTTACACTCGTTCGCACGGTTTTGTGCTACAAAAAATTGTCGATCATTATGGATACAACCTCCGTTAGAAAGCCATTTGGGGAGGAGAGGTTCACGAGCAACCACTTTCAGTCAAATCCGAATCATATTTTATACCACATCCGACTATCATTACCCTGCGAAACGGGAAAGCATTCAACGACATTCAGGGGCTTTTACCGGGTTGGGTAGCATGGCTACTAGCCCATAGAGAGAGCCATAAGAAGGATAATCAGGTATTTCGAACTTTGGCCACTTTTGATAACCTTGCACGGGTCGGCGCTAGTTAAGAATGGATGGCGGTTCTGCTATTTTGCGCGCGTTTCACTTCGCAAATATGAAAGAGAAAGATGATCGTTATAGCATTGTCGGGAGTAAACCTCTAGAACTTCAAAGTCAAGGTGTAATGCAGATCCGACATGACGTAGTTGATGGCCATGATGCCCTCGGGGCATGGCAAACGCACTAGCGGGTTCCGCCCAGAGTGTTTAAAGGAGTAAGAGTTTGACAGCCAGCTACTTTATATATAGGTGGAATGATGCGAGGATTTCCAAGCCTTTCCGCGTTTATATTTATATGCATATTCGGAGCTTTCTTGATCTAGATACTCGTCCAAGTAGCGTCTTCAAGGTTCTAACGTGTGATCTATCCATTTATCTTGGTCTTGAACTTACTAGCCTTAGCCCTACGGCGCCTTTTGCTTGGCCGGTCCTACAAGGTTGAGTATTAACGGACATAGTCTTCCGCATTTTACCTAATTCGTCCGATTGGCTCTGTAATATTCCTCCTCCCTTCTCAGCCAAAATTACTATACTGCGCTCTCTCCTCCTTCTTACCCTGCTCTGGATTATTTATAGGTATGCAGCGTTCCATTCTTGGGGGGATGGAATAGAGTTGAGCCGTATATATTAACAGGTGGCGTTGTAGAACGTGGATATGTAGATAGAAGGTACCTTATATATAGATATATACCTAGGTATATATATATATTCCACCTATAAAGTCGCTGTGAAGATCACTCGCCGTCATCATCCCAGGTTTTACGCCGTTTTATTATACCTACCTCATATGTACTCCTGCCGCTTGCTCCATCTTAGTTAAAATAATTTTATCATTGTTAATAACCAGCTGAAGCTACCTTAGCCAGCTACGTCTAGCTATCTATTACCCGATCCGAAATCTCTACCCAGTTCAGAGGACAAAAATGCTTGCCCGCAGCCTCCTTCTCCTCGTAGCCGCGGCGCTCCCCGCGGTGCTCGCGAAGCCGGAGCAGATCCGCGCCGTGCAGTCGCCTATCTTCCACTACTATCTGCAAGCGTATCCGGAGGACCGTACGTTGGCGTTCCCCTTTTTTTCTCAAGTCCCTCCTCTTTCTGTTCTTTTTTTTTCTTCCCAAGATTCCCCTCCCCTCCTCCCCTTTCTTCTCTCCTATATATTATTACATTTACCCCAGGATGTGTCTTTGTGCGGAAAACTAACCGCCGGCGTCTTGTTCGAGCAGCTACCATACCGGTGATGGGACCGGAGCACAGCAGCGAGTACTTCAACATCGGAGGGTGGATGCAGAGCGTGAACACGTCGCTGTTCCTCAACATCGGCAACGACAAGACCTCGTACAAGACGCTGACGTTCGCGGAGGCGACCGTCACTGACGCGTGGGGGCTCGAGGTACGCTTAGGTAGCTCAGGTCAGGTTATATACACCGGTTACTAACTGTATCGTGTGTAGGGAGACACGATCATCACGAGCAGGGGTAGCAACTACGGCCGCCAGCTCAACTTCCTGGTCTGCAAGCTGACCGGCGACTACTGGCAGGTTTACCTGCAGATGGGAAGCGAGACGCCCGCGGGCAGAACTTGCAGCAATTATCAGAGCTTGCATCTTCCCTGCCTATGCTAAACCCCATCTCGGAGAGACAGAGTGGATCAGAGGGTGCGGGAAATCTGGCTTAAGGATATATAGTATAACTAGGGGATAGGGGAAAAGTTGTTCGGCTTTCTAACGGCGTTGGTTATATTCGCAGACTAGCCAAAAGGATTGTAAACAAAGCCTGAAGGTACCGATGGCTTCCGTCCGGCTAACGTTCTTCTTGATTGTATATAAGGGTTGTATATATGTAGGTACGCTTGGTTTAATATTTAGTGACCTCCAGAGATGTAGCCTACCGATAGATGATGTTATATTCAATCGTGGACTCGGCTCGCATTTGGTTTGTATATGCATACCTAATTCTCTTTAGAGTGGCCTCTCTAACCTAATTGTGAGTTGCTAGTATCAACTACCTAGGTAGGTAATAATCATCGTGCTCGGTGCGCCCCCTCTCCCTTCCTTTCCAAATCAACCTGGAACGCCGGCTTATGATTAAACACTGAGAGTTGTTTAATATTCTGTATTTTCCACGATATCGTATAGAAGAGCGAAGAAGGTTTTTTCTATCGTATCTTTGTTTGAACTGTGTGCCAGGGTCCAAGAAGACATAGCCGCTTTTTTGACCACGGCTAGCAGTCGTCACTTTCTCCCCGCTATAGAGCGATCACCTCTTCTTCTTCTGCGGATACGTAAGTCTGTCCTTGAATCGCGCAAGGTGGTAGTTGACCTCGCTGCTCTTGGGCTTCGACGGTTGTGGACCATCCATGCAATTCCGTAAGGCCTGCTCGACCTGCGCACATCCGACGGTGCTATATCCCGCGGAGGCCCAGCATGCTATTGTCGCGAATCGAATTAGTTTTTGCGCATGCAGGATAATAATATCAGGCATGGCGACATTACCATCTTGTAGGGGAATCTCTATATGCGCATACCTAGAACGGATGACATGATACTCATGCATGGACGTTCCCTCTGACCGTTCGGGTTGCGAACTCGGAGAGTTTTCAACGGAGGGAGACGGATTGGTTTCTGTGACGCCGACATTTTTGAAGGATATCGATCCGCAATGTTCGGATCCGGTATCCGGTATTTCCTTGCCCGGTCGTTTGGTGACTTGCCGTCAATCGAAAATCGCGAAGTCCGAAATGATTCGTAGGAGAAAAAAAATTAGCCAAAGTTAGATCTAACAAGAAAATGTTTGGTCACGTGGAACGTATTGGGAATATTCTCTAATGAGTGGGCTCCTCCTTATCTCAGCGAGCTCAGACCACAGATCCAGTGTTCTTCTCTTTGTACCCTTCTAGCCACACCAAATTTCAACCAATCAGATAGCTCAAAATAGGGAAAAATCAAACACTGGATTGTGGTCTGAGGCACGAATGTAAAAAGTGGCGTTTTTAGGCACACCTTTCTTATTTTCATACTCTAAGTCAACTTGATTGAATTGATTGAATTGATTGACGTATTTATCAAAGTAAGTAATTATTTATCTAAAATAGCCGCTAATAAGCCTTATACTCAAGTTACTTCTTTGATTTTAACGCGGCGCCGGTCGCGCTTCGATAAACAACGCATACAACAACACGTTAAACAACGTTGAAGCCTATTTCTCAACAGCGCAAAGCCGTACGGGTATGCGAAAAAGGCTAGGGATGATAAGAATATATTATATTAGCTAAAGGCGATAAAAGATTGATGGATTTTGCACGTTGTTATGTTGTTAGTTGTGTTGATGGTTGTGGTGGGTAGTTATTTGGTGTTTAGTAGGTTTGTGCCAATTTTAACCTTCTTACGTTAAAGCTTACAACACAATAACGCAATATCGTATTAAAATATAAAAAAATATAAGGAAGATTAGAAGCCATTTATCTAACCCCAAATATTAAAATTATTAATATTTTCTGATGTTGTTATTGAATATTTGACGTAATGTAATTTTAGTATTGATATTTTTATATAGAGGATGTGCTAAACATGCCCACTTTTCTACATTCGTGCCTCAGACCACAATTCAGACAAAAATTCAAAAAGCCCCACAGATACAAACACACGGACCATACGTTTGGGAGGCGCCCACGGGCGAAGCCCGTTGTCTGAATTATGGTCTGAGTTTACTGAGATAAGCTCCTCCCAGTAATACCCATTGCTTACGTAACTCACCACTGTACGTTAGGTTAGGTACCTAGGTACATAACTCTTTAACGAACATTAAACTTATTCAAGAGGTACCTACCACTTACTCAAATATGGTTCTAACCTCAGCTCGCTCGACAACCCAAGATACTCATTTATAGTAAATAGATGTATAGTTGTATAGATGAAGCATACTAATAATTTACTTTAGTCCACACTACTACCTAGGTTAGGTACCTACATATGCTGGTAGAGACGTAATGGGAATCGGACATTTGCACGTGCATTGCATACCCGTTCCCACACTAATAAGACTTGCTGCTTGCACATGAGCATGAGATGTGACAATTTAATTAACATACATACATACGAAGCGGTACACGTAATCCTCAGTGGTGGGTTTTCGTGATAGCGCGCATCAGAGACAGGGAGGTAACGTTGATAGCTTCCATGCTTGCACGACATTGAAATCGATTTACTCCGAGTTCTGGCCGCGATATCGGCACCTTTTTCTTTTGTCTCATTTCATTAGTGAGTTGGCCCTTGTTAGATTTCACCAAGGATAAACGGTAACGAGCTGTCGGGAACTTGGACAGCTTGGAGGCAGGCTTACGTAGTTAAGTACATGTTACAGCGTTACTACTTAGGTACACATCATCTAAGTCGCTCAAGGGATATCGAATAGGACCAAATGAGGCATTACAATATTCCATTTAATAGATCCCAAGAACCAGTGCCAAGTCAAGCTGGAGAAGCTTGCCGTCAGTTAAGCAGTCTGATAGGACTATCTGCTGCGAGTTTTGATGCAGTTATATCGTCTATAACAGACGCTCTATACTTAAAATAAACGTTGATCACCGAACGGCATTTTGTTATCAACTTCTACTTTCGGTTTCTTGATGTCATCTGGAGGCGGAATCCCAAGTAACACTAGTTCTATCCGCCTTACGGTCGTAAGGAAAGTCGCTCAAAGCTGGAGATCTTTCAACGTCAAAAAATGTTCGTACGTATGCACCCAACGCGGTCTCGACGTAATGTTTTAATAGAGCTCTTGTAATTCCCCTAACAAGATCGAGGGATATGATTCTTTTTTTTTTTTTTTTTTTTTTTTTTTCTTCGGTGTGTCTGTCTTACTTAGCCTTTGTTAGCTCGTGTTGGTTCATGCCTTGCTTTCGATCCTCGGCTGATGGTAACTGATTGATAAGATAACTTCTGCTAGCGTCCCCGTCTTTTTCTGCACTGGCACCATTTGGATCGGCTAGCACACCCAATCGAGCTTGGTTGAACCGGGTCCCTTGAATGCTAGCGTGTCTTTGGTTCGCCTGGAATGCCCGATCAACCTTCCCTCTTCGGAGCTGAATTTTTTTTTCACGACTAGCCACAAGTCACATTGGAACTTATCCTCGTCAAGACTTTCTTTCTCAGCTTGAGCATAAATACGAATGATTCATGGGACGATTTTACGTAATCTATATTTATCGATTTTCAGATTTTCAAGGCACGGCTTGTGCCTTAGCCTAGATACCTAGAGGTTAGGCAAAGTATACCTTTTCTAAACATGAGATTATTAGGTATTTTCGAACCATGAACCGCATACTGCAAAATAGGTAAGTCCATATAATTATATGTACCTAACCTAGGTACTACGTAAGTCTCTACTTCCGGCGTTGCCAAAACTGCCACCCTCCACTCTACTTCTTACCTAACGTGATACTAGTACAGCATCCCACTCTTTTAGTTACTTAGTTCCTCTCATGGCGGCACGGCCAGACCCAGAGATCAAGGTTAACCAGGGCTCTTTCCACTTATCAATCTCCGGTAAGGTAGGAGCACCTACTTGATCAAAAAACGGTCCATCTGATAAATAAAAAGGTAGACTAACCACCCGGAAACCTCCCCTTTTCATCTATTAAGCCAGAAATTATTGCACTTATCGGCCGAGAATAGATTTGTCTCTCTCTATGTATATCTCCTTGCATATATATAAGAGTACCTTGATAATAACTCATCCCTTGGCGTGCATTGCAATTATTTAAATTGCTGGTCACCCACCCACGCCACAATAACGGCTGGTATTTGTTACCAATACCAGTCCGCGGGAGTTGCTACACGGTATTTGCACCAAGTCAGAAACACCACTTGGTTGGTTAGGATCTCTCGAATTCAACAGTCACGATGAGAGGTCCGCTCGCTCGGTTCGCCCACCCTACCGAGGTGCCAGTAGAGGAGAAAACACACACGCCTAACGACAAGGAAGGTGGCGTCGTCGATAATCAACCTCAGAGTAGCGAAGCCTCCAACGATATCGACGCGATCGATAGCGATGCCCAGGCTGGTGTTCAGAAAATTGAGGCGACGACTAAGGTCTGGTCGATGTCTCACCTTATCTTAGCTTATGTCTTGTAAGTCACTACTCTACCGTTTCGCCCTCTTCCACGCCGTATGGCGCCGCATGGGTAAACTAATAATCTCGATAGCATCTGGATTATCTACTTTGTCGATTCTATGCAACAGGGCATGGGGACTCTTTTGAACCCATACGTTACTAGCGCATTCGCTCTGCATTCGTTAACTGCCACCACAGGCGTCATGTCTGGTATCATCGGCGGTGTTTCAAAGCTGACTTTGGCGAAAATTTTGGATATTTGGGGTCGACCTCAGGGTTTCTTGATCGTGGTCCTTTTAATGACCGTTGGTCTCGTCATGATGGCAGCATGCAACAACGTCGAGACTTATGCGGCTGCGCAGGTCTTCTACTGGGTTGGGTAAGTCACATACCTTAATCACGTCGTTAAGAATACTTGTACTAACTCTTCCAGATACAATGGAGTTAGTTACTCCCTCTCTGTTTTCATCGCCGATACTTCGCACCTGAAAAACCGAGCCCTGATGTTGGCCTTCATCTCGTCTCCTTATATTATTACCGTTTGGATCTCCGCTCCCATGACTGATAGTATCCTATCTGTATCTGGCATTGGCTGGAGATGGGGATTCGGCATTTTCTCCATCATTACCCCTATCATGTGCCTTCCTCTGTTCTTCTTGTTTACCTGGAACTACCAGAAGGCAAAGAAGGAAGGGCTTATTGTTAACACTCCAAGCGGTCGCACGACATGGGAATCGATCAAATACTATTTCTGGCAGTTTGATGTCATCTGCCTTATCCTTGTCACCGGTGGCTTTGCGCTCTTCTTACTTCCTTTCAACATTTACTCCTACCAGTACTATGGCTGGAAGGACCCCTTGGTCATTTGCTTGATTATCTTCGGTGGGTTACTTCTCATCGGATCTGTGGTTTGGGAGAGATTCTTTGCACCGGTCAAATTCATGCCCTGGGAACTCCTCAAAGACCGAACCGTTCTCGGAGCTTGTATCCTCTCTGCTGTTCTGTTCGTCGAATATTATATCTGGACCGCCTATTTCAGTTCCTTCCTCCAGGTTGTCCTCAACCTCGACGTGACCCAGACTGGTTACATCGGCAATATCTACAGTCTTGGGTCTTGCTTCTTTTCCTTCGTCGTAGGTTTCTTGATCCGCTGGACCGGTCGCTTCAAGTGGATCACTCTATACTTTGGTGTACCAGTCACGATCCTCAGCATTGGCCTGCTCATTCACTTCCGACAACCTGGCACTCACCTTGGCTGGATTATCATGTGTGAAATCCTCTACGCCTTCGCTGGTGGTGCCTGCGTCATCGGTGAGCAAATGGCTGTTATGGCCGCGGCGGCCCATCAACACGTCGCCGTCGTCCTTGCTATGGAGGGTATGTTTAGTAGCGTCGGTGGTGCTATTGGAGGTACCGTTTCCGCAGCCATCTGGACGGGCGTTTTCCCTACGGCATTAGCCAAGTATTTGCCTGCAGAATCTCAAGCAAACCTTACGGCTATCTACAGCCAGCTTCCGGTTCAGCTCTCGTACCCCGTAGGATCACCGACCAGGGATGCCATTATCCTAGCCTACGGTGATGGCTTAAGATGGATGTTCGTGGCTGCTACGGCGGTCACTGTGCTGGGTCTTGTATCCGTTGCTGTCTGGCGAGACATCAAAGTCAGTGACTTCAAGCAGGTCAAGGGTCGTGTAATTTAAATGTATATGTGATTCCCGAGGCATTCGCTTTGCTAGTAGTAAAAATGGGGTATGAAACATGGTTTGGTGAGAGAATTTGGGCAACGGTATGGGCCGTGGTGTATTGAGTATGAGCGGATGAAGTTCGACGTGTAAGATGACGAGGCGATATAGATATGGGATACCTGCTTGATTCACCGAATCACGCTTAATTTCAACTGATTAATGTTCAATGAAAAGTTCATCACCTAGATACTTAGATACCTATTATACAGAACCAGACGGCTGATCGTTGACCAATAATAAGTGGCTTAGAGGCTCAACGTCTTGTGTAACACCGGTTATGAGTGGGGTTCATAAGTACCTAACCTTAAGAAATTCAGGTAGGTAGTGGAATGTACCTACGCAGGTACCTCCTAACCGTGTCTTTATGCCAGCCCTTTTACAGGTGTCTGCGGGGCCGTCACCAGCTCTAAGCTTCAAATTGAACTTCAACTTCAACGTCACTCCAAAAGCTACCTAGGTACCTAAGGTATTTACACAAACCACATATGTCCATTCCAAAATTTACTAGTTTTATTTGGCGGTGTCCTCTTTTTACTGGCGGGATTATATTCCACTTCTAACTCTTAGAAGTATACTCGTTTTTAGAAGTAAACTCATTACGCGCGCGTTCCCCCAGCCTTCGAATTCATTTTTGAGAAATCCAGTCGCGAAGGATAGTACCAGCGCCAGGCAGCATGAAGGAACTTTTCCTTACCGCATCCGTCAAGGATTCGGATTTCGCAATGGCTTGTGCGGTCTTGCAAGGCTTAACGTGGATGAAGGCTCGTCACGCCGTCCATCGCATTCTATTCTTTCATGGTCAGCCACAACCGAGGCCCCTCAAAGTCACGCGTGCTTTCCAGCAATCGCGCTTTATACAGCTCTGGAAAGATCTGAGCATCCAGTTAAGCCGGTGTTCATATGTTATTCAGCTGGCCTACGAAGTTTTACCAGATAGGGACTTCGGGAAAGAAACAAATACAGATTTTAATTCTCTTCCCGGCACTTTGCGGTGGACGGATCTGCCAGACCCGCTTCGAGACACGCCCGTAACACAAAGAAAGAAAATTGAGATCCCGGACCAGGGTAACCTACCTACGGCCCTCACCGACAATGGCATCCAGTATGTTCTACTTAAACATTAGCCAAATAGGCGATGAGACTAGCACTGATGAATTGGTAGATACAAGAATGAGATGATACAGGAGAGCTACTCCTTTGTCAGGGAGAACGTCGAGTTCGTTTTCAGTAGATACTATCGCCTCCCATTATCAGATGAGGAATTGGGAAACAAGCCGGAAGGACGTCCACGTGCCGCTCTCCCTCCCTGGGCCGACCTTCGACCGGTAGATCCAGCACAGAAATGGGTATTGAACGTGAAATTGAACGTCATGGAGGACAGCCAGCCGGAGAAGGTGAAGAAAGCGAATGGGGAGCTCTTAGCCGTGAAAGCGGAGCTGGAGAAGATATTCGATTTCAAGGCTGTTGATAGAAGAGTCTTCGACACTCGAATCGAGCCACCTCCTCCGACCTTTAAATGAGGATACAACAGCGATTGATGGCCATAGGGCAGACATCAACCTCGCTCTATAAGAACACGAAAACGCCAACGATGTCTGAAACTCCCATATCCTCTGGGGAAAAAAACTCAGGGCAAAAGACACTGGCCGCAGTGCTAATAGACTTCTACCGTGTAGTAGTACCTCTTCACAGATAGGTAGTAGCCAAAGGCTGCAGGCGACAATACGACTCTCAAGCAAATATGAGACCTTAATAGTAATACAGCTCCTATTTGATCTATTTGCTTGGCGTCTACCCATGTTAGTACACCTATATGTATTATCCTACGATGAACAAACACAGTCGAATAAAGCTTTGTGGATATCTGCTTCGTGGATTAGATATCCGATCCTATCTAGGTCAGCTTATCCTGGGTTTCTTTACATGGATATACAGAATACCCTAGTAACCTGTGATAAAGGGCTTAGTTATTTGCAATGGATGACATGGTCAAGGACAGGACAGACTAGGAGACTTTGACATAAACCACACTGGACAAAGAAGGCGTGACTTTGTGAACATCTTCAAGATGTGACAGCTACTAGGATTAAAAGTTTTATATCGAAACAATGCCGTTGTCCTGCTTATATTCTGAGGGCTGTTACGTCGACAAAAGTGATACATTGCATCATATATCTTGCAAATGCCTCCCGATTTACTGTACGATACTTAACTTAGGCGTGAGTAGATAGAGACAAAAGTTATGTATTGTACCGTAAGGTAGGTAGGAATCAATTTCATTCTCAAGACTTCAGGTTAGGAGGTACATACCTTGTACATACCTTTGGTACTTCGTGCCTACCTCCCTAGACGTCACTGCCGTATATACCTAAGGTGACTACCACCTAGCAGCAGCACCCGGCCTTGTGCCTACCTAACTTGAGGCAAGAACGATGGGACAGCATTTTACCTTATCATAGCAACGTTCTTTCCTTTTGTATTTCCTTCCAGGTTGCCAGTCAGCGTTCCTTCCAACACTTTAACTTACCACCCAATCTAGGCATCTAAAAAAAAAGAATTAAATTAAATTCTTGCAGAGAGCTGCATGCAGTTCCTTTTCTCTCTCAACAAACTTCTTCCACACTTGTCGCCGACAGCAAACCTTCTTGTTGCCGGCTTGCACTGATAGTATTAGTGTTTCCTTCTCAGTATCTACACTCATTCCTATCCCTAAGTCGTTTAGTTCATTCGTTTTTGTCGATTCTTCCGATTTATCTTGCCATAGCAGCTTTATAATATCGCCATCGAAGCACAGGGCAAGATGTCTTATCACGATCACCCTAACATAAATCCCAATACCAACCCTAATACCACTGATGATGGGAAGAAGCAAACTGTACTTTCTGGTTCTGCTCAACCCTTCATAGGAGGTACCTTTAAACCCAATAGCTACTCAAATCACCAAGCCGGAGCGTCTCAAAGCGCAGGACCTATCAACCAGCCTACAGGATATGTATCGGCACATCAGCCTCCTGGCCCTCCGATGGGACTTCCCAACTTGAAATTCGGACAGCATGGTAATCACATTTCAGCTATTTTACGATCGATTCTGTCGAATAAAACTAATAAGAATTATTTAGCTCTGCCTCCCGACTTCGTGCCTCAGGGTTCCCAGGGTTCCCAGCTCTCACACTTCCCGATTCATGGAAACCACAACAACCATTGGCGTCAGATGCCTTACGGCGATCGCGCCGCCCCTTTTCACCATACCCATGCGGCCTCTGATAGTACTACAAGCCCCATCGCCCCTCGAGTTGTCTTGCCGCCTTCACATGGGCAAATTGGTTTCAACTCCCAGACGCCTACCCGCCCCCGCGGAGGAGGCAGAGGACAAGGTATTGACATTCCTCCCCCTCCCGGAATGGTCCCCAGCAATCGCCAGATAATCACCGATCCGCGCCAGAACGTGGTTAGTAGTCCGACATTCAACAAATACTACCTTCCCATGCAGTCTCGAAACCGCCAGTACCCGTACCAGGGCCAGCAACATCAAGTGGAGCAACAACAGATAGGACAGGCGCAGATGGGCCAACAGCAGATGGGTCAGTTGCAGACGGGTAAGGCGCAGATAGGCAATCCTGCTTATACCATGGCTTCCCAGAAGCCCCAGCCGCACCCTGACAGACATGCTCGCCAGAGAATTCTTGATGAGCAGGCGAAGAGCTTCTCTCAGGAAGATGACGACGCATTCTACCCGAATAATGTATAGGCGTTACGGAGAAGCTGTGACAGGGACGAGGGTTTTCATTGCTGTTGATGAGTCCCTTCCACATCACGAAGTTACGACTAAAGCAAATCTCATGGTTGTTTAAGGCATGGAAATCCCCAAGAAAACACAAAAATTAGGAATCTGGCGTTGAGTTCATGCGGATTGATTTGTTGGTGGCGAAAGTCCAAAAGAAAGGGGTTATGGAGCAGGAGAGAACACGTCAGACCGACTGACATTATGGCCGTAATGCGTTTCTTCAATTCTCATCTACAGGATTCTATAGGATCACTGGTTCGCACCATGCTTCGCGATGATTTTCGCTTTTCACTTAAGCATCTGAAGATGCGCATGATAATGTAATTAGTTCTTTGATGTGACCCATTGGGGTTCACTAAAAAACAAAGAAATGCGTTTGCCTTTACGCTATATCTTCTGATAGCACATAAACATGCTAAGTCTTGGTCGTCCATTAAATAAAAGCCTTTGTAATGATGTTTCGGCGGGATAACACTAAATTTATTAATTGTACACGTAGATCAAGGAGCCCATTCTCCCCCTTTTTTCTTCCTTAGTAGGTACCTAGCAGTCTTTCAAGCATTTCCCCACAAGTATCACAGAAACATTGGAAATGGGAATATCGGTCCCTGAGGGCATCCCCGAGGGTATCCCAGAGAGTGACACTATAATACCTGATGTGAATGTACTAAGTGTTTTTATTTACTGTTAAACCTGAGGTAACTTTCCTAAATTAGAATCGAAATTAGACTTATGAGAAAGTCTTTATATGTCTATGGGTCTTTAGATGCTAGAGGCTGATCGTTTTTCGGCAGCAAGACTTATCACAAGTACCTTTCACTAATGATTAATGAGATGTGGCATCATTCGGTTGAGGTTTCTTACATCTAAGAGGCGAGAATAATGGACACGTGTAGCATCTGATGTATATTCGGAGGCTCTCTTTAGTAGAGCTGTCTTAAGTAGAATAGGTGGTGGGAGTTCCTCGAGGAACAACCAAGCTGGTTCCAGGCTTTTTGATCCCGCTTCGTCAAAGTTCCGATGAGAGTCAAGATATCTATCATCGCTACCTAATATTTGTAGAGTCAAGGCTTCAGGGGTGAGTAAGTTTCCCTGGGATACCTTCAGTCTGAAAACCTACCTAGGTACCTTTATAGGCATTCCCCTTTGGTGCAAGAGTGAAGCCCTTTGACCTATGTACATATTTTGCGAATGGTATTTAAACTATATGGGTGAATAGTTACGAGGTTTGGATACAGAACACATAATGTAGATAGTAACCAGAAAGCTTCTGTATATTTGCCTTTACTCTACGTGATATTGCCTGAGGAAATTCTTTTACATGTTGTTACAAGGAAGTTTAACTACATAAAAGAAAACATTTCATAACAAGAGTGTTATTATTTTCTATCTCATATCTGACCTAATCTCAGAATGCAGTAGTTGAAGTATATTAAACTAATCATTCCCCATGAGCCTCTATTCTCCAAGAGATTATTATTCAATAAGCTGTGATTGCTTTGATAAAAGCCATCATCGTACCGCTTGCTATTAGAAGCTTGCCAATGCCAACAAGTAGGTAATTATGGAGACAAAGACATTATGTTGTTGTACTGCTTCATTGGCTTCTCCAGGAGCCCCGCCAGTCACGCAGCCTTCCACAAACTTATCCTGGTCGAATACGCGACCTGCTCCTCCTTGTTGACTGCAAGTCCTTCTGGGCAAAGGCCAATCTACATCTTTGGCTCACCCCAGGCGTTCAAACATTGATTTCCCTTACTAAGATCGATCCACAGTAGTGGCCATACCTGCACAGGATCTGCTCTAGACTCAACGGTCTTTTTTCAGATTGGTCCAAACTCGAGGTACAGGAAGTACCTCCGGACTACGAAGGGTGTTGCGGGAAAAACCCGCTTGGGGCAACCAAGCTCTGTTTAAAAATGGAACATAAATCCCGTAATTCGGTACCAATATCAGGGCCGATTGTGGATGGAGCCTATGTATATTGCTACTGAAAGATCCCTGAAGCTACTCGGCCGATGCTGTCAGAAGGTTATTTGCAATTTCCTTGATCTGCCCCAGAATTGTGGCCGGATGTGATTTCGTCTCCTAAACTTGGTACCCGTGCCACTCTCCCCGATAATAGTTCACGGCGGCGTACCGTAGGGCGGTAGGGCTTGGAAATCTTATCTGGCGTTCTTCGCCTCTTCTCCTTGAACCACATCGCACCACACTATACCGCATAATAGGTATGGGATAACCTGTATCTGGCCCGACTTGAGACGGCTGGCAGAAGCTATCTAGAATCGTGATGAAAAATTAGATAAGTCCATAGACGGCCTGGCGGCACAGCGGCCCTTTCGAGTGGAACCCGTTGCTACCAGAAGTCACAGATCAGCCTACACTGTTACATGGGAGTTTAACGTATGACACCTCTTTAGGATATTGTGCCACTCCCGTGCTGCAAGCAAACCCTATAGCTTTAGCGTCTGGTGAAGGGTTAACAATAGCGATCGCACTGGGGCCCCCATGTTCGCTCCTCCTATCAAGGCCAATTCTAGTGCTTCTGTGATAGGTAGGTGTACGCCTTACGGCTGATAGTCTCGTGGCTATAGTCTTGTGCCGCATCAGATCGAACGCTTTATTTGCGATGCGATCCATGCTAGTGCTAGAGGAATGTTGAGGTTTTAGATTTGCATTCGATTTAGCTACGGGAATCTAGACCTAAGCTTTCCACTGGCTTCCGATTATGGCATTGGGTTTTGCTGTCCTCGAGGTTACCATGCAGACGAGTGACATTAGTACTTGAGACAAAAGTTATATGTTAGGTAGGTATCATCGATACCTATGTTAGGTACATGCAAAAATTATGTTTATATAAGAGAAGTTAACTACCTCTGTTAGTTTGATGCTATAGTAAGTGACTGATATAATAGTATAACTGACGAAAATAATGAAACTTGCAAACTCAATAATATAGGATTCATTTCTTGGCTTAATGATCCATCTGGATAGTTTAGGTACCTCTTATAGTTGACACTTTGCGATCCATATGTCTCATTTTAATTTGATTAGTACGCCTGTTTTTTTTTATCACTTCTACAATAGCTAGGTATGTCTTGATCGTTTTGGAGATTCTGGTTCGTTGGCATAAGTGCAGCATGTACCTGTGTCTAGTTGGTACTTGAGGACATACTAATACTTATTCATAATACCATTACTATGAAATGTATTCAATTAGTGACGATAAGACAATCAACATCGGGGTGCTTCTACCATAGCCCCTGAGCGGTACGCTGTGCATATCGCTCAATCCTATGTTCTGCTTGTAACTAGCTACAAACAGGGTCGAGGATTCCCATCCTTTGGAGGCCAGAGCATGTGGTGATAGCCCTGCTTGACGTGCGTAATATACGCGGCGGCCATGGTAAAATAACCTGCGTGCCATGCAGCCGTACCTAACTTCGTGCGCCATTGGAGAGATATAGGGTTTGAAGGATGTCCCAAGATAGATCAAGTACTATTTTCCTTGCCGTATTTCGGGTCTGAATAGGTACCTGCCACATACCTAACAAATGAGTTGCTTGTAAGCCGCTAGAACCCTTCTGCTCCTCCTCTTCCTTCAATACGACCTCTGTTTATGGTTCTAAGCGGCCAAATTAAACATATCCTCGTTTGACAGCCCCCTACTTGTCCCTCCCACGTTGCTTTGCAGTCATTGCTACTGACGCAACGTGTACCCTACAGGTCTATATACTTACATGTACTTTATGTGTAACAACAACTTTAAAGATCTGAACTGGACAACCATCTAGGTAGGAGATCATACCGTTACTTCTGTCCGAATTACGACTACCTAGCAATGCAGAAGAAAGATAGCCAAGCTAAGCTCAACTCGATCCGGTACGGTACGGGTTTGCGCCTCAGGGAACGGGTAGATATCCGTTAGTGCCAACGCTTTCTGGGGTTTCCAGCCAGGTTTAAGACAATAATAACATCAGGCTTGAATAACATAAGTCTATATTTTGCTATGACCACGCCCGCGCGGTTGTCCGTGCTTTAAACTTTCTCCTCCCAGGCTAACGAAAAAGAGAAAAAGAGAGCCACTCCTCTCTCTCTCTATCTAAACGAGTTCGGTACTCGGTCTAGGCAGGCTCATGCCAGCCCCTGCCCACATATTCCTTCGAGGATCTAGGTATATCCTTCTCATAGGTACTATATATCGTTACCAAGTAGAGCAGCAAAAGAGAATTTTTTTTCGATTTGCTGCAGTGTGCGATCGAAGGAAGGGGGAAAGCTATCTGTCGGCCGACCTAGGGCTAGAGGCCCTGGGATAGGAAGGTTTCCTGGGCCAGGGATGATGATCCTTTTGCCCACCCACGCGCCTACGGCGCAGTTTGATATTGTACAATACAAGCGTTGTTTCTGCCGCTGTTCGCATGGCTGCATGGTCTTTTGTACTACACCATATTGGAGAGCATATGGCCAGCTGCTAGACTCGCCGAGTTCAGCTCAGCTCTCCAAATCCTCTTTATTATTTTTAATCCGTCATGCTGTCTTCGTCAGCAAGTTCGTCTGTTCTTTTGTTAGTTATGCATTCTCGTGTATGATGGCACAGAAATCACGTTAAACAGGTACCTAACCTAGCTGGTCTTACCTAGTTGCTTTGTGCCCAAGGAATAGGGTGTCTTCGTTGTTCGAGATGTACAGAAATCATGCGAGAGAGGACCATTTGACAGCTACCTATTCGAGGCCTATCAAGAAAGGGCCTATCAACTCCTAAACGGGGTCTCATGCTTTGGTCTTTTGGCCATTACCAATGCCCGCCTACCCACCAACCCACCTATCGTACCTATGTATACTAAATTATGTATTGCTCGATCCTTTTGGCTAGGTAATCGGAAGATTTCAGGTATTTGTCTAGCCACGAGCGGGCATTCCGGTTCTACAGACTGGTAGCTGGGAAATTCCGCTTTCAATGTGAGTAACAGGAGGCGGTGTAGATATTAAACCTGGACAAGTCGGCTGACTCTTATTTTATTTTATTTTATTTTATTGATTTTTTTCTATTGTTTGCATCGCGTAACGCAACCAACCGCTTGGGTCCTATACGCACGTAGATATTCAGAACCCTCCCGTACTCGCCATGCACCACCGAATTCTCCATATCGCACAACAGATAATTAAGGCTTCTCGCGTTTGCACGACGATAATAATTGCTTCTAGAAACACGGGAGGATGGAGTTACCGCGGTAGGTCGTAGGAGCCCATCAGGGATGTGTTAGAAACATGGAAAGGCAAGCAGCCTGCGTCAGCCGCATTCAGTCCGTAGGTACTTATTCTAGGTCAATGCACGGAATATAGTTGCATAGATAAAACGTTTGAACTGCGAGAGAGCTGCGTTTTGGCGATCCATCACGGGGGTTCGGCAAGTTTCACATTCGACGTAGTTCTATGTATCTACCCGATTCCCAAATCAGAGTCAAATACCCAGCTTTGCTGTTCCATCGTTCACGCTTTGGGTACCTTAGGTTAGGTACCTACGTTGTAGTTGGCATTATTTTTTAAATTGTTAGGAGTATCTGGATTGCGGAAAGAAGCCGCATCAGTTGCAAATAGAGATGAGGTGCAAAAGAGAAAGGCTGCGGAACGCTGTTCTAGTCGCAAGTATATGCGAACGGGCATCACCGGTGCATTCTATTTTTGTTCCTAATGGAATGCCTTATTTAGTACCTGAGTACTCAAGTACGTGTCTACCTAATTATGTACGCACGCGGCAAAGGATCGAAAAGCCACGTTATCTACCCGTTCAACACGTGCCATTAGTATACCTCCAGCTGAAAGATTCAGCTCTACTTACGCTACTCTAGTGATAGTATTTCTCGTATTGTATAGTCGTCGGACGAATATCTAAGTGAAGTCTAGAGGACGAACTAATAAAGCCGCCAACACGTCTCGATTAGTACTAGCACGGTCCTCGTCTCCAGTTTGGGGGCCGGCTATTTTCTTTTCTTTCCTTTCGCTGCTACGCTCTCGCGTGTCCCTTCGTGTGATGTTAGCCGCCCCCAAAGTGGAACCGACGTCTGGTATCTGGTAAGGCTGAGATTCTGTGCAAGTCCTATTCCCTCCGCCTCGTAGGGCAAAATAGATGGAGCACGAAAGTAATCATGCTAAGCATTAAGTTGAGAGAACCCGGGGTTCCCCGTTTGTTTATTTGTCACTAGGTAACTGAAGCCGTGCCGGACAGGGGTGTATCCGTTCAATCACAAGTGTCGAAATCAGCAACACAACTCTTACACATGTACCTATCCAATCAACTAAGTACCTAAGACCTACCTAGGTAATGAATTGTTTAACTCTTTATAGATTCACGTTACACAAGAACTTGTTATAGAGCTATGCTATGTCTTATCCGTAACGTAGGTAATCTATGGAAAAATTAAAATGATACCTATCTGAAATTGAATGGCCGTTTTTTGACTCAACGTTTTAAGGGCTATGAAAGCAGTTACAAAATACGGCGTACCAGCGGAGTACAAGTACAAAACACGAACTGGGATAGTAGGTACTTTAGACAAGTTCCCACATACCCAAGAATCGTCTCATCTAACATACGAATAGCCTATCTAGTATCTATCGTAGCCGTGTAAGTAGTTGTAAACCCATCTCAGCCTCCGAAATACGGGTTCGAATCCGACAGGGAACTCATGCTGGCGCCGCAATGCTGGCGGTAGATCTACTTGCCTAACTGTCAGATACAGCAAGCTAGCGGATCCTCCAGCTTATGCCTACGAGTTTCATAGTTTCGATCGTCGTCGTGCGAAGACGAAACTGGCAGACCGATGTCTCCTCCCGTTCCCACCGGGTCCGTCAGTGTTATGTACAAAGCTGCGTTCCTTCCACCGACCGGCTCGTGGAGCTAGGCAGCTATCTTAAGTGCTTAAGCTCTTCGTGGCAGGGCGAGGCGAGGATTGTATAATAGTCGACTATGCGTATATCGTCCAATGATCACCCCTAAAAATACCCTGCGCCGTAGGGCAGAGGCCGGCGGGTGGGGATGATACAGGATTGCTGCTAATGACAATGGGCGTCAGGGCCGCTTCAAATCATTCGCAGACACGGACCAACGCATATACAGAATCATTATGGGAGCACCTTGTTGTCGCAGACGGTAAATGCCGGACGAGGTCTGACAGAGTATGCTCCTAAGGCTTGACGTATTCACGCTCCTGGTTGGTTGAAGTACGCTGGCACGCAGGTACGCATCCAACCTTTCCAGCAAGGCTCCTTGGTGACCCTTTCTACCTCGTCTGTAGGATTGACATGTATTAGGTACGTAGGTATCTGTTTTCTCAAACACCATGGGCGTCGCGGTACGGCATTCGATACCCGACGGTAGTAGAAGCCCTCCCATAAGATGGAACCGCATGTTAGGCAGACGCCTCTACACGATAGCGAGGAGGACCTAGGTGTGGTGTCAACCTACTATACCATATCGAACACATTAGCTTATATCACACTCCCATGGGTTTTAAGGTACGAGAACGTGATGGAATTAGGACCGGCGATGTACAGGGGATATCAGGAGGGTGGTCCCCGATCTACAGGTTAAGGCTTTCTGAAAGAATCGTAGTGCAGAGGCACAGCGCGAACTCATTGACCCTGTTGGAACTTTTGTGGATTAGCTAATCCGCTTGACCATGTTTTAGGAGTCTATCTTCTTAACTTAGTCACGTATTAATTATTTGAGAGGCCGGCGTGATGTAAGCATAAGCCTACTTAATATTGAATAGATGCCTAGGCTATATGTGTTTCCGGGTGGTTCTTTCCAAGGACCGGGACCAAATGCCAATTCGTACCGGCCCCGGACCGGCGCCTAAGGTTATTATTAATACGGACTTACTCCGTGGCCGGAAATTAGGTGAGGTAAGAAAAAAGAATAGCGGTAGCCGTTACGACTTACCGCCTCCCCGGCGTAGGACTTTTCGCAGCCGGTAACATTGTGTTACTAGCCATGCAGTGGTTTTCCTGCATATATCATATGATTTATACGTAGCTGGACGATCACATCGAAAATTTCTGCACCGCCAGAGAGAAGAGACCCTTGCGAATATTGCTCACCGTCGTGGAACACGATAGGTAGCCTACTAAGGCTTAGGTAATTCCGAAATACATAGTAAAAGCAAGAAAGGGACTACAATCTGCAGTCAGCATAACGTGCATGCATAGATATATGATCACAAGACATTAGCAACGCACACGCACACACACACATGGTACCTAGGTAGGCAGGCAGGTGTGTACCAGGCTCTCAGCCGGGGACGATCGACAGCGGGTCGAGGCCAGTAAGTCAGCTCTGCTGTTGAACGCCGCCGTGGTGTAGCGTCGTACAATCGTTCCAATGATATAGAGCTATGAAGGTCCTACATGATTATACGTCGTAGCAGGCGTGGCAGCTGTAACCATGATAGGCCCGGCGACACGAGAAGGCGACCTCCGCCAGTGGGACTTGGACAGCTACAACCCAGGGCAGCGGAATGGGCCCTTTTTCTTGTTATGCTTTGTTGCGCCTTGTTGCGCCTTGTTGTGCCTTGTTTACAATGGGATTTGCGGGCGACGATACGACGTATATTACCAAGTTCTACGCATGTACCTCATGTATGTATGTTCCAGGTAGGTTAGGTTAGGTACACGATGTGGTATACACTATATTCCGCATGATGTATTGTACCAAGTACGCCAGGGCTTAACACTAAAACCGTAGACTACACTAGGTAACGCACCTCAATATTGGGCATGTAAATCAAACTTCGAGAACACGATCCTATTGGAGCATCCCTTGCTTTCGAATCCACTTCTTGAACCATACCGCGGGGCCCAATAGACACTAATGTATGTTAATGTGCTAAGGTGGTTTCGAGATTACGTAGGGCGTGTGAAAGAAAGAGAAAAATAAGGTCCCCACCCGCGATTCATCAGGAGTTACCGGAGTAAACATGTACGATCCAAGCTGGGTAAAGCTAAACGTACTATAGCATGGTATGTACATAACGTGAGTCTATGCGTCTGCCTGTCTCTACGCGGAAAAGGATCGTAAACGGGAACTGAGCATCGATACCACCGGCGGACGATTCACTGTATTAGGGTTAGTCCAGTGGGTTTTTTTTCTTCTCTAGACCAGAGCGTCGCCCTGGTTTTATGATTTGAATTGAACCCTTGGAGAAAAGAAAAGAGATTCTGTTGTTGGTATTGTTGCTTGCCACAGTAGACCTCAAACCATACGGACTTGCATCGCGGAAGTTAATTATAAAATTTCTATAATATTCACATGATCGGGGATAAATTTTCCGATCGGGCCAATTCTACTGAATAAAGCGTACCTAAATTTTAAATATTTTACAAAGGTTCGGGTATAAAATAAGTGTAATCGAAACGCTACTATGTAGTCTGAACCCCGCGGGATATAACTCGGAGAAAAATGCTTGCTCCAAGATCTTTTAATCAGATAGAATGCTCCGGTTATTTTCTTTCGGTTATTCTTTCAAGTACTTCATACTGTCTACCTACCAGGTAGTTTAGGGTAGTTTAGGCATGTATTAGGTAACTACATAGACTACAAGGTAGATAGGTGTAACTAGGTATAATAAACATACCTACCTAACGTACAGTAAAACACGTGGGAGTGTAAACATATAAGCATGTATACTACGTAGGTACGTACATAGAGGAACACTTCTCTCGCTTTCTCTCTCTCTTTCTCTCTCCTTCGGTAGGGCGGCTAGAAGCTCGTTTGCTAGAAACATTGGGGACTAAAACTCAGTTTAGGTAGCTACCTGGCTTGCTATCATCTAGGTACCTACCTAATGCTATGTAGGATGAACATGGTGGAGCACGGTAGTGAGTGACATCTGCACCTAGTTTGTTTACGGAAGACATCGTCCAACATAGTGACGCCTTGCATAACGACGATCCCACAATGAGCTATGTAGTAGTAGTAGTAGTATAGGTAAGGCCTAGCGTCGAGACGACAGATCTCGCAGCTGAACAACGCAGTCAGCCAAACCCGTTCGCGCTCATCCCTTGGGTTGGCATGAGCAAATAGCCACCTTCCCTTACCCACAATATCCGAGGGTGGTAGGTAATAGTGCAGGTAGATTTGGGAAGTTCGGGATGGCAGAAGGGATGGGGTGATTGTTGCGCGTGCTTGTTATAAGCGATCGCCCCCCTTCGATACGATGACTGGGCTGACGGACTTGTTGCCGGCTTCACTTTGGAAGAGTAGGGCCGGTACCGTATGCAAGGAGGGATAAACATGGGATAGCATGGGATAGCTCATGCGGGTGGGGGTGGATGGAATCATTGAGATGATGGAACTTGAACAGGATCTATCCACGCAATATTTCTAGTTTCCATGGTTGTCGTATACCAGCGCCTTGGTCAGCCTTACGAGGGGTTGGAAGTTTTTTTTTTTTTTTTTTTTTTTTACGTGAAAATCCAGGGGTCACTAGCAGATATCTTCCGGGCGAAAAGAAAAAGTAACAAAAAAAAGCACCAAGGCATGGATAATCTCAACACCCCCCGTTTTCCATTTTCCCGACTGAAGTAGTAATTCACCTGGTAGGTAGGTACATAACAGGTACCTAATCTAACCCAAGGTAGGGTAGATACTTGTTAGCCAGGCCAGGCCAAGATAACTAATAAATAAAATTCATATTGGGACCGAGTTCTCGGAACGGAAGACAGACCCGCTTGAAAACCCGTGGACCCCTCGAGAGATTGGTTAGGGCGAACGTTCAAAAACCCTCGTTTTCAGCTAAAGTGGATTGTCGAGGCGCTTAATAAGTTGAACTCTAAAATTTCGTTCCAAAAAATCTCCCTATGAAAGATAATTAGATGATTGGCCACGTGCTACATAGATGTTTGGCTGCCGTTGGCAGTAGCAGGGTCAGGGTAGGTAGGAGGTATTCAAGAACAATCTACGTCGCGGGCGGAAAATCCAGATAATTAATTTAGAGACAGCAAGTCGACAAGCTGGGGCATGTCATCGTGCATCCGTAGTGGTTTGCGACAAGGAAGAGATCTACGGGTTTTGGTTACACGATATTTTATTATACTAGCTGCGAAAGGGACTAATAGTATATCGAAACCTTCTCGCTAGGAAAATCAAGAGGTACGAAGTATGTAGTAGGTATCTAGGTAGATCAATATTCTGGAAGATCGGCCGAAGTTTTCTCCCGAGCTTCCTGGATAGGAAGGTTAGGAGAGAGGTGGCCCGCGGGAATGGAAGACTCGGTAGCCTATGGTCACACAAGGGACCAGGTGTGGACCGTATAGTTAGGTAGGTAGGTATGTATGTAGGGTGCGTTGTCATCGCATGTCCATTTGCAGATTTTGGGGGAAGTTGGGTTTGTGCTTCTAAGACAAGACGAGACTCGGAGCGCGGGCCAGTTCAGTTTAGAAGCGCCATATCACGATAGGTGAGAAAGTTCCTGCAAAACTGCTAAGCGATGATGGTCTGAACTCACTCTGAAACGTCTCGATATTAAGAACCATCACATTCACCGTCCGTAGCTTTGACGATACTATGCCTCAGGATACTATGTCTCGGGTCTCCCCCGTTGGCCTATGCTCGTTCTGGGTGCTACGCTATACGTGCGCATAACTACGTTACTGGCAATGTGTGATAGGAGTAGAGAAGCTCGGGGTAGAAAAAAAAAGGCGTGCCGCTGAAGAAAGAGGTAGCATTTAGAATTTCCGGATGTGTGATGCTAAGTGATGTGACCTCCAATTAGTCGAGTGACAATAGTAACAACGCACGCGCGATGAAGACGATTCCAGGGGGACTGTTCGATAAGGTTTCTTTGCATACGGAAAGGGGTCTTAATGAATAACATATTCGACATATTAGACGCACAATAACGTGCCATCCGCAGCTGGAAACAATTTACTCCGGCTGATCATTTATAGTAGCCGGCGAATGGCCCGTCACTGCGGGGATGCGTGGGCAATGCTACTAGGCACCCAAAACTCGTCCATTCACGTCCGGACGTCGATAGAGGGTGCCGGGCGCCGGGCTTTCTAAACAGCTAGCTTCGACTTACCACGTATCAAAAGCATATCAAAAAGCTGGTAAGGTGTTAAACGGGTGGCTGTCCGCGGGGCCACTTATGGGGCCACTTATACGGTCCCTAAGACGGGTTGCCCCCAGCCATCGACGTCAGTACCGTTGGTAGCGGTTGAGCTACCTTCACCGTCTCGTCTCGCTAGATGTTGTCGAGCAAGCTGAGAACTGATACGTCTTTAAAGAGGCGCCAATTTCTGATAAGCATGGCAAATATGATAACGTTTGATGTCAATCACGATTGAGCCGGGGTAAAAGCGAACGATTTAAAAAAACGGTATCATTCGGTCTACAGACCTTTTTGAATCTCCGCGGGTGAGATATCACACACACGCAGGCTTGCTGCAAGGGGCCATCAAGATGCATACTAGAAAGGAAATAAAATTTCTCTCCTTTTATTTTATTTGCTTGCTTCTTCTCGGTGTTACGTATCTGGGCCGCCTCATGCACAAGCAAGCAGACTAAAACAACCTACCAGTTCCGATACCATTTTTCTCTCTTCCTTTAACGTTTACTCCACGAGCCAAATACCCGCAGGCATGTGAGGGGTGTAAGGAACTTGGGAACAGGCAAATATCGGCCACGGCTTAAAAGGGCTGACGTTCCTGTTTGCCGGAAAGGGAACGATGTAGTAAGTAAGGTACCTAAGGTACCTAAAGTACTAGAGAAGAGATTGGCAAGGTCAGTAATGACAAATGAGACTCGTATGTTGTCTCGGTGCATGTCGGTATTTAAGCCGAGATCCAATGGGCTGCCAGGCTGTTGTTGTCGCCGTTACTATCCCGCCTAGAAGGAAAGATATGACAACTACTAGTAGTTAGTTACTACCTTTACTACTACAACAACTACACTTAATATTGGGGGACATCGAGTAACAAGCAGGACGAAAATGTCTGGACGAAAAAGTGCATGGCATATGCAGCAGACGACGAATATTGTTGGTCTCTCTTTGGACACAGCCACACAGGCCTGCATATCACGCGGTAGGTAACTCGGTAATAAAATAGACCGGGACGTGCATATTGTCAGCAATAGGAATGAAGCATTGTGCTGAGTTGAAGGTGAGAGAGGTTTTTACCAACTACATAGGTAAAGAGGAAAACCAGCCCCGTCTTGTCTACAAGTTGGGTTATCCGCACGGCAGGCGGAGGACAAGGAAACAAGTACCTAGTAGGTAATCAGGCGCAGCCTTGTCGCCTCGTTTTATGGGTTAGCTGAGCTGAGCAAACCTCAACCCACGTAACAACGTGTAATTGTACGTACATTTCTATGCTGTCATTGGCGTACCTAAGGTTAGGTTTTTGTTTGGCCCCCAACATCAGGCGCTGCCCGAGTCCGGAGCGGGACGAGATTTCAAGCTCAATATGGATGCAGCCTTGTAAGGTTACTTGCAGGTCTCGGGCTGCATGACATGCACGCCAAGCTTATACACCTCACATACATATCTACACGCATACACACATGTATGTAGCGTGCGTACCTACCTCCTATGTGCGTTAGGTGACAGGTCAGGTCTAGGTAGCCGAACAGTCCAAGTACAAAATACATACATACATACCTCCTAATCTAGTATTTGGATATATTGCATATGCAGGATAGAGTGTTGTATGTTACGCGGGTACGTATGTGAATTTATGTAGGCACCTAACCCAATGTATGAGAAAGACGAAGGAGGAGGGGATAATAAAGGAGAGGGAGGGGTCAGGCAGGGGAAATTGTACCCGAGCAAGAGAACCATTTTGTGCACCTCGAGCTGCTGAGCTACTTGAGCTTATAACGCAGCCAATACGCAGCATGTCAAATACTTTTAGTTGCATTATCGTTGGGTCGTCCGACGGCGTTTCGTCGTAACACATAATATCGCGATGCTCGTTGAATTCGGAATGCCGAAATCGTTAATCAGCTCCTTTGAGCGATAGATCCCCAGCTGAAAAAAAAAAAAGGATAAGGGGAACTTTATTATTAATGCTGTGCTAGTAATCCCCGAGACTTCTCCTTAGCTCGGTAGGGTCAGCTAGGGCTGTTAGGTGATGAGAGTGGGCTGCTGCTACGCAACGCGTGATGATGGTTTAAGTTAGTTGACAATTTTGGGTTGCCCGCCGGACATGTCAAGCCCTAATAAGTCTAGAGAATCTTGACGCACTAACCCAGACATTGGCCGTCAGTCTAGACTCCTAGGTAGGTATAGGTGCAAAGCTATGTAATTGCTCACCGCAGGCTCGCCGTGACGGATTAGTGGTGGGGGGTGGTTTTTGGTGTATCTACATAGTAGCCTTAAAACCTCAAGATCTTTCTTGTTGATCCTTACATAAGGGGTAAGGTCCACCAAGCAGGGGTGAGGTTCACCTAGCTTGACCAAATTCTTGGTATGGTCCACGGGTACTAGGCGGACAAAATTCCGCAAAGTAGGGCTAACTCATATGCTAAACAGGTAGTTATACTATGGCGTCCCCATCCACTATGCGAGAGCGGACTCAATATCCGCAACTATGATGATGACCCTGGTTATCCGCTGTTTTCACTAGATTCATAGTGGACTGTCTGGATACCTGCCGACAACCTGATATATAATCTACTAATATACGTCGGCATGGCACTGATCATGGTGTGGGCTTAACCATCTTCAAGATCTTAAGACCCGGAAGATGATTTCTTTTTTCTTGAACGAACGAAACTGACACAAAATTAAGGGTATGACTTTGGTATAATGTAAAAAAGTAACTTTGCTGGAGTGCCTAGGTACCTAAGGTATAGAGGAACTTTTAAGATTATAATGAAGTTTCCAGCTCAACATAGTTTCCGTTAGCTTGAAACTATGACGAGTAAAAGCACTTGGTACGATATGTTGACAACCAACAACACGTGCGTTTAAAACATGTTGTTTGCTTATACGTGAATGAGCTTGTTCTCCTTTTTTTTTAAAAAAAAAGGAAAAAGGAACCTAAAAGAAGCGAGCATAATCGCAACGTATAAAGCATCGGGGTTAGAGTATTTCCAACATTACGGATCCGGTATTAATCTGACAGTTAAGCACATGTGGCTATGATGTATTAAATCCCGTTTGCGGGATCCGGCCACGCGGAGAGCATTGACCGGCGGCATGGTTTAGGCCGAATGTATCCCCTTTGGGGTGTAGATTGCCGTATTAGTGCAGCTATTCCTCCTTTTCCAGACCTTCCGAACCTTGCCCTATCTCCGAAAAGATATCATAAAAACCAACTCAAGTCAGGTTGGATACCAAGACAGGTACATAGTAGGGGGTAGAAACACCCCGGAGCTTTGTTGATAATCAAAGAGTAATTTTTTATAGGGGTTTGGATAACGTGAGAAAATATTACTAGCATTGGTAGTATTATCTAAGAGCCCCCAAGAGGTATCCGCTTCTCATCAATCGCCGAACATTTTGATGCCGTTGAGGTATAGGTGAGGGTTTCTCGGTCTGGATCGCACAAGGGGCGGAAGCTACCGGGCGACCGGAGGACCCAAATTCAACCAAACCGTGCTCGGCCAGTCTCCCAGATCTTGCATTACCAAAGTGGCAACGAGATCTTCGGCATTTTGACGTCTTAGCGCCTAAATTGCAGCCATTCGGCCCTACGTAAGAGCGCTCACGAATCATGTTTCAGTGTCGAACGACAAGTGCCGCTCAGGGCGAATCAAAGTCGCTGCACTGTGACGATGTGCCTGCGTCCGTCGTCGCGCGGCTCGCCTGTCGCCTGCCGACGTGGCACGCGCAACCTTGCAGAAGTTTAGATTCTTATATGCGCCTTACTACCATGCCCAAGTCCAAAGATGTAACTTTATGACATGGAGCTCTCTTGTCAAACCAGGCGAAAATTTTGAAAGAAACTCCAAGCATGTCAGAATACAGACCCGTCGTGAAACCGTCTAATCTCCCCGAATCGCGGACGTCGTTGCTAACTCGTATGTACAATATAATACGTGCGTACATATACTAGAGCTCTAGAACCTCGGCGAACATGAAATGAGATTGGATAGGGCGGAACGGGTTGTTCGGACACACCCCCACATAGTAAATGTTCTATCCAGATGAAGCACGACATGGTTTTCTGTGCTTAGGGTTTGGGTCTGTCCGTAGTGGGCTTCCCCGCGGTATTAACGCACTTACACCAAGGCAAGCAACCTCCCGATCCCCTTTTTTCCTTCGGTTAGACACCTAACCCTATGAGAATGAGGACACCGACTAAATGTGAGGAAGGGAGCCGAGCTAAACTGGGCCAGGGGGGGGGGCTATGTCGATTCCCATCAATGGATTTTCGTTGCCCTACCATAAGGGTAACACGGTTTCAGCAGCACATGAAGCCTTGTAGAGTACAGACGCTTTATCAACGTAGCCAGGCGAGACGCCACGTTGCGCAGCAGATCATCCGAGATCCATTTCCCTAGGCGATTTCGTGGCACATTCTAATATCATCACCACATTATCAAACCCCGGCCGTGAGGTGAAATGTTAACGATCAGGAAGGCCAGCCTTTGTTAGTGCCATTGTGTAGAGCGCATTATACGCTAAGTGGACACTTACACGAAGTACAGCTTCTAAAAGTACCTAAAATAATGGAACGAAGCTGAAAAAGTCGCCGGCTTATAACGTCTTACCTGTCTGTAATATGTGTACCGTCTTTCACTTGGAGGCGAATTTTATATTTGTATAACACTATATGCGATGAATTCGAAATCAAGATAGGCAATATCATCACTAAGAGGAGTACGTACTCTCGAAGGAGGGATTCCTGATTCAGCGCCACGCGTTGTGTTAGCTTGGCGTACAGGGCAATCATTAGACAAGTCATTAGATAGCTGAATATCTACCTAACCTAACCTTACCTTACCTTACCTACCTAAACATACCTAAGACAACCAGATCTAGCCACGATGGGGCACTATCATGTGCGCAATAGAGCAAGGTTTTAGCGATCGAGAATGCCCATAAAACTGAGACAAATAGGTTTGGCTTAAGTCTCAATTCCCGGTACGTCCGGAAACTAGTCCTGGGGCCTAGGCGGCTCTTTGAGGGAGACGTTGAAAGATCGTGAACGTAGGATTAGGATTAGGCCTCATACCAATTTTTTTTTAAAAAAAATACCTATCTTTAGTCTCTTGACTTCTATCCGTTCTTGACGTATGTATGTTTAAATATCCGGGTTTGTTTTGTTAATGGACAAGAAAAAAGAGGTGAAGGCCTGTGGGAATATACGAGGACGCATATTATCAAAACGGCTAAATGAAATTAGCTGACGGATTAACGTGACGCGGAGGCGGCGGCGGCGGCGCAACGAACTTAAGGGGGACAAAATTGCATGATATGCTCTCGAAGCGCAGGGCGCTGAAGACTTGCGAATGGATGGGGAATGGGACGGTCATGCAAAACTATTGCGTCGAGTAGAATAAACGAGCCAGTTAGAAGCTATTTCGTTGAGATATAACCTTGGCGACATTGATGTCCGAGCTGGAGGCGCTTAATTAATCAGTTTTTTAGAACTTTCAGGTGCTCTCGGGGCGCGTACAGTTCGATTGGGGTGATTGAATGGTGAGATGGCTATCAAAACATTCTGTCTACGAGTTGATAATCGCCTATTCTTAGTCCTTTCTTAGTCCATCCTACGCTTGAATACGCACATGTGTACTTACATGCAGCATGCTGTGCAGCAAGTGCTAGCAAAGGAGAGAATATGATGGGCTGGGCGGATATGTAGGTATATGAGCGGTGAGTAGATGACAAAGTAGCACATTCTCGGATTCTTTGATATCTTATGTACTCTCACGATATTCCCCCAAGAGTGGAAATTTGTTGGTATAGGAAATAAGCATCATAGATCAACTGATCTGTATGTATGTACGTATGTTATGCGCGATGATGTTCGTCCGCGCGGTAGCGAGGGGTGAAAAGGAGGGGGACATTCTATGGAAAACTAACCATTTCCGTCGAAGCAAGAGTCTGCGAAGCCAATCACAACATCCATCCCAAGGCTCTTTTTAGCTTGTCTCAGTTCTAATGATCCCAAAGGGCTCGTAGGGCTGAGAAGGGAACATTCGCAAAAGCTGGAAATCTACATGTAATACTATGTTAGGTTAGGTTAGGTACGTACGTAGGCTGGCTCAATTGTTCGGAAGTTCTAAAACTCCTGATCTCATGTCAGTCAAGAAAAAAAAATTATATCGAAAAGCCACAATCCCGTATTAGTCCATTTCCACCCAACGACGCAAGCTGACGGCAAATCGATCTTCCCATTCCCTTCGTTCCCCACTGCGTCGAAGTAAGAAAAATTCATGCGCGCCTCCTGCACATACCGTCTATCAACTCTGCAAGCTCTGCAAGCGTTCTGCGTACCAGTACTTTGATTTGCCAACTCGTATCACAGTAAGTCGATGTACTCCGGTGTTTGGAAAAAGACGCCTCTCATCAAGGCCGTTCGGAACTAGACCTTATGAAGTCCTGCGGTCTAGAATACTTGGCTTGTACAAGTCATATTCGTATAAGTGGTGCGCGCATACAAGTTATGTCTGGTGATATGAGTTCAACGTTCGATCTCGGCGAGGCTCTAGGTTGATGAGTAAGAGTTGCTTGCTGAACAATCAATACATGCTTCATCTTGTTGCGCTGCCCACAACGGGCATCGTCCATCTAGACGGTAAAAGTGGATTTCCACCAGCGTTACTGAGGCATCCCCTATTGCAGCGCTTGGTACGGTTTAATATTACAGCATCCATTCCGGTAATGAGAAGATGCGCTTTGTGTTGTCGTGACTAATTAGCATATAGGTTTTTGATTAGTGATAGCAATGTTGTCACTAGCCCCATTAGACTTCGGTCTGTCGTGGATATACGTTTACCTACCTACCTTAGGTAGGTACCTATATATGGCTTTATAAGGCTGAGCGTCCCCATCTCAAGTATCAACTTACCTGGTTAATGAGGCTCAATTTGGAGTTATGGCCGGCCCGTTACTATTTGCCGGCAGCAGTTTCACGTGGGACTATTCTGAATCCGTGCGAAATTGCCATGATCGGACCGAAGACCGCCTCCTGACAAGCCTTGGTATATCTAATTCGATATAGCTTACGACGTACGGAGGCCCGGGAGAAACCAAGTACGAAGCAAAAGAGGTATAGATGTAATTAAGGAAGTGAGGGTCGAGGTACTGAGTATATGCTATGCTATGCTCAGGTTATGGACTATGGTACGTAAAAAACGAATCGTTCGATGATCATCGCATTACTATGTACTATGATCTCCTCAACGACGAAACAGCTGTGCAAATCGAATGGAGAGTAGGTAGGCTTATTAGTACAATACCTCCCAAACCTAACCTATCTGCCTACCTCTCTACCAATAATATATACCCTACCTACTTTATACACCATGTACGATATATGCACACCTACTAAATCCGCCATAGGTAGTGTGGGCAGCTGGACAAGATTATCGGGGTAACTTTGTTTTTGACGCATCACCAGAGATGTGCAAGCAGCGTTTTTTTTTTTTTTTTGTTTAAATCTTGTTTAAATGGATGTCGGTTACGTAGGTAGTACTGCAAGGCGGGTGACATGAAGCGGGTACACCCACCTCCTCGCCTCTGAATTTGTAGGAGGTAACATACCTAAGATGTAGTTAGACGGCGCTCATGGATATTATGTATGTTAGGTACCTATTAGCTGGACACTTCCAATCTTTTAGGTATACTGCCCAATACGCATCAGATACTCGACATCATACGTAACAAGGCAAGAAAAATAACTGCTAGTCGATTACAACTATGATGAATTGTTTGTTTACTATGTAGATAGGTAGATAGGTAGGCACCTATGGTCCGTGATGTACGACGTGACAAAGTACACCCTTAAACCAACGTACATAACATGTTCAGGGTTACATTATGTACCTATCCTACTTCTTAGTAACGTATAAGTGTACCCCAATTCTCGAGATCCAGTCTTTCTTTAGGTAGTAGGAAAAGAAAAAAAATAATTGAACAGGCAGGCTGTAGCCTGTAAGTAGTGCAGCCCTGTGCCGGGCTGGGAGTTACATCAATCCCACCCACAGCATTTATGGGTATGCCAGGTAGGTACCTAGTACCTAGATACCTCCTACATGTACCTTTTACGATAGGTACCTAGGTACATTGTACTTCGTACTCCCATGTACATTAAGTACGACGAGAAGACGAGGGATTGTAGAGCATTTTTCGATACACGCCCTAACCCTGCCCCCCCCCCCCCCCACCCCACCCCACCCCTAGTACGTAGCCAGGCAGCCAGGTACCCAGGTACCCATTTCCCTTATTCCCGTCTTTTCAACACACCCCCCTGACGTTCCCTGGCCCAGCAGAGGACCCACCTGAAGTACTTTTGTATAACCTCAATTCCAAGGTACCTAGGTATCTAGGTACTGTGTACTTTAATAACCATGTAGCCCTAACCTTCCCTAACCTTCCTGGGTCCCGCTTCATGAACTACCCTGTATGTAAATAAGACGCTAAGAGACATCCCTGCAACTCTTCTTGAAGGGCTGAGAGTGGAATTGGGGATCCACAAGCAGACTAGGCAAGTACATACATACTAGTGGTGAAGTAGAGACTGTAGGGCTTTTTCCTACATAGTAATGTTGCGGGTTAGTCCTTTCTCGAATCTGGTTTTAATATGCACCTAAGTCGCCCCTCTTCACCTCCCCGTTGCCCTTTCAAAAGATGAGAGATAGAAAAGAGAGGAACAGGTTGTCGATGGATTCTTGCGAGTGTTAGGTCGAACTTCGAACAATTTTCTATTTCAATATCGCCACTCACCTTGTCGTACATATTCGGTCTCAGAGCAACATACGTCTTTCTCTTCGTCCAACCCCTATGCAGATGCAATTCTTATACTCGCCCCAAGTCTGCGTATAGCCATCATAAGGGAATATCATAGGGGAATACCAAAGAGAAAAGCAAGGGGGCTAAATTCGAAATTGGAACCATTGGTCGACATTGGTCGATATTGGGTCAACATTGGTCAACAAGCTGATCAACCAAACCAAAGCTCCTCCTACAAGATACCATTTACCTCGCCCAACTTTATTAGTATTCAGCTATATCCTCCATTCTTGTCATCCACCACCAAGGTTGTAGCTGAGCTGAGCTGAGCTTCCATGACAAGAACACAATAATCTCGACTTCGACCTCGACTACTTTCTATAGAGGCTTTTTTTAAACTTTTGTATTTGCTTCGGTTTCTTTCTCCATTGGGGCTCATCTCGCGGGGTGTTATCATCGTGTTTTTTATATCTTACATTTTTACTACTGTTATGACCCTTTACGTTTTTCTGCTATTTTAGAATACCCTCGCACGACCATTTGTTCTGAAGTACGAGTCTCCGACAACACACATTTCGCAACCTTCGCACGTATATCACATCGGCACTGCCGACTTCGAATATCGCCACCGCCATCTTTACGACATCCCGCTTCTTGATTTAGAACTGCGCCATCGTCCGTCTGCCTCCTGTGCACCGTCTTTGCCAGCTCCACAAGCACATCAGATGCTCTAGCCTGTCCTCCTTGGTCCGCTATTCGTTCGGCTCGGTAAATTAGGACACGGATTCCGCATAACTTCAGCTACTCACTGTTACTACTAAGCTGTGGCAACATCGTCATTGGCCTACGTCGAACGAGATCAGCTTTCGTTTGCTCGAGTATTTGGAAGGGGGAATATAGAATGGATATCCCGAGGTGCGCTCCAAGAGGGCCGGGAGGCTCGCCGCCGGCCATATACATCGAGGAGTCGAGCCACTTCGATCATCATTATGGAGGTCCGGGCCGGTCTCATATGCAATCGAGATTCCAAACTTCTCTAGCCTCTTCTACTCCTATGCCAATATCTAATAGGGTTCGTCTCGCTGAAGACGACGCACCGCCGCCGTTACCTCCTCCGAAATACTTGCCCGGGTTTGGACAGCCAGCACCTACTCGACACGACCGCATTCCTTCGATTGATTCCAATGCAAGCTGGGATAGTACAAAACAGGAATCAGAACACGATCGGCTTCCGTATGGTAGGCCTGACAGTGATCGTGGGATAGGACGACCTCATAGAGACGAAGGCTATCACAGTCTCAATTCGACCATCTCATCATTAGGGTAGGGATTGCCTGTTAAATTTAAAGCGATATGCCAGTCGAAATGAGACGCTAACTGCCAGGCTTGCCTTCAGATCCCAGGATTCTCTCCCTAAGAAACTCTTCATGTCTCACGATCAGTACCAATTTAACAGACCGAACAGCAACGACTACGACAGTTCGTTAATTAAAAAGTTAGATTCCAGACGAACATTCGACAACAGGACCCCGCCTCGACGGTCTGCTCTTAGTGCTTCTGTGTCGGGCTTGGCTGCGCAAGAACAACAACAGCAGCAACAGCAACGTCTGTATACCTCTCAAATAACACCTCTTTCTCTCCCTATCCGGCCGAGTAATACGTTGGTAATCGACTCCCCCGGTCGTTATACGGACACTCCCCCGCAGTCTGCACTCTCCCCGCGTGGGCCCTCGTTCTACGGGGCTTCGAGCAGTGAATACCGTTCGCCCATTGAACCTATGGATCTAGATCGATCGCCATTTGCGCGGACGAGAAGGAATAACAGTGGTTCGCTACCCGATGATGCAACGATATCCACACACAGCAGCTACGACAATGCAGATGATAATGACTTTCCGATGGAGGATAGGTCGCAGACTGAGGAGTACATGTTGCGATCAGAGCACCAGGCCATTGGGCAGAAGAGACGGGCTTCCTCACCGCCTGGAGATGACGTCCCGATGCAGGGCATGGCTGGCTTGTGCGACCCGTTACGACGTCGTGAGGGCGCATCCAGGGCATCTCCGACCCCGCGTCTCTCCGGCATCCCTCCCGCTTCTATTCCTTCCGTTCCATCCACCACGCGAAGTGGATCTTTTGCTTCAAATGCCTCACTTACGACTAACCTGTCAAGTCTTAATTCTTATACTACTGGGAGATCACCTGGCGGCTTGTCTAGTGGAGGGCTTTCGCCTGTTGACGTCATTTCAAATTCGCCTTATAGCATCTCGAATTCTCTCAGTCACTCGCCACGCTCTTCGCTTGCACGTATTCCCCATCAACGTAACATGAGCAGTGAAACCAGGCGCCTTGCATCACCCCGTAAGGTGAGCGAACTAGCTAAATCCGGTATTTCAAAAATACCTGGTGGTTACTTGATGTGCGAATGCTGTCCTAAAAAGCCGAAAAAATTTGAGACGGCAGAAGAATTAAGGTAAGTGGTTATTGAACCCCCCTATAATTGGATGATTATATATGTTACCTCTCATTTCTACGAATAGTTGGCTTATTATTTATTTTTTTATTTTTTTTAGCGCCCATCAGGCAGAGAAACAATACGAGTGTTCGTTTTGTGGAAACCGCTTCAAAAACAAGAACGAAGCTGAGCGCCATCAAAATAGCTTGCATGTAAGGCGACATAGTTGGTCATGTTCCGCGCTGCATAGTGTGCGATACCACCGCGCGTTTCACGAGAGCACCAATCGACCTGGTGAAGCAGATACATGTGGTTACTGCGGAGAAGAATTCGAGCGCCACGGTGGTGTTGGGCGTCCACGGCAGCCAACGGACCAGGATTGGGACGAACGACTGAAACACCTTCAAGAGGTGCATAAATTCCGCGAGTGCAACTCGAGTAAGAAATTCTACCGCGCAGATCATTTTCGACAGCATCTTAAGCATAGCCACGCGGGGACCAGTGGTAAATGGACTAATATGTTGGAAAATGCATGCATGCTCGATGAAGAGCCACCACAACCGTCAAGATGAGCCAATTGAACTGACCATCAGCGACGGGGTTGGGTAGCAATACTGCGCGGGGTTTTCGAGAGGGAAAAAAAAAAAAGAATCTACAAGCTGTGGATGCGAATTATTAGGGTTTCGTTGGTTGGGGGGGATTAATGTGTCCATCGACGCACAACAACCGACGTACAATTGGGCGGTGGGATGAAAGGGATCAGTCGAAAAAGCAGGAGTAATCAATCAATCGTGCGCGGTGCGCCTCGGAGTCTCACCTCATCTGGGAGCGGGCTGGTCTTCTTTGCCGATCTCCCGCCCGTTGGATGCATCCTCACGGAGATAAATTAAATGGTCGGTTGCGGCATGATTACCAAGTCGATGCCTTATACGACAGGCCTAAACCGGATGGTAAAAGTCTTGGCTCTAGCTACCAATGTTCTATATTCCATATTCAATATTCCAGCCGAGGCGAGTAGGCGCTACTAACGCGCATTGGGATATAGTAGGGTGGGATCCCACGTTGTCAATGGCTAATTTACGAAACGTAAATGCTCGCTGACGGCACCGTTCCATTCCAACGGGTATTTGTGGTTTAATAGAGCTTATAAGGAGGTGTGGTTCGTCAATCTCGATTTGAGCCTATCAACAGTTGAGTACCTCTTATAAGGTATTTATTATCAATAGGTAGCAATAAAATTCGGACAGAAATGAATTGACGATTGATTAGGTTAACCAAAAAGTATAGATGGTATATATTGTTTAACTTCATGATATATAATAATTATTTACCAACTTATTATACCTGATAATATAAATCTGTGGTTTGAAGAAGAATATAGTTGCATAAGTACTTAGGTAGTAAAGTAAGATTACCTAGGTACCTTAGGTTAGGTAAGTATGCATGTCATCCGAGTCCGAACGTGTAAGCTAAATGCGTAACAGGTGCTGACTGACATCCTAGGGCCTTACTAGTTGGGACGTTGTTAGTTGAGGCCATTCTCTGCTCGGTCCTTGCGAAGGGTTAGTTATCTCCTGCACAGGTAAAGAAAGGGTTGCGTCATTATGACTTTTCGGCTTTTCAATAATATTTCTTTCGTGGTAACTTGGGGTTATTTTTATTTTATTTTATTTATTTATCTTTTCGAAGGGGTTTTTTGGGGGGAGGGAGGGTGGTAGCAGGGCGGGGAAAGGAATGGTATAAGACTTTCTATCGCGGGATTCGTTTATAATCCTTGCGGGCATAAAAGAGAATATTCATGGTGGAGGTAGTATTTGACTAATATCACATATGTATGTCCCCAAAGTCCCATGTCAATTGGATGGGAATTTGGAATTCCCGAGTTGTATTATTAATAGCTTAACAACCTAGCAGCCCAGCCAACTAGCGTCGAAAAAACGGGCACTCAGCATGATCACATGATTCAGCCCTACCGGAAGGATAGGAAAAGTCTAAACCAAAGATTTTTAACGTTTTGCACAGCCGCTAGTGAACGCCACATGTAGAAGATACGAGTTACGTATATATGTATAATGTATATTAGGTACCTACCTTTGGAGGGCCGCATGGTCCCGTTTTTCTGCCCTCTTCACCCGCACAATCTACGGGCGGCACAAATACGGCATTCCCGCAGAAATCCATGTAAGACGGCTATCTGACTCAGGATAGTGACATAGTCGCAGATTTGAAAAGGCAAGAAAAAAATCTAATTAGGCATAGTTCGATTACTGGAAAGGTTACAAGTGATCCCTTTGTCATAACATATCCTATTATTTTCTAATTTTTTTTTTCCTCTTCTAATCTAGACCGGGTTGATCGCTGCTTTTGACATCAAATTCCTCCTCTATCATTCCAGGCACCGCCCAAAGAAATTGACGCTACAAATCAGGGCATTATGTTAACTTCTAGGGTATCCGGGCCCGACAATCTTCACGTTGGAGGGTAATCTCATACCCTTACTCTTCCCCACATCATATATATGGTCACTTATTGGCCTGAGAACTGAGAATATGAATATGAGCTGATCTAAGCATACAGGATTTGGGTTCTGAATATCGAGGGACACCGTAATCAGCTTTACGAACAGAATATCACCCATGTGCTCTCCGTTATCAAGTTCTCATTTGATAAATGGGGTGAGGAAGGAAAGCGCTTTAAGCATATGAGCATCGACATTGATGATGACGAGGACTCGGATCTACTGGTTCATCTCTCGTCCGCTGTACGCTTCATCCGCGACGGACTCCATCCGCCTGTCAGTGGTACCAACACAGATGTATCTGCAGAGTCCAAAGATGACAGTAAGACCCCAGGCGGAGTGTTCGTACACTGTGCGATGGGCATATCGCGTTCCGTAAGCTGTGTTATTGCCTATCTCCTTTACCAGTACCCTCACCGCTTCTGCGGCAAGCAATTTACTCCTTCAACTGCTTCGGCAGCCCAGCGGCGGCAAACCTCCAAGGAGGCCGTAGAGAGAGCTTTGGAGTGGGTTCGTCAGACTCGTGACCGCGCCGGCCCCAATGCTGGGTTTATGCGCCAGCTCGAACTATGGTGGGAGATGGGATGTCCGGCCGATGATGACAGTGCTGTGGAGCGTCACCCCATATATCAGAAATGGCTGTACGAGAGGATGTTGAAGGAATCTAGGGATGTACATCAAGCTCCAGAGGCCGAACGCATCCGGTTCGAGGATGAAGTGGATCTAGGGAGCGACGATAATGAAACCGGCGCAAACGAGAAAGGTGGTAAGGAGATCCGCTGTAAGAAGTGTAGGCGTATTCTCGTCACGCCGAAGTTCGTCGTATCCCACGGCCCTACTACTGGGCGACCGGAACCTTCAAATTGTGCCCATGTTTTCGTCGAGACGCTTTCCTGGATGCGACCAGCGCTAGAAGACGGTGCACTGGAGGGGCGTCTCTCTTGTCCTAACGCCAAGTGTGGCGCCACGGTTGGTCGTTTTGCCTGGCAAGGCTTGAAATGCAGCTGCAGCGAATGGGTTGTCCCGGCATTCTCGCTTAACCGGAGCCGCGTTGACGAGGTGGCTCCCCGAGGCGCAGGTGCGCCTGCGATCCGGCAGCCACCTGGACGAAACGGGAACTTATGACATGGTATACTTTAGCAAGAGCCTCATTGATGCTTGACATCCTTGTCTGCTACCGTAAGACTCGTACCCATATATCCGCCAAGTTGGCGGCCTATCGCATTGGATGAGACAACGATCACGTTGGTTTCTTATGCCCGTCGTCGGCCTTTTTAAAATTATTCAATAATAAGCACGAGCCAACACATGCTGACGCTCAACCTCACACCCCTTAACAAGTATCTTACCTAACCCGCCGCTAACAGTCTAAGGATTAATTTTTGAACAGTAGGCGGTTGCACCTCTTTCTCTGACACCTCATCTCCTCCATATACACCCCTCTTCATCGCTTATCGCGGAATGTACTTCGCGGAATGTACCTCGATCGGATATCACATGTATTGTAGGGTGTGTCGCTCACCAGGCCGTTTGCCTTTGAGACATAGGGTAAGATGTACGCCACTAGCCTTACCGAATATACACTTCGGGCATAGGGCTTACCCCTATCTCAACAGACCTGGGGTCGTAACCTTGCTTCCCCATGCTGGATTACGATCTTATTACCCGAAAGATTCCTAAACCAGCAATGTAAAGGCCCTGCGGCGTTTCTCAGTCAATTTGCGAAGCTTGCATTTCGAATTCTATCCCATCTCTCGTCAGCCAATCGAGTCGGGATTACCTAGTCCACGCCTCTACGAAGCTCTATTTGGCTCCGTGCGACCTCCCCGAGATGGATTATCCAGATTGAGACCGACAGCTTGTTTGCAACAGAACTGTCGGTGTGGATAGGTGGGATGCTTTCAATCACCGCCATACCTCGCAGCCGCCCTTTACAGTGACACTGCATTACAAGAGAAACTTGTGACGCGGGGGCGCTCATCCCACAAAGCCACCGGCTCTTCTTGCTTTGCATTCAACAATTAGGGCCTCCAAAAAACATACCTATTGTATATGGTAATTAGATCTTGGCGGGAAAATATACTGACGCCCAAGCAAAAAGGTTTCGGCGCAGTAAATTGGTATACGAAAACCACATGTCTAGTTCGTATTACATTGAAATGGCATATATCGAGTTAGACCATCGGCAATAGCCTTTATCGACAAGATGTGTCGCTCTTGAGCTATCCATAAATCGCTCTACCATGGAGCTCCCCACGATACAGATCACAATGGCTGGCAACAAGTAGGGTCAGCTCTGCTGACGGAGCCGACGACAGTTACGTTATTCAATCATGTCAATCGAGAAAAAGCTGTTACCGGAGATATTCCCAACAGGAATATTGAAGTTCCTAGCCGAATCGAACGCATCTTAATCACAATTTTATTTTCCCCCATATACCCGATCCTCTTATTGTTAAAAGCCGACTATAGTTTTTTTTTTTAACGCCATCGTAATCTCTTTTCTCCTTTATTCCCTCATATCTAGGTATATACCTACACAGCGATAGCTTCTTTTGATAGATAGAAAGACAAGAAAGATAGAAAGAAGCCCGTGCGCCGCGTATTTGATAAGGGAAACGTCAAGAAATCGTATTACGACCTTTTCCGGAGAAAGAAAAAACAAAAACCATGAGGAAGGAAGCGATACCAAATATCCCTGCTTGTTGGATCTACAGATACCCCACGGACCTTGCTTACCTGTAATTCATTCATGCAGGAACGGCGATAGGTGACAGGTCAGTGTTACGAACAAGGCGGCGGCTTGTGCCCCCGCGTCAACAACATACATACAGGTAGGCAGCGGTTCCCCGTTCACCGATCCGGCGGGTTGGTGAAAAGAAAAAATATGATAATTGACCGTGCCAATGGCGATGATGCCGCTATTTGCGTAAGGGGTAATGCAAGAGAATAATAATTGGAAACTTCGATCGCTTCGAACTTTGGGCAAGGTATGAGTGATAATAGCTAAGAGAAAAAAAAGGGGCTTTTCCATTTATTTTATTTTTTTCTCCTTCAGTTTATGGCATGGCGTTGAGCGGGCAATGCCCGCCGCGTACCCCAATCTTACGACGCTCGCGCAGCCGCACACAAAGCACGCGCAACCCCCTCCCATTCCTCGAAAAATGAAGCCCATAGATGACCCGAGTTGCGCTCCCGCTAAATACCAATATTAGGTACGTTAGCTACCTAGGTTAGGTAGGTACGCACATAGAGAGACCAGACGGAGGATCTATCTACATAAGGGTTTAGCGCGTGGCGTGGAATGACGCGCAGGTAGCAGTATGTAGGTATGTATGTATGTATGCGCGTATGATGTACGATGTATGTATTAGGGTAGATTAGGTATAGGTATGGACATGTAGTTTACATGCATGCTATATCCTACCGTAAGGGGTAGGTGAGGGTAGGTAAGGACGTCGTATGTTCTCTCTCATAAGATAGTGGTTCCTCCATGAAACATACCTAATATGGCGTAACGGAATGATTCCCTATATCATACACACTATTCTGCACGAGAAGGTCCCGGCGTACTATTGATAGCCCCTCCTCCTCCCATCTTCATTGTCGTCGCCTCGTCGTCATCAGGAACCGGCGAAAAATACATCCCGATTCGGCTAGACCGTATATTGGGTTCGAGAAGCCTCTTTCGAGCCGACGCGCCTCACGTGAACGATTTCTGGGGCTACGCGGTAGGTACAGAGCGCCGGCTTATGTTATTTGGGACCCGGGACCTTATTTTCCTCTCCGTGTGGAGTGTGTGGGATTCCCTCTCAGAGAATAAGCAAGGGAGGGGGGGGGTTATTAGTAGCAGCGGCGGCGGCAGCGGCGGCGGCAGCGGCAGCATGGATTTAGATGGATAGCACTGCTTGCTACCAATTACCTAACCTTGACTGACTACCTACCTAGTAGATAGGCGATTCCTTCGCCCCGGGGAGATTACTCCGACGCGGGCGGAAGTTCGAACCGGCCTGACTGGATTCCGGCCGCTGCAGTCAGCAATGAGAAAAAAAAAAAAGAGCACACGCGTATGGATTACCCGGCGAAGTGGCACGACAGGAAAAAAAAAAAGCCACATAGGCTGGGATGGGGTTATGCGATATGCGATAGGTATCATATATCGTATGGGTTCTATCGGCCACGTATACACGCATAGGTACCTAATATTGGGGGGAGTTTCCGGGTGGACGAGGAGAGGGGACGCGTGATGAGAAATGCATAGCTAGATGTTGAGAATCGGAAGGATTTGGTTTAGCTAGCCACCTACCTACCTAGGTACCTGATATGTATGTAGATGTTCATGGTGGAAGCAGTCAGACAGGAAAAAAAGAAATAGAAAAAAGCAAAGGTACAGGAATACCGTTTTAAGAGCTTGTGTTCCCGTGACGAACGCCCCGGAATCAGGATCGTCGAATGATCGGGTGTTGAAAGTTAATCCTTAGCACGATCTGTCGGCAATGAAGAGAGGAGGTATGTGCCTAGATTTGGGGGTTTGATGTATAAGGCATTTCATCCATCTGGCTTTTTACTCCAGATACGCCTTTGCTCATACCGTCTGTATGTATGTATTGTACATGAGAGTAGGTACCTATGCAGTATTAGCTATACCCCGGGTCACCAGCTGGTGGTTCACAATGGTTGGGGGTCACGTCAAGGTGATTACATCAGCAGCCGAGGGCCTAGTCCTCACTGCATTAGTTATAAGAGACCCAATATGATGGTTTGATAGGTACTACCTACCAGGTAGGTAATCGGTAAGATTGCCAATACTTCGCCCTTCATCGCTATCAAAACAACTTTTGCAAGTGGTTCTGCGGCGTACCGAATAGAAGTACACTACATAGGTCCGAGAGGCCACCGAGTTAGAATTAGACCGAGCCGGCCGAATCAGCAAGATGGATAGCCTCGTTATGTTCGGCCGTGTTTTTTTGGGGGGGGCGGGGGGGACGAGGAGGCTCTTCATGGTACAACTGAAGTGAGGGTCAAGGAATGTACCCTAAATAAATCAGCTTTGAACGGGCCGTTGCCGGCAGGATCTTCAAACGATCTGACTTTTTGGGGGCGTACAGGTTGGCCTTAAGTCCGAACTCACCAATAACGAAAATACCAGGTACCTAAGCTGTGTTATGTTTGGTACCTAGATACCCACCTGCTTAGCATGTAACGTGGAATCTCTGTGCTTCGTTCTCCCCGTCCTCTAAGTTAGTAGACATGCCGCACAGATGACACTGCAAGATCACGTTGCAGTACCTAGTAGAAGTAACAACATCTGCCGCTGTTCCAGGTTGTTCACATCACGGAGCAGGCGTCTTAGGCGTCTACATAACCTAAAGAGTAAAAATGAATTCGGCTGCTCCGAGTTATGGTAATGCTGTTTTGCATTGTTGTTGCTCTTCGTCCGTAAGGGCAAAAAAAGAGTCTTGGAGTAACTCCTATTGGCGGAACACACGATGTGAAGGATTGGCGATTGGGGGGGTTTTTTACTGTATTAGGTATCTGTGTACGTGACACTTCAGAATCCAAAATTGATAACAGCGACCTAACCTAACCAAACGCCATGTTTAAGGCTTAAAGTAGAAACATTACATAAACAATCTCCTTTCGACATTCACGGGATCTGGCTTACACGTAGGTAATAAAGTTGTGCTACCCAACCTCATCTTATCGCCGCTAGAGGTTACGCTGTTAGCAAAGGGAGCTAGGCGTTAAGACGCGATCATTCCCATTTCGTCGATAAATATAACCTCAAAACAGGAGAAAAAAACAAAGTTGTCATATGCTTGGAGCCGCGATAGACAGACATGCAGTGAGCAAGTGGGAAAAGTATCGTACCTAAGGTAAGATTTGCTAGACGGCGTGTGCTTAACACCCGACGTATTCATATGTTAGGTACCTACCTAGACCTAGGTACCTTAGGTAAGTTTATCGTACAGTCCAAAAGGTCAAAAAAGGTCTAATCTTAAACCATAGCCGATGGGTGGCTTTACTAACCCAGCCATTCCATTCTATTACGCCATAAGGCTTAAGGCGCCAGCCCTATGCAGCCCAGATTCGGCTCGGCGCAGTGGTAGAGCCAGCCCTTATCATAGAGAGGTACAATATGAAAAGCCCCGAGATAAGGTTGGTTACCTTTTATCTGGACATCCTAATTTATTCAATAGCCTTTCATAAGTACCTACCTGATACCAGGTACCTAAGGTAGAAAATACGACAGTCGGAATTCACCCACGTTAGGTATTTAGGTACCTATGTGTTGGTGCTTGAAATAACCGGCTCCATTTACTTACAGGAATAACAACGGAAGATGCCGATCGTTCGGACTCGGCTGCTGTGTAACCTTAACTAAGGTTGCGGATCCGTAAAGCGGAGACAATCCCGGGAGCTAACACCTGTTAAGCGAGCCTTTCGAGATACCCGTGCTGTAATAGCCTATCGATTCTGTAAGGATACCTAACCTAGGATTTGCAAAGTATTGTTACTTTCTCTAGCCATACCACCTGAAGCGTTGTTAGAATATACCTGTAGTTAGGCTAGGTTTTAGAAAACGTCAGCTTGCGAGGGTTAGATCTCGATTCTGTCCTCTGTCTAAAAGTTTGGCGGAATGATACTGATGGACTAACCTAGTATATTCAACTAGGTACGGGTAGGTAGGTAAACCGTCACATAATGTAAGCAGCTGAATTGGAGTCAAATATGTAGAAGATTAATGGCTTCTTACACGTCACATTAGCATCATCCCGTCTGCAAGCTCTGTCGCCATGCGAATTTAATCAATACATCCAAGCAATTCTGCACGATTCCCGTCTTGAGACTGGACCGTGTAAGAGCATTGGACAGCTCGTAATCAACAAGCGTAGCCAACTGCAGCTTTGAAGTATACGGCTTATACCTACTTGGTCAATCCCTGTCCACAGGGGGGTGTTAATAGCGATGGCATGGGCGAATCATTTGAACCGATTAGTATATGAAGGATCGGAGGGGGGTGTACTACCTTAATCTAGAATGTCAGCGCTAACATGCATCCACATGTAAGACGGCCCCGCGTAAGTGGACAAAGGGTGGTCCGGTTAGCCATGCCGAACCGGAAACGTTCGAACAGGCGAGCGTCCTCTTAACGTCGAAGCGAATAACTGAAATAGCCAAGAAGAGTAATATTGCCGTGCAGCAAGCCTGGGGTACATGTATTTTCATCGATCTGCGGTATCCGGCAATGGACTTTTGACGTACGTGTGTGATATACTATGCAGGACACTGGTCTTTTAGTGAGAAGTAACCTTACATTCGGGAGGCGGCTTATGTCAGAGCCGACGCTGTCATCGTAGTTGTAATCATAGTAGATGCTCACTTTAACCAGACGACGAGATCTAACGAGAGGTCCATGAGTGACTGATAAGACAACCAGTTGCGACAAAGAAAAGAATAAAACATAAGATGGGTATTGCCCAAGGCTACCTTTCCGGTTACACGAGACAGTCCGTGGCCGATCGCCGTGTTAGATCCGGGCATACACGACGTAGCATCCCCTAAAGATTGGTAACGGCCGAAGAATATCAAAGTGCCCCACCAATCCGTACTACCCATCGTAAGGCTGACGCAGAATTGTACTTTGATACCATTTGCTCGAGGAGAGCCCGAGCAAAGCCGAAGTACATCAGTTTGCGAGCCCGGGATCTTGCTGCACCTTGAATGTTACCTGTCCTGTAACCCCAAAGCGTTGAAAGCACCGCGAGTATGTCCAGTCAAGTTGCAGAAACACAATGAAACCAACCCCCCTCTCCCTTTACCGTCAAAAGCGAATATAAGTAGGCTATACGGTTGAGCTTTTCTCTAAAGAGTAATGCAATCCCCCGGATGCAAGTACAGCTAACGCATCTCTCGTGACCTTTCTGGAAATGTGACCGGTTGTACGAATGATGCATCTGTTCACCAAAACGCGGGAGATTCCCAGTAGATCGATCCACATTCGGGTATTAAAGTGTTACAACGTTTTGAATGCCTTATCGCTTAAATGGTATCATCAGACCAGGTGCTGTGTGTTGTCGATGCAATGTAAGCACTAATCTTCTTACAGGAATTACAGAGAGCGACGAAGTTGTTGGCTTTCATGAGAAAGTTTGCAATGCTTCATGCAGCTCGCGAAATGTTTTACCAACAGTAGAAAACGGAGGGAGCGAGGCGCCTCAAAATTGAAGCCTGTCAGACCCCTATATGGGCATTCAAACATGAGAAGAACCCTATTGTTGAGAGGCCGTATTTAGATCATATTAGCTACCAGGAAGAAGTAGTGTCAGCCTTGTAAGGCAGATAGTCTAATAAGCTGTCAGCTTGTGATGAATTTTACCCCGTGCTGCAGTGGGCAAGCTATCCGGGCAAGCTAAGCAGAACTAGGTAAACATGGTGTAGTTAATAGACTGGTGTGTCCCCAGGGATGAAGAATGGGGTGCTTATAGAAAGTAACATTCTTTACCGCAGTAGTTTGCCGACCCAAGATAACGACACTTCAGCTTACCGCACGCTCCACGCCGATTAAGTGAATATCCAGCCAATTTGGACTTTCGAGTACTGGGAACCTTGAGGGTACTTAGGCCAAATGTTGTATCTGGGGTTGTAGTAAATGAGATATAAATTTCATTAAGCATGGTTAATGTATCGAACATTTACAAGTACCTATCCATAGTAAAAATGTTACTTCTCTGCGTAGGTAGGTAGCTTATGAGTTCCCCCCATTGGGTGATATGCTCATGGGCGTAGTAAGGGTATGGGCTAGAATTGTTGTCGGGGTCCAACGAGCCCGGCTTGCTTTAATATACTCACCCACCTGCCGAGTTGAGGTTCTCCATGCAGGTAAAAGCCACCTCACAAGGGATCTTTAGGGACTGAGGGAAAATAGTTAGGGTTACTTAGGCGTTCCCGGTTCCTTTTGGCCATCTCCGCAGCGCGCTTTCTGTCCAGTCGTTGCTGGTAGAAATTCCTGCATGCTGTCAGTATCTACGGCTTGTATTTGAAGAGAGGGCCAACTATAGACTTTTGTAATGTAAATACCCGGGGCTCTTCGTCTGGTTTTGGTGGAGTCTTTTCATCCGGTTTGTCCTATATCCGTAAGCCAACATGGTTTTAAGGCGTAGATAGGAAACCTACCTCGGGTTGAGAATTTGGCTCGTCTTTCTTCTCACTTTCCTTCTTTTCCTTCTTTTCCTTATCTTCACTATCCTTCTTGGGGTTTTCTGATTCCTTCCCCTTCTCCTTCCCCTCCTCCTTCTCCTTCTCCTTCTCCTTCTCCTTCTCCTTCTCCTTCTCCTTCTCCTTCTTTTTGCGCTGCTTCTCCTCGTACTCTTTCTTCACACGTTCAATTTCATCTTCCATTTCTTTCTTCTTTTTGGCTGCGACGGCATCATGGTCAATGACAGGGGTGCAAAACCCTCTATCTTTTAAATGAGCAGGACAGACATAAAAGAAGTCCTAGTAACAGAGCATCAGGGAGAGGTGCTTAGAATGTTATGATAGAACAGCAGCCCACCTTATTGTCCGGGGTTATGAGCACACTGGTACTGGGCTTAAAGCACACCTCGCATGCTTTAGCTGAGGTTTCAGCTACTTTCCTATGATGCCAAGTATTTGGGAAAGACATGACTTTATTTTTCTTCAAAGGGGGGGATTAAGTGAGTACATGAAAGAACGTATGTATAAAAGTAGTTTGTAATTATGATTATGATGACAAGGCAAAGAAATCATAAAGGAAGGCAATTGAACGGGCCAATGCTGAGAGAATAAATGTGGGGTCAGACGAATAGATACATAGGTACTACAGTAGATAATCTCAGGAGACATGAATGTATTTGTACAATTACCTAAGGTGCATCAATAAGGTGGTGCAGTTACATAAGGTTACAAATTTATACTGCCTGAGGCCTACCTAAAGTAAGTGCAGCCTTGTAAAAAGTAGGGGTTTGTTTTAGGGAGCCCCAGTACGTCATAAGTTTAACGGTAACAGACTTTAGCGTAAAACAAATTCGCCGACTGCAAAAACAACAACTGAGCATTGTGAACGTCAACTTTCCCAAAGTAAACAAGAACTTTGCAACATTTTCCCATTCTAATTTCCAATATCTCCCCTAGTACTGCGCCCAGGTGTAATTGCCCCAACAAGTCTCTTCCGATATCATGGCCAATGGACTTGATGTCCAGAAGCTGGACTCCGTATTCAAGTCGCGACCAGATATTCTACAAGATATTCACAAGGCTGCCGGTATTTCTCAACCCTTTCGCGTCAGATATTGCCCATGCTTTTATCTAACCGAGCTATATAGATTCTCCGTCGCAAATCCAATTATTTAACAAGATTGCAAATTTCATTTATGATCAAATAGGAGACCACACAGCTGGTTCGTCCTTAAAGCGACGCCGCGTCGATATAGAGCCTTCCCAAGATGGGAATCCACCTCAAGTTACGGAGACCAGTACAGTCGAAGACGTGTCCAATGAGAATATTCTGCTGGAGATAAAAGATATATCCGTATCTATCCCCCAGCGTAAAAAGTTTGAATTATGCTTTACTCCCAAACACATATACGCCCGGATTCCTGGTGCTACCGCGGCGCCCGCGCCTGGAATTGTATATGCGTGGAAAGATATTGGTATGCCATACGCGTCATATGTTGCAACGATTTAACATGAATGCTAATAGTCATATAGCGTATGCTTTTTACCTTCCAGTACCCGAGAAATCCCAGATTCAGCACAACTACGTCTTATTTCCACGAAACGCCCTCTCCTTCTCTAAATCAGGCACGCCGACCCAAGATCCGTTGCTCTTCACCGTATCAGCCGGTGCGCCGAAACCAGGCACAATTGGTGGCCCCAATGCTGGCGCAGCTTCTGCCGTCTCAGACTCGTATACCACCCTGTTTAACTGGGCTCTGAATAAGTGTCTTCAGGCGGCTGGAAATAATGTGCAAATAGTTGCTGCCAATCCTGCGAAATTCCACAGTAAAGTTCGGCAACCACACCGCCCAAAGGAGCCAGCAGTCTATGTTAAGGCATTCAGGGGCTCAAAGGACGGATACTTATTCTTTCTAGAAAACGGAATCTTATGGGGTTTCAAGAAGCCGCTACTATTTATACCACTAGATAAAATTGCGGCCATCAGCTACACAAGTGTATTGCAGCGTACATTCAACATGGTAGTCGAGGTGTTCACGGGCGAAAATGGGGACAACGAAACGACCGAGGAGATCGAGTTTTCTATGCTAGACCAGGAAGATTATGGAGGCATCAACCAAGACTACGTCATGCGCCACAGGCTACAGGATCGAAGCATGGCCGATCAACGCAAGGCGAAGAGGGAATTGGCAGAGAACGCCAAGGGAAAGAAAGATGCCGAAGGGGAAGGGGAAGGGGAAGATGCCAGTGCACAGGCCGGAGAAGACGGCATGACGGAACTTGAAAGGGCACAGATGGAAGCCGAACAACAACTGCAGGATGAAGAAGACGAAGATGAGGAAGATTATGACCCTGGGTCTGAAGGTGAGAGTGAGGGTTCAGGGACGAGTTCCGAAGAGGATGATGACGAGGAGGACGAAGAGGACGACGACGACGCAGAAGAGGACGACGAGATGGAGGACGACGGAAATAAAGGGGAGGAGGAGAAATGAATTTATACATAATGGTAATGGCGATATACCGGAGCCTGTTGTTTCGGTGAGACTTGGGTATAGATGAGCTCAGAAATGCGATGTCTTCGACCTCTGAGAACCTCGCGTCTTGGTGGCTATAGCGTGGATTAACTATCGGCAAATCTATTCGGGATTAGCTTATTAACCCGATCTACACAAACTACTTCCAACGAGCCCTATTAAATCCCTGCCGGATCGAGAGCATCCCGTGGGCCTATTCTCATTGCTATATCACAATACGAGAGACAGGCTGATTATAATATAGTATAATAGGTACATACTCAATTCAGTTATGCTAAATATAGCTGACCCATAGGACAGCAGTAAGGTCCTATATATCAAACTCATTTCAGGGGGGCGGTGTCCTGTAGATGTTGTGGCGGGACATTTGCAAGTGGTAAGTTTCGCTGCCCTGTAACTTGCAAATTCCCAATGAGATCCCTAATCTGCCGGCTCTCTTCGTCAGTGAGCTTGGCGTCTAATGCGCCAAGGTTCTGCTCGAGATACTTGATATTCCTGGTCCCCGGAATAGGGAAGAAATCGTCTCCTTGAGCCATAATCCATGACAAAACCAACTGGCTCGGCGTGCGACCCTTCCTTTCCGCAAAGGCTCCAAACTTCTTGACTAGCTCCAAGTTCTTCGGGAAGTTCTCTGGGCTGAATCTTGGAAAGCTCCTACGATAGTCATTAGGCCCGAAATCGTCCCGAGACTTGTAGCGGCCAGTCAAGAATCCACGACCAAGGGGCGAGTAAGCGACAATAGCAACCCCAAGTTCTCGGCATGTAGCAAGCAGATTGGTGCCATCTTCGCTTTCGATTTCGAGCGACCAGGGGTTGTATTCAACCTCGACAGCCGTAATTGGGTGGATAGCATGAGCACGTCGTAGCGTACTGGAGGAGCACTCAGACAAACCAAGATATTTGATTTTGCCTTCCCTATTCCATTAAATCAGTAGCCGCACTTAACTGTTGGGATGTCCTTTTAATAGTACTTCTTGAGCTGCACCATGGCTTCCACGGACTTCTCAACAGGGGTGACATTGTCGAAGCGATGGCAATAGAACAAATCTATACTATCAACTCCCAGACGCTTCAAAGACCTCTGGCAGCTGGCGATGCAGTTCTCGGGCGTGCTGTCGACGTAAACTTGCGGGTTGGCGTCGCCGCCATACTCGAGGGCCCATTTGGTAGCTAGGAAGATGTCTCCGCGTCGCTCCGGGTGCAGCTTGAACCATTTGCCCAGGAGATCCTCGCTGTCGCCGTAAGCGAACGCGCTGTCCCAGAATATCTCGCCGAGCTCCCACGCTCTATCGAGGATCTTAAATCGTTCCTCGTCGGAGCTTTGTATGTATTAGGTAGTTAGCCCACGAGCAGGCTAGGATGTTGAATTGATTTTTACCTACATTACTTCGCCTGTTCCAACACTGAGGCCCATTAAGCCGAACCCAAGCCTGGGAACAAGAGGGCCGTTTTTCCCTAGCTGGCCGGTCGGGAGCGCTTTAGGAAGAGACATGGCGAGGGTATTATATAAACTTGAGGTGAGGGGTTCCTTCAAAATCGGTTCCAAATTCAAAGTCGAAATTCTATCAGCCAGAGCTTCGTGAGGCAGTTGCTAAATAGGTATCTATCCATCTTCCCAGGCCGCAAAACTCGAGGTGGGAGAGCCCGTATTTATGTCCTACATCTCCCCCTTTCGAACAGTAATTAACACCTCATATTTCCATACCACGACTCCCTCATAGACAGCCTATAATCGAAAAAACGTCTGCGTGTTGATGGTATCTACGATGACGCGGCCGGGGATAAAGCACGCTACAGCCGCGACGTGCCCTAGAAAACCCGCAAAACCCGCAGGCTACATGGCGGAAACGCGTATATTTACGATGTTGTACGCCCCTTAGATGATGTACTTAGTGTGCTATATCAGTTGGCGGCTCTTGTCTTTCGTATGGAATAGTCTCTTGCTTATGTCGGGGTCCTGCGGGCGCTTGGCTGAAAGGAGACAGTCGGCTGGTGATAACGGCGACGGTTGCATAAACTCCGAAAGAAGAGTCGAAGTTTATCAGCCAATATGGGTTATTAATGAAGGTTTTCTTCTTTACTATGTTAACGTTTGACGCTTATGTCTTTTTTTAGGAAACTTGTTGACGGTTCATATCTCTTGGTTTTTCATTGCTTCCTGCTTCTTGCTTCAATGGCTACCTATTTGTACCTACCTGAGGTAACTGTAAAATTTCGATAGATTACTTAACAATACCCTTTCCGTAACAGCTCGACTACATTACGTTCTAGTACGCTGAGCTTATACACACTTCACGTCAATAGAGGTTTCGTGAAGTTAGGTAAAAAAAAACTCTTTATATCAATGTATCAACATGGTTAAAAGCCTAGCGTACTAGCCCACTTGGCAATGGAAATATAGTTTGCGACATATTACCTTAGGTACCTAGGTATGTGTCATTCAGTTCCGAGAAATAGATCTAGAATGAGTTGAAAAGGGTAAAAAAATTAGAATATTAACAAATCTTAGAATCAATACAACTTAATTGTCCTGCCCTACCTTAGGTACCTCATTCTATATGTTTAAGAGGAGCCATGTATTTAAAGACTTGAAGAGTTCCAGGTGCGTCTTTTGTATCCCTTTGTGTTGACTAATTTTATATCTTGAGTTATATCGTTGACTTAGAGAATGTAAGCGTAGCTGACGTCAATAGATAGGCTGTGACAAATTTGGAAATAACCGGCAATTTATCTACTATTTGAAATATATGTCGCAAATTCAGGGGCTAATAAATCGTACATATGAGCTGAACTGTCTAGGTAGATGTTTAACCCCGCGCTAAGGTTTATCCAATTCACCAAAACTCATTTCAAATTTGTTCAGCACTTATACATAGTACTCAATTGCATGTCTTATTCTTCCACAACTCTTTTCTACATTTTTTTTATTGATATACAAATTCAGATAGAGGGCGAGTAGATGTCTTTATGTGGGTAGTCAGGATAAGGTTACTACCTCGGCCTCGACGGTGGGTATATTTGTGTGCAGTACTTAGTAATACCGCGGAAGAGGGGTGACCGCCCGCGACGGGGTTCCTGTTGAATCCAATGGGCAAGTTACCAAGATTGTATTCGTGATTCACTAACTTCAATTGGTCAGGCATTGATGCACAAAATCAGCTGGTATAAATTTGACGTCGCGGATTATGCAAGACGTGCATCGGGTTACTCAACAGCCGATCCGACGTTGTGCAATCCCCGTATCATCGTATCCGTATTCAGCAGAGCAAGAACCTCCTATTGGTGTTCGAGTCACTACCATGTAGGTACTTTTATACGCTACTTTGTGCACTTTTATACATATATGCTGGGTTTCTAGTTTGTAGATCATTCTAGATATACCGGCTGTGGATGATCCGTATACTATCTACATATAGTAATAAGAATCATGGAGTGATTTCAACCCGGAATGGTTAGCTTTACCGGTGATGGGCCTCGCTACGCCATGTGCCACGTGGAGACGTGAAACGGTAGTAAGATATAAAAGAGATGAGCGGGCAATATTAGGTACTTTTTAGAACAAATTGCCGAGAATGGTGAAGGAGTATAATTTATATAAAGTCGACTGCCTTTCCGACAGCTCGGGCTTGTGACGCCTATGACTCTAACACCTTAACGACGACCACATTCGAAATGGAGGCCATCCAGCGTGTTATCCCCCAGGGGTTACCAGTATCTATACAGGTGGTTATTGCCACCCTGGCACTTGGCTTTATCTACTCGCTAGTCACCGCAGACCGACCTTTTGCTGGATTTCCAGTTATAACAGTTGACGGACATAGTCCAAAGAAAACTTGGTTATGGCACGGCGGGAAGGCCGTAGCCGAAGGCGTGAAACGGGTATATAGTTGCCTAAGCATACTCCTATTGAAAACATCATGCTAATTTATTTAATAGTTTTCTGGGCCGTTTCAAGTCATCACAGGGACGGGTCCAAAAATTATCGTACCGAATAGATTCGCCGACGAACTTCGCAACCACCCCTCGCTAGACTTCAACAAAGCATTTGCTAAAGTAACCTACCTTCTTCATGTCTCCCCTATTGTGAGGTCTCCAATCAACTGACAACTTCAGGATTTTATGGTGAATTATCCAGGCTTTGAGGCTCACCGTCTAGGCCTACACGATGGGCATCTGATTCAGGAAACGGTACGGGTGAAGTTAACCCAGTCACTCAACTTGATTACGGAAGACCTTGTAGATGAGACAACGGCGTCGCTCCACGATGTATTTGGTGATAACAAGGAATGGACCACCAGGTACATCAGAGATGATATGCTCGAAATAGTCGCTCGTCTTTCATCGAGGGTATTCTTGGGAAGGGAGCTGTGCCGAAACCGGAGATGGCTTGATATCTCCAAGTCGTATACTGTCGACTCGTTTCTCGTCTCGCGTCTAATGAGAGCTGTCCCTTCGTTTCTACGTCCTCTCGCTTATATACTGATCCCACAGTCGAGGTCCCTTCGGAACGCTGTCAGAGACGCACGAAAGCTTATCACCCCCGAGGTGGAACGCCGCAAAGCTGTAGTCGACGCAGCACGTGCAGCGGGCGAGAAGCCGCCGAAGGTTGCGGACACGATCGGTTGGATGTATGAAGTGGCTCAAGGCCGAGATGCCGACTACGTCGCGGGACAGCTTTCACTAACAATGGCTGCTATTCACACGACCACGGAGGCAACTTGTGCAGCACTGCTTGACATCTGCCAATATCCCGATGTGGCTCAGCAACTTCGACAGGAAATCATCGAGGTTATTGGCGAGAATGGATGGGCAAAGACTTCTCTATATAAGCTCAAGCTTATGGATAGCTTCCTCAAGGAGGGGCAGCGACTCACACCTATGGGTGCAAGTATGTCTCTCCCCAACCCGTTTTCCCCTGTCCTGGCTAATCATAAAAATCCAGCTACTATGCATCGATACGTAGAGAAGGACGTGAAACTTTCTGATGGAAGCGTGTTGCCGAAGGGTGCCCGCATCGTAGTTGCGGGCAACTTCATGGACCCGACGATCTATCCCGAGCCCGAGAAATTTGATGCCGCCCGGTTCCTCAAGATGAGACAACAGCCCGGCCAAGAGAACAGTTGGCAGTTCGTGACCACCAGTCCGGCACACACTCTTTTCGGCCACGGTCAGCACGCATGTCCTGGACGCTTCTTCGCATCCAACGAAGTAAAGATTGCGCTGTGCCATTTATTGCTGAAGTACGATTGGCGGTTCATTCCGGAGGAAGGTCGACCTGCCCCGCGTGTCTTCGAGGGTGTTAACGCCGTTGACCAAAAGGCGAGAATCCAAGTGCGGAGGAGGAACGCCGAGATTGACCTTGATGACTATTGAACGGATGATTCTGTGGAATACCGCATTCCGTCGAACTGTTTCTAGATTGTTTGTACCCTTGAAAGTAGAACCAGTTGTTTCTGAGAGCTTAGTGCCGCCATAGATGCCCCCTAACACAACCAGGTGCGCCATTAACACCCACGTATCATATAATTTATTCCCATACATCTAAGTGTTTAACCTCAATGTGACAGCCAATTGAATATCACTCTTCTAAAAGAGCTCCTAGATCAATTGGGTGTATCATATCATCAAGCCCCTGAAGAGACCGAAGCAGAAAGCGAGATTAAATTTTGTGAACCCGAAGGCAGTGAATTCAAGAACGGAGATATTGTCATTGTCTATACGGCTGACAGTATTATCCAACATAGTAGACTAACAAGAGAAGGCTTGCTAGCCTATACCATTCTTGCGATTATGCCGATGGCCTCCAGGGCATTGGGCTAAGCACAATTCTTAAATTGGCAAAGCATTATAAGTCCCAATAAATGACTCTTATACTAAACAATTCCATGTCGAACCATCACAGAAAACTCAGCAAACGGCGCGCTGTGCTCTTTTGCATCGTCAAAGACACTTTCCCAAACAGGGATTTCACGGTTCCTCCAAAATCTTTCTCCTATATAAACTTCCACCCAGGAAGAAATATACGCTGACCCTTGGAGTACCTAGTGGTACTCTGAGGTCAAACAGGTACTTAAGTAATAAATGAAAGATCATCAAGATGGGAGAGGAGATCATTGCCCGCAGAGATGAACTATCTACGTAAATTGAGAAAGGGGCGAAATTACATGTTATTATGGTTTAAATACGAGAAGTATAGTTATACCTACATTCTTTTCCACCGGGGTCGGCGAATCTAAGGTACTAACTCAAGTAGGGAATAGAGTATTCTCAGGAGTTGGTTGCGAACGAATGTAATTCATATTGATGTATGATAGATATCTCTGAGAGTGCCGAGTCAATTGCCTTTTACCTTGATCCAGTACACCTACTCCGATACCTTCATCTGCTCAACATCTCGTTCCATTCTCCTGACCTCTCGGTCCTCTCCCTCGCCAACCTCTGGATCAGCGCCCTCTTTTTCACCGCCGCTCTCAGCACTCCTCCGCTGCTCCTCTTCCTTCTTCTCCTGCTCCGCCAACCGGTCCTCTTCGCGCCTAATCTCCCGCAAGTCAATGTCTTCGAAGCCGATACGCTTAAGGACCGGCGCCGTCGCGTGACGGTATAACGTGTGGCCCTTGACTAGATCGCCGACGTCGACGTTCTCGACCCCCTGGACGTCGAGGACGGGACGCAAGCCCGCGACGCCGAACTGGATGCTGCTGCTCCGGTACAGGAACGCGAGGATGTAGTCGTTCGCGCTGTACGCGTTGACGACCCTGCCTGCGACGACGGACCGGATGCGCCGCCAGTCCGCGGAACTGCTGGGCGTCGGCGCGCCGAGCATGATCGCATTCTCGACGATGCCGAAGGCTTGCCTCTTGGCGAGCTGCTGCAGGCATACGTATATGACCTTGGCACCGAGGGAGTACCCGATGAGCGTGACGGGTCGCTCGCCTTGTGCTTTGTTGATAAGCGCGTCGGCGAGGACTTCGCCGGCTTTCTGGGCGCGCTGGTTGGCGATGCTCCAGGGGTTGTCGATGATATGACTGGCTTTCTGCGCTTGTATGTTAGCGTTCTAGTAATAACTACCTACTGCTTATAATTTTCGAAAATATCATGACGACTATTTCGAGAGGAGCGAATAGGAGAATTAGGGCGGGACGCTGCATTGTACTTACCACTAAGCCTAGCGGCCACAAGCCAGCGGACAGCGCCGCGAAAACAGTACGCTTAATGATCTCAGACTTCGCGTAGGACCACGCTGCCGAAGTGACCAGTGTTGTAAGCGCGTTCCCCAGATTGATCAGCGCATCCAGTTCGAACCGTAGAGCGAATGATTCTTGGCCCGAGCCGATGCATTTCCACGGCTTGACTACATCGTCTTTGTCGTCCAGCCAGCCGGAAATGCCAATGGCGATCCGCAGACGACGCGCTTCGATCTCGGTTTTCCCCGGCCTCTCGATAGGTACGAATGCGCAGTCTTCCACGTCCCGAGTATATTTCTCCACTGGGATATCGTGAGTGAGTAAACGCCGTCGAATAAATAAATGTCGGACTGGCGGGCTCATTCTATAGACCACTAGATCTAGAGGAGGTCTGAAGCGAGTGCCTCTACCTACCTTACCTAGTTTTCAGGAGGCTATGAGACAAAGAGCTGGGTAGTTCACTTACTAGCTTTACTCGTCATTTTAGCGCCATAGGCCCCGAATAGACCACCTACCAAGACACCACTCCCCGCTAACGCTCCCAGGTAGCCCGCCGTAGCGGTAGCACCGAGCCCGATCCCCCCCAGCACGGTACCCAAGCCGGAAGCTAGGAGGGGAGCAGCCAACCCGCCGGTAATACCGATGAGGGCGGCGCCGGCGACCCCCGCGACGCCCATCTTCCATCTTCGCGCGGTGCGGTTCTCCTCCGCCCTTTTCTTCGTCTCATCGTCGGCCGACATCTTCTCGGCCGCCGAGAGGAGCCCATGAGCGACTTTCGTCTCGTCCTCCGCGAGCACCGTGGCGGAGAGGCCCAGGCTCGTGGTTAGGTGCAGAAGAAGGACCCGGGAGTAGGCGTTGTAGTGCTCCAGGCTCAGCAGGAGCAGGAGCACGGAGTGGAGGATTAGGATTCGCTTCTCCTTGGGAATTTTGCACAGCGCGGTTTCGACGGGGGGATACGTCTTTAACAGCGCTTTGGCGATCGTATCCTCGTGCTCGTCAGCCTCGACGCCCTCTAGTCCAGGTTCGGTTTCCGAGCTCGCGAGTTCTGGATCGGCTTGCTTTGATTGTTTCGCGGCTGTTTTCCTGGAGTTGACGACCTCCCCGACGCGGAGCACGACCGCGTCTCTCCAGCCATCGAAGAACTCCAGCGCGCTCGCCTTGAGCGTGACCATTTCCTCTTTGCTAACCTCCTTTTCGCGTTTCGCAAACTCGGCCTTTTGCTTCTCAAGCACCTTTTGCGCCCTCTTCTCTTGTTCCTCGTCGCTTAGCATTTCAAGATTTTCCGATTCACTGCAATTGTCACTTGCTAGCGCAGAAAGGTGGTCGTCTTGAGAACCCGTTTGCTTGGGATCAAAAGTATCCACGAGTCGTCTGCGCATAAGCTCGGTAATCTCAGAAACGAGGATTGTGAGTGAGCTGCGGTCTTCGTCCGTTTCTAGTACGCTTGTGAGCGACTCGCCTTCCTCGTCCTGTTTCCTTGGATCGTCTCCGTCACCGCCGCCCAAGAAAGTGCTGGCTTTCTGGAACATTGACGCCATTTTCGCGCACTTGATTAGTCAAAGGTTTATGGATTATTCTTGAAAGTTGGAAGCAGATTCAAGATAAGATAAAACCAGGTAAAGCAGACCTATTATTTTTTTGTTACTATGTACCTCTGTCAGGTACCTAATTCGAAGAGCTCCTACGTCATCAATCTCAGCTTTAGCTTACAGCTCATATCCCTGTCAGTAGGGTTTTGTTTACATAGCAGGTACTTCGTTGCCGTAGTGTCTCTCTGCTGAATAACGTAATTTATGATAAGTTTCATATATTAATGCTAAACGCAAACCTTTCGTGATAGATATCTTAGGTACATACAGTAGGCGGTTTATTACCTAGGGGTACCTTAGGTAGTTATGTGATGTAGATAAAATGGCTTCGGCAGACTGAGATATGGTAATGTGGTATAATGTCGTCAGTCTCAAAACAAGACTACCTAGGTACCTATGGGAGAGTACATATATGCATGTAACCACTCATATCTATCCGATAGATGTATATCTACCTTAGTTACCTGACATGCAAACGGGACGATAATTGACAAACCGAGTCTCCAGATAGGGGAGAGAAAAAAAGAACCAAAAAATAAAAATAAAAATACCATGCGAATATTCTAAAGTATATACTACATAAATACCTAAACGACATGCCCTACCTGTTTTAGCTCCAGGTAACTAACAAAATAACCTTCATATACCGGAAATATATTTCTTGCTAAATCAATCAAGTCAATATTGACTTCGCCCTCCCCTAGAAGAACATGTTATATAAAAGCTAGGAACCAAATGACGTTCCAGGATGTTTATCAATGAGCACCTCCCTGATGGCCGCCTCCTTGATGGCCGCCTCTTTGATGGCGGTCGAACATATCTAGAGTTTAACAAGTCAACATTCCGTTTGAATTTTATACCTATCTATCTCAAGGGACACGGGGGGAGGGGTGGGGTTTAAGGTAGGTAAGTAAGTAAGTCTAGGGAGGCTACTTACGTTGGAGCCGTTCGCGAAGAGCATCTCTACGGCGTTTACGAGGCAGAGCTAGCCCGTGCCTTGGAGGGCGGGGGTGTCCGAAATTTTGCATCCGTTTTATAACCCGGTTCGCAAGGCCTTGAGGCTCCCGTTGTGGCAGCCCGGGTATGTTATTCGCCGGCCCCTGGCCTGCGCCGGCGAAGAATCCGAATTGATTTGGCGGCGGCTGCAGAGGTTGCGGTATCCATTGTAATGGGCCACCACCGGGTTGAGGCGGTTGCGGTGGTAGCCACTGCACTGGACCACCAGGTTCTTGTGGTGGCGGTGGCGGGGGTTGCGGGGGTAGCCATTGCACTGCGTCAGGGGGAACCAGTGGTGGATTTATGGGACCAGGTAAAGGTGGTGCATCGTCCATTGGAACGTCAGGCCCGTCGAAACCTGCGAACGGATCAATATTTTCGGCGTTTTCGTCAAAGCCATCCCACTCATCCTCGTTCGGATCGACCCATACAACACCACCTTCGCCCACGCCTCCACCTCCACCGTCTGGCACTGCGTCATCTTCATCGTCTTCGCCGCCGTCGTCGTCTTCGCCATCTGCGTGCGCTTCGTCTTCCCAAATCACAATCTCTTCGACATCTCCTTCCCTTGGTGGCGCTAATGGCGGATCGGCAGGAAGATCCGGGAGAACGTGGTGTGGACGAGGAGCGGGCGGAGGAGGACCAATAGGACCGAGGGGGTTGGGTCCTGGAGGTCCCAGAGCATCTGGAGGTCCTGCAGGTCCAGGAGCGGGCCCAGGAAGACCAAAAGGACCGGCACCCCATGGAGGCGGTGCGGGTCCAGGAGCAGGTCCATGAGGTGCAAAAGGATTCCACGGTACTTTGACAGGGGCAGGGGCCGGGGCCGGGGCCGGAGGTTCCACGTTTTCGGGATAAGGGTACGGTCCATATGGGTTTAAAGGAGGGGCATTGTCTGGCTGAACAGCATCATAGATACTAATATAACGAAAACATTCATGTCAGTAGTTTGATACCTTGTTCATAGTATCCACGCTCTTCAACCCGAGAGGGAAATTTGGTAATTACGAAGGGGATTGAGCGGGATTGGTTGCTTTACATACTAGAACATAGTCAGCTGAACGGTCATTCAAGTATATATACCCGACGAAAGCTTTCCCAAAACAGGAGGGCTAAGGCTAGGATATGATCTACTCTTATCACATACCAATGTCTGAACCCAGTTTCTAATCATATGATCAGTTTCTCCAGGATATCTTCGCACTGAGCCTTCTTTCGCCCCCCTCATTAAAGTATCTAGTGGTGGTCGCTCTTCCGGGTGATGCCTCATACATTGCGTAATTGTTCTTCGGAGGTCTTCGTCTATATAACCAAGCTCGGGATCATCCATGAGCAATGCCGCATAGTGAATCGGTTCTTCCGCGCTCCGCTGTGGCGGGACCGGCGGGCGAGATACCGTCATGAGCGTCCATAAGGTCTGTCCGGGCGTTAAACCGTTTGTGACCTTCATTATAGTATCCAAGGAACTCTTACCAGCGCAATCCCCCATACGTTCATAGGTGATCCGTAATGCCCAGCTACTCTTTCTTCCGCAAGTTCCCAACCCGACGTGGTTTCAACATTTACGTGATCCCAATCCGTTCCAAATTGTTCAGGGGCATAATGGCCGTATTTCCCGGTGAACCGATGTCGAAGATAATACTGGCTGTATTTGAATAATCAGTATGAACCCAAAGCATGGAACAACGGTGCAGCTTACTTTCCCTTGTTAGGCTTTATTATTCTTGCACGTCCATAGTCCGCAAGCTAAGCTACAGTCAGCATAGAAGGAGACGAGTCAAAGATAAGTGTATTATGTCCAAGACTACTAGCCTACCTTCAGTCTAGGAATTATAGCATGCTCGCCGTCTCTAGCATTTCTATCTGGGCCGCCGATGAGGACTTGGTAGTTTTCAGTTAGCTTCATCTCATACAGTAGGGAAAATTAGGAGAAAGTCTTCTTACCATTTTTAGCGTCGATATCAAAATGGACCAATCGCCTCCCAGCCCATCTCTTACGAGTGGGTGGGACCTCTTCATAAAGGTCATCTCCGGTACCTTTCCACTGATCAGGCCCGCCTTCGGGATTCGAAGCAGCCGCTTCCTCTAGCGCCCTTCGTATCTTGGCCGGATCATGTCTGTCGTGTCGCTCAGGGTGGTACATCCGCGGAGGAAACCTTGAAAATCCCATCATGTCAACGTAAGTTACCCAGGGGTCGAGTATTACCAAATATTTTTGAGTAAAGAAACGGGGGCTCTCGAGATCCAAGAACTTACTCCAAGCCAACACATGCCCTAACCACTAACAATCTCATTAGTTATAACACATCGTGATTGGAGGAGGTAGAAACAGTAGAGAGCAAAGACTTAACATACAGCAAAGCCAAAAGGACCAAAGGACACGATTTGGAACCCTTTTTTCCTCTCTTGGTAAGCTGGCCTTCTCAATTCTTTGGATGAGATGCCCCAAGTCGCCATTGCCCAAATACTCTAGGATGATATAGTCGTGGCGGGAGAGTGGGTTCTCAGGATCGTTCGGGTCACGGTCACGGATCATACGGTCGATCAATTCGTCCTTTTCTCTCATCCTTATCCGGTGAAGCCGAACCTTGTCCTCTTGATCTTCGGGGTCGTTTTCAAAAGTGTGCCTCCGACTATCGTTCCAGCCCGAGTAGAAACGATTATCGTCTAAAGTTTCTACATCCGATGGAGGTAAGGAAGGTAGATCGTCGTCATCGTCGCTCGAATCATATTGGTCTATGTATTCGTACTCAAACGGCTGAACGTTTGCAGCAATGACATGAGCCGGATTGACCATCTGGACACTATGAGCCCCGCGGGCTACTTCCTATTTGCGCCATTAGAAGATATCCTATAGGTAGGTACCTAACCTTATGCTTGTCGTCACTACGTACCTTCATCATTCGTTCTTCGCGACGGATTTCCGGGCTAAACCAGCCCTTGCGACCAATCTTGATGACCAGTTCCTTAGGTGGATTTAGGCGCGCGAACTTAATAGCTATACCATTCGCACCATAGCCCAGCACTTTCAGAGCCATAAGATTTCTCGGGGGGTGCCTCTCAAAAAATTGTATAGCATCGCGACATCTCTGCCGGATATCGTTCCTGTACGGCTCATCCCATATATCCGACGTATTAAGTACGAACGGCGGCCAAGTACTTTCCCAAGCGTCATGCTTGTACGGGGTCCGATTCCAATTTTTCTTTATGACATAGTCTCGAGGGTTGGCTTCTCCTGGCCTCGGAAACGGTTGCTCCGCCCACTCCTCTCGGTCTACACGGTATGATCTAAAGCCCCCTTCGTAGGCGCCGCCCTCTTCTCGATAACGTGCCCAGAGGGCGTTCACAGCTCTATAATGTTCCGAAAACCCTTCGGGATTCCCATATATGCCTCGGTCAAAATCCTCCGGGTAATCGTGCATCACCCTATCCGGGTCGTCCATTTTTCTTGATTACTGAAGGCCTGTAGCCGCGTATTGGATAAACAATTTTGAGGAGCAATACACATATAGAATTTATTTGGTATCGCGGTTTCAAAAATATGGCTATACATATGTGAAAGGCCATAATCGCTATTGTGCTATTGTGCTGCTTGCAGCAATCGAACAACTGGTAGACAAAGAAACTCAACGACCAGGAAGGATCAATTTTCTCGGTAGTCCCACGTAACCGCAGTCTTAGAGATTATGAAAGAAAGAAATTTATAAAAGAAAGGAAGTTGTAAGGAAAAAAAAGACAAACAGCACCTCTGCCACGAATTTCTGTAGGAGGTAGCTAATTACCAACTCTACCAGTAATTAATTGGAGGTTGACTGAATTGTTCCAAGAATACCCTTTCATTGCCACATTAGTATTGTCCTACGTCTTGAACAGAAGGTTGCTGCATTCAAATCAGGTATCTATATCACATAGTTCATCCAAGTGCCCCTTTTCTACTTACGAGTCCCTCTAGTTGCTCACGGCAGATCTCTCAACTAGCTAGTCCGCTCTGCAATCATGTAAACAATTCTGGCGCTTATCAGTATATAACTGATGGTTTGTTGAATTACCTAGAACTAAAATTGTTTTATTACGTATTCAGGTAAGTAGAATCGGGAGAATCTGTCATAAGAATAGTATGTAATAACGATATGTAGATGGCTTTAAACGGTTTCCAGTGAGTAACTGGGTTCACATTGGAACTCGGCTTCAAGGCCAAATGAAGAAATAGTCACGAAGGGCTAAAAGTGAAGTCTGATGAAAACGACATGATAGCCCTCTTCTCCAGTTGAAATCTATCGCCCAGTGAGGATATCTCGGTACTTAATTCCATGCTTTGAAAATAATAAAATAATATTAGGTATTAAATCGGCATAGAATACTACCTACCTGTTACAGGTAGGTTCCCGTATGGCGAATGTACTTTAGGATCAACCCTGTCGAGGAGTAACTTTCTTCGTACCATGATTTCCGGATGCAGTATCACAAAGAACCAATAATAGGTCGACAGTGGTATTACAGAATGACTTCTAAAATCCACCTCTCTGGTACCTAACCCGTTGGTCAGGTACGTACCAGGTACTCAATCACCTGGAAATGAGGCACTGTTCGGATCGCTGTTAAATTTTTTTTTTTTTTCTATTTTTATATAGGCGAGCCTAGGATACCAAGAAAGGTACCTTACATATACTGCCTCTATTTGTAAGCTACCTTTCAGCCATGCAACATGCAATTTCTAGCCCTTCTGTATCAAGTACATTGGATGCCTTGGACGCCTTGCCAATCAAACTCCATGTGCGGGATCGTCGTGTCAGTGATGACGTATATCTAATAATGTCCGATCTTACCATCCAACGCCAAGTTCATTAGAATAATTTCCATCCCTCCCACTTCCATCCTCATGCAAGTCATAAATCTCTTGTTCATATTATGTAGGGGAACCTTCAACCCATTTGAGAAGGCTATTAATCGAAAATATCGGCATCTCCGCCGTCCCAATCAGGATCCGACTCTTCTGGAGAGTCCAAAAAGTCCTCCATGTCGAACTGTCTTTCCGTGGGCCGATGGTTATCAACTTGAATATCCACCACATCACAGAGACCATGAATAAATTCATTGTCCGATACTTGTCTCGAAACCTTTCTCACCTTGCGTTCCAATTGACTCTGATCGGAGTGGTCAGCGGCTAATTCGTCTTCGCTCTCTTCATCGTCGGCATCTCGTTCCTTCAGCAATAATCCACTCCCTCTGAGCCGCTTGAGTTCTTTACTGATGGCCGAGGCTCGCGTGAGCTCAGCCTTACTGAGGTAATTCGGCTCACCCTCTGACGAGGTTGGTGCCGGTGAAAGATTAGCGATTCGCGTGCTTCGCCGCCGTGGTAACGTTGTAGAAGTTGAGATCTTCGGCTTTAGCTCCATCCTCTGTTCTTGCCGCTGGGGTTTGACTGGTGGTGCGCGTACTGTCTTGATATCTTTTCTAGGCTTCGTCTTCCTCTTAAAGATCCTCGCCATCTTATCCACCCAGAATTCCCGGAATTCTTGGCGTTGACGCCAACCTATGTCTAGCGCGATTCTCAATGCGAGTCGACGAAGGTGGGGAAGTTCCGACGCGCTCTGCACCAAGCTTTGAAAGAAAGTCTCTGCTGCCCTACGACCCCACTTCCGCATGTGAAGGATCTCAATAGATTGAATTGAGGGCGGCCACCTCGGCACATCGTTCTCCGTAAGCAGGACGTCATACTCAGGTTTATTGTCAGCATAGTGCTCGTGGTGTCGGAAGTAGGACAAATCTATGTAGAGGTGTTGCAGCTTGGGACAGGCGAACTCTAAGACGGGAAGAAATGTTAGGCTCAACGATTGGCAGTGATTGATAGTGAGACTTTGCAAGTGGCTCCCGTTAGAAAGTAGAAAATTAGTAAGATCATTTGCTGTTAGCTCCCAGCAGTTGATAAATTCCAGATGTTTGAGGGAGGTGGGAAGTTGTTCCAGTAATAGGCCATTAACCAATGTACAGGACTCTAAAACGAGATGCTCCAGGTCTGGCAAAGCCGAAATACAGGCAGAGAGTTGGGCGATCCTTTCATGGTTTTGTCTCTCTATCACTTCACTAGACTGTTGTCTAGCCGTCAAGCCCCAGGACGCAAGTTGATAATTCACAAATGCTACTTTTCGCAGGCTGGCGAAACTTGAGTTGGAATGAAATCCCGCCAACTTATCTAGCGAGAGCGAGTCCGAAGTAAGACGCGAGTTCCAACGCCAACTTTTCAATTGCGTGGGAACGGTCGTATCACTAACTTTACGGCCTGCTAAAGTTTGCATCAAGTCATCTGCAGCACATTTGAATCGGATGTGCTCGTCTAATTTACGATAAGGCGGCTCGTCAAATTCGTGGTACAACTCCATACTTGACAGTCTTGGCAGATTCCGCACCACAGTCTGAAAGTTTAGATAGTTTGTGCCGAACCTTGGGATCAAAGTTGATGCCACTTCCATCTGTAGAACTTCAACTTTGGGTCGGTAATTCATTATGGTAGTGTCGGGAGACAAGTTTAGAGTGTCGATGAATTGGCTGAGAGAGGTTTGGGGGGCTTTGGTGTATCGCCAGTGGTGGTAGAATGGAGGGCACTTGTACAAGTTTGCTAACGCAGGTTCGAGAAAGGCCTTGCAAACCCGTGCGGCCGACATTAAATCTCCAACCGCCTCGGAGACATCTTCACGTCGTGATGAAAGGTCACGGATTGGCGCGGCGATGCTGTCGAAAACACATAGGAGGACGTGATACGGAAGATTTTCCAAAGGAAGACGGAATGTACAAGTGTTGGAAGGGGTAGCAGGTGAAGCCGCAGGTGTAACCTCATTTGAATCCGGGGTACTAGGAGCTATTGTTTTCGGAGAGGCCTTTTTGACGACTTTGTGTGCTTGACGCAGGACTTTTTTCGGAGGTGGCGAGTAGTTATCGCTGGTGCTCTTTCGCTTTCGCGTGGTAGGGAATGTATGTTTAATCGGGGCATGGCTAGTTTCGAAATCGTCGCTGTCATCGTCAAGATCACTGTCGGACTCGGATGAAAGCGAGTAGGAACGGAAGTATGCGGCTGTTGATCTAGTCGTGCGGCATGGTGCCTTCAATTTGGCGGCGCGGGATGGATTAGTCCGAAGAGCTCGTAGAGGGCGATCCATTGTCAGAGGCGAGATCGAGAATCATTAGCTTGCTTGGAATAATAAGCGGGCACAACGACGGTCGGCATAGGAATAACAAGGGATCGAGGAATAGAGTAGCGTATGCTACTTAGTTGATTGAATGGTGGATTGATTGGCAAGAGGTTTCGCAGGTGGATGCTTCGGCGTGAATTAAGAATTAACAAAGAAAAATGGGTTAGGTAAATCGGAAATGGATTGTGTTTATCCTGGGAAAGTACGACGTAGGAGGTACGGCATTGACTCACTCAACTGCAGCTCAAGGTACATAGTAGATTGGCGGTACCCACTTAATAAGGTTTTGCGCTTATGATTGGATCTGCACTCTACACCCCCACCTTCCCCGTGTACCATAGGAGGAGGTAGCCTCTTACCCGTGGAACCTCACTTCCGCGCGCAGCTGAAACTGTATCTATGTACCACTGAACTTCATCTTATCGTTCTTGGACATCACGGAAGAATTCTACAACCATGTGCACACATATATGTAGAACATATTAGGTAGGTACCCCCGCTAACCTAGAGTGGAGGCTATATTATCATATTAGATTTGCTATGTACTTACCTAGGAGTTAGTCAGACCATACAACCCTTAAGGTCTGAATTCCGCTGATACTATGATCGTAGTTTTGCCATTTTTATTTAACTGTCGATGGTGCAAGTCCTACTTCTCATTTCATTACGAACTCTTCCGTATGTGTCTTGATTGCATTTACTTCAATTGGCTTTTTACCTAAGGTAAGTGTATATAAGGTAAGCTGCCTTAAGGTAGCTATTGCTTTACTTGAAAACGTATTTTGGAAAGAATTTATAGCTCAAATACAATGTATATTAGAAACCCTTAATCTTTGTAATTATTACAAGCCATACTTAATTAATTCATCATCTATAGTTTCATCTATAGTTTCAATCCGGTCGGGTAATATCAACAATAATTATATAATCCATATCTTATTAATCTGAGAAGCAATTGACTCCATCTTTTAACTTGGAGAATAGTGCCTTAGGTACTTGTAAGTGCGTGTGTTAATCTGCACTTAAGTTTTGCTAGTTGGACTTTCACTGTTTCAATGTTACCCATGTGAAAATCAAGTAGCAAAGGAGGGAAGGTGGGTCTAGAGTACATACATCCAGTACCTAGAAGCAACCTGTACTTGTGGCTTGTATGCTTGTATCTCCGAGAGTACTACGTGGTACGTATCTTTTTGTACATAAATGCACGGTTCCGCCACTTAGAAGATCCAACCGTAGCCACACAAATTCCACTTAAGCCATACAAGACTGGACAGGCCAGACAGGATTGGTCCTTTCCTCCTTCAGCCTACCTTGGTTAGTCGGAACGCGTCGACGGGTTCTTCCACTTTTCACGCATCGCATCGCGGAACATGTCAACCGCATCACATGCCCTCCCAACTTATTTCTCTATAGTCACATTTTCTTATATTCAATACCGTTTGGTATTGTAATTGCATCCGCCGGCAAGCCCGCAACTTTTGCCGACAAATCATCGAAATCATCGCACCGAATTACGGTTAACATAAACAACCAGGTTCACCATCATTTCATGGCCAGCCACACTTAATTTATTGCACATCTCATCCCTCCATAGCCACTTTCACTCATTCTTAAACTTCATTTCGTCTTGGCCCTCGATTCCTCGCCTGACTTTGATCTCAGTTTTACGCCATAATTCTCATTGACTTGTCTTCGGCGCTAAGAATACCTAAGGTATCCAATAATGCAACCCCAATATCTGTAATTCCTAATTGGTTGTGTCCGAAACTTGGTGCTTCCGAGGCAACTACCTAGGTTAGGTACTCAGCAACACTCATATATGCTTGCTTTACTTCCATAGCAGGAGTTCAGGAGTTTGCCCAATAAGACTTTAATAGCGCCTTCAGTCATTCCTGTAATTATCTGACGACTCTATCTTTATCTCTAAACCAGGGTGCCACAACACCGTGGTGGGCTGCGCCGATGTTCTCCTTCAGAGATGGCAACCATCACCCCGTACAAACGCGAACTACCTTTCATCCATCGAGCCTGGAAAACTGCTGTCGATCACCTTTCTCCGTACGGCATGGGAATCAAGTTATCGTCAACGAACGGTGACAACATCGTTAGTGATGAGCATGGCTCACGTGCCCCTAAAAGACGTCGCATAGAGGATTCCCCGGAGTTGACTCCAAATGGCGCCGTTAGTCACTTGTTACCTGAGAATTATAACGACTTCGAAAAAGCTCTCCGTGTGGAAATTCTGCAGATCACCCACAAGGACAGCTCTAACTTCAGATCCAGCAACCTGTTGAATGGCACGGGATCTCCCGCAAAAAAGGACACTCCCACTATTCGCATCCGCTGTAAGCTTAGCATTTTTCGATTACGCGGGTCAAAGGAAGTTCGTATCCTTCATTGCGATAGTCAGATATGCAATCTAAGGGTCTTTCGAGACGCAGACGATGTCTGTCGGAGGGCTAGGATTTATCTAAGTTCGCCATTTCACGTCCCAGCAGACAAGATATTCGTTGAGCGAGATGATGGCAATGGCTTTAATCTAGATGACAGCTATTTGGTCCAAGCCGAGTTGGAGTCGGCCGGTGATCCCTATTGGCCGCCAGTTGACTTACTACCTAAAGAAGAAGCCCAGGGCGACGTCTCGAGCAAACTGCGGCATTGGGTGTTGACATCCCAAGTCATCTACAGATTTGAAAAACACCGGGCCTCTACGCCTGTTAAGATCAGGAAACGAGTCGGTCATGAAATAGCAACCGAACTAATGATGGACATGGATCTGAGATGGTCCACATGCCATAGAGCAAGGAGCACCACTGAAGTCGAGGTTTCGCCACCAGAGACCAAAGCATCAATCCCCAAAGGCGCTTTAGAGCCGTTGACAAACGGACACGTTAACGGGAGGACAGATAATGCAACAAACGGTGTTTTGAAGGATGATCAAGATATCTTGATAGAAGAGGACGACGATCATGAAGACGCGGCAACCCCTAGTCGTTCTCTAAGAACGCGGGAAAAGCAGAATTATAATCTCAAGTTACTGAGTGACAAGGCTCGAGGGAAAGAGCGTAAAGAACGCAAGCAGCGTAAATTGGCTGAGAATAGAAGCCAAAATGGGCAAGTTACGTGGGTGCTCCCTCAAACCGGGGAAGTCGTACTAAAGAATTACCAATGCATACGATGCTATGCGGCTCATCCATCCATGAACCAGCTAGTAGAACATGTAAAGGTTCATTATGAGTTCAAGTATGACTTTGATATGAGCTCCTCTCGCATCTCGATCTCTCATCACGGCCAAGAAACCCCGCGTCGATCCAGCTCATGCGTATTGGACGTTCAAGGTTCAGAAGCTCAGGAGAGTGACTTCGAAGACAGTATATCTCTTCATAGGAACCAGAAGAATCTAGTGCAGTCAAAGTCTTTCCAAGTAAGTTAATTACAATGACAGGTACATAATACGGTGAAATCTGTGTCATGCTAACTTCATACGAAGACATACCTCCCGGGTCGTCCAAAAGATGGAAAGCAGCTAGTGCCGAATAATAAGCAGCCCATGTACGATCGTCTCAGCAAAGCGTTGCTCGAGCCAGGATCGTTGGTTGATCCGCCAGACATCGACGATACTTGGCTGGTACAGAAGCATCGAGATATCATTCGAGATTATAGTGACGTCCATCAAGATGAAAAGGAATACATCTCAGAATGGGACGCCTACGTAAATAAAGAATGCGTCACCTCAGAGCCTCATTTACAAGAGGTTTATCTCAAATTCATTCAAGACAAGGCGTCGTGGCTAGCCGCGTCCCAGAGCCGAATGACGGAATTTTCGAAGCACTTGAGCTACCTAAAGGCAAGGAATTCTTTAGTCGAGTCGACTATCATTAAGGCGCTTGCAATTATGCGGCAGGCTAGATCTCAGAGGCGCCCTGAGCAACCTGAGGTTACAAAACCACCTTCTCCAAGAACCCAATATCGCAAGTCGACGTCAGGATGTGCTGTCTGTGGCCAACCAGTTCGCGGACCTTCCACACTAATCTGCTCGAATTTGGTTAGTTACATGATTTTTTTCCCCCAATTTCCTTTTCAGTGTCACTCTAGATAGAACGCAAGGCTAACTCTTTAGGATTGTGATAAACCCCTTTACCACATCAACTGCCTCCGAGGAGACGAGAACATTCCCACAGGGAGTCGTAATTGGCGTTGCAATGATTGTTGCAAGAATTAGAGAGCTTTGGACGTGGACGTCGTAGCACGTCGAGCCCCACCGGTGCTTCGAGTTGGAAGCCGGGAATCACTCTTAGGCGGGTAGTTAAAGGTTGGCAGTTCAACTTAGGAACGCTAAGCCTAGCTCCGAAGGAAATACGTGGACCTTGTACATAATAGGCGATCTTAAAGCCTCAGTGGCGATCAATGTTTGGATAGGTGGATATGAGGCATCCACAACTTCTCTGTATCCCATACTACATTTAGAATCTCTTCTAGAGATGGTGTACTAAACATACCATACCTTAGGTAGGTATACCGATGGGGTAATCCACTGCCATATGAATTAAATAATTTAGTTAATGATCAGGTTAGCTCGTCATCTGTGAATTGGATACCTGCACCGTTTAGACAATTTAAGAGTAAGTCTATTAAAATTAATAGGTGAGAAGCCGAGGTATGGAGTGGACTTGACTATATATCTTATACTTCTACGGCCTGCAGAACAACTTCATCCAATTACCTACCTTAGATAGGTACCTTGATTAAATGCCGATGCACCACAACTGCCCATCTATTATGCAGTTGTTTCTAGCGACTCTTCATGTTATTAAATAAGTGGTATTATTTTCGGCTATTCTACCTGTTATCAGAAATATTCTTTCACGGGAGAAGCAAGCGTTGGTGTTCTATTGGAAGCAAATGGACATTGAATGTTTTACCCATAGCAAACCCAAAAGTCCCAATGGAGTCATTCTAAGCGTGTCATTTCACTTCTAATAGAATAGTATAGACTAGATCACTTCACATTTGTCTTCTGTTGTCCAAAATAGCAAATAGAGCTAAGTCAAAGCAGACAACTATTAGCTGTAATCCAATTACGTTAGGGAAACGAGATATCATCTATGTTGATCGAGAAGGGAGGTACCTACCTAGTGAATTATGTCTCTCTTCTTATACGAGTGATCTAATATGACTTGAAAGATCTTATCACTAAAGTTACAGTTAAACATCCGCTGCTATACTTGTGACTACGATAGCAGGTCACGCTGACACGTATCGTCCGGACTTAAGAATGAACGAGCAAGTCGCTCAAGAGTTGTTACTTGTTTCCCATCATATATCAAACACTAATTCTTTTTCCAGTATTATTTAACTCTCCCAAACCTCTCTCATCCATTCCCACTATACCACCAAACATCCAACCGCCATCAAACAACTTCCCAACCCCCCACCCCCCTAGGCATAACAACCGGCGGTCATATCACAGCACTCCAAACACAAGCACCCATCAGACGATAGGTACAGCTGTCTCGCCAAAATGCTCAAGCCGATCCTCATAATCGGCGTCCCCTCGATGGTTCTGCTAGTCGGTCATAGTGTGATAACGATAATGACGTCCCAAGGCCAAACCCTAGAGGTTTTGTGGATAGGATTGGGCGCCTTCATGGCCACTAGCGCTTTCATCACAACTATTCTCACCTACCCAAACTATTACTAAAGCTCGGGCGACGCGAGCCACCGGGGGAAATGCGAAAGTGGGTTTTCTCTTGGCTTAGGTAGTAATAGGTAATTAGTCTTGTCGATTTTGAGGTGCTTGGGACGAAAGCGTGGTATTCACTCGAGATAGGTACCTATACTAACCTAGGCAGTTGTCTCGTGTATGGAAATTTTTGATCCGGCCCAAGCCGTGGTGGTCGATAGGACGCGAATACATTTTTGAGTGTATATTTAACTTGGCTTTAACGTAAAATAATATGCAGTACGTTGTTATAGTGATGGCGACATTGATTTATGAATATTTGATTATATAGGCGAAAGGGGTTGGAGGTTATCCATCATGTTCTTCCTTATTAGTAGGTCTCTTTTGAAATCACAGTTGGTCAATATACTTAGCGATATGTCTTGCTATATTTCCGTAATTGCCATCCTAATGTTGCTTAAATTTCATTGATCGACGATAAAGTTGATCGTATCAACTAAAAACCGCCTTTCCTCATGATCGGCTAGTTCACATGAGATTGGAGATTGGGGATCACCGCTTTACTTACATAGGTGAACTGTCACATGACCCCAACCATGGGATTTATACACAGATACATAGTATCAACAAAGCTAGGATACAGGCAGGACTGATTGGATTTAAGTTCTCGGACGTCCTTTATTGGGAAGTAATGTAGGTGCACATGCGTTGAGGGTCCTGAAGTGGAAAAGGCTCATGTTGTGACCAAATCTCTACCGATGTCGTGGAATCTCAGGACAGCAAGAAAGCTATGGGCTGTACCCCGCATTCCGAACAAACGAACGGGATGCCGCGCCTCTCGGTCCAATCACCGGACCCCCCATGTGTACTACATATGATAACGAGCTGGTTTGACGGGTTTCCTGGTTGTCTAGACCTCGGGACGTTGTGGTGGTGGTATGGTATATATACCTAACATTTATTATTGCCCAAGGGATGGAATGTGGTAGGTACTAAGTAACGTTGCGGGGTAGATCTGTTATTCGCCTGATAGGTAGTATTAATATTATCTTATTATTCGGGGAATTCCCTACGGTGCCGTGAGATATGGAGGTGTAACAAAGGGAATCTTTTAATGGTCAATCTCCTCGGCCTCGTGGCGAGACAAAGCAGTACTAGATCTCCTCAAGTCACCATTCACTGGAGTGCTTCCCCTAGATAATCGTGATCAAAATGGGCAATTCTGAGGAGCGCAAACAGCAACCTTCTCAAGTAGGGGAGAGAGGCGGAGAGAAGATTCAGCCAGAACTGCAGCATATTGGTAGAGCTGGTGGCCATGATTCCGAAAAGGGCCTTGGGCCTGGGCACGGGTTAGGGAATGGGCAGTATGCCCAGATCGATCCAGTTATCGCCAGTCGCATCGCGGAGAATGTCGACGACTTCATGGTAAGACTCACACATTTTAAACTACGTATAGGTGTACCAAGGTAATTACAAAGTCGAGGAGAGATACTAAACGGAGGATAGACTCTCGTCAACGAGGCGAACGAAGCAAACGAGAGAGAACGAGATATGAAGCTCACGCACGCCTTCAAGGTGTATCCCAAAGCCGTCGGTTGGTCGATGCTGCTCTCGTCGTGTATAATCATGGAGGGCTTTGGGACTTCGATTGTCGGATCATGTAAGTTGAAAAAGAAAAAAAGAAAAAACACGTTTTGTACTGCTTAATTTTACCCCGAACTTAACACTTATACACCATACCATCTCTGTAACTAGATATTTCGTATCCCCCTTTCCGCGATAAGTTCGGCACTCTGGCACCCAACGGAGACTACCAGATCCCAGCGAGTTGGCAGAACGGGATTTCTGGCGCGACGAATGTCGGCGAGATCATCGGGCTTCAAGTATGCACTTCGTTTTTCATTTACCTTTTATTTTAATTTGCTGCTGAGTAACCACCCTTAAACTTCGTACTAAGAAATGTCCCTTTTCTTTTTTTACCTAGATCGCCGGTGTTTTATCCGAACGCTGGGGCTACCGCTGGACGTTAATCTCGGCGCTAGTCGCCGTCACGGCGTTCATATTCTTCCCGTTCTTCGCCAACAGCCTCACCGTGTTCCTCGTCGGCGAGCTGTTCCAGGGCATGGCCTGGGGCGTCTTCCAGACCATCACCGTGGCCTACGCGGCTGAGGTCTGCCCTGTGCCCCTGAGGCACTACCTCACTAGCTACGTAAACCTCTGCTGGTTAGTCTCCCATAAAATAAAACGCCTTACCTGCAGATTGGATATATTGCTAATGCTACTCTGTAGGATCATCGGCCAGTTTATCTCGTCGGGTGTACTCGCCGGGCTCGAAGGGCGACATGATGAGTGGGGGTAAGTTTGTACCTTTGTCCCGTGCTGGCGACGCTCGCACTAAGAATCCTCCTTAGATACAAAATCCCCTTCTCTCTACAATGGATATGGCCAATCCCCATCGCTATCGGCACGTACCTCGCACCCGAATCACCCTGGTGGTGCGTTCGACATAACTATAAAGAGAGGGCGGAGAAGGCCCTGAAACGATTGGCTCGCAGCTCTGGGTTTACCCAGCGCGATGCCGATGCGGCCATGGCTTGTGTGTCACCCTCCCCTAAGAGCGACTAGTCAAGAATCGCGGACTTACCTAGAAGAAGAAGAATGGCCTGATTTATTTTATAGTGATGGTATATACCGACGAGATGGAGAAGCGAGTCTCCGAGGGAACTAGGTATTGGGACTGCTTCAAAGGGACCGACCTTAGACGGACCGAGATCGTATGCTTTATATGGCTTGCGCAAACCATGTCCGGCACCGCCATCGGAGGACTATCGGCTTATTTCTACCAACAAGCGGGAATTTCAGACGCAGATTCGTTTAAGCTTGGTTGGGGCCAGAATGGTCTCAACGCCGTGGGGACTATCGCCAGTTGGTTCGTCCTAAACAAAGCCGGCAGAAAGACGCTAGTTTTCTGGGGAATGGTTATCATGTTTATCTTACTCCTGTAAATTCTGAGTCTTCTCTTCCGCCTTATATGCCTTAGATAATAACGACTATTCCTCTTGGGCAAGTTGCTAACTCTCTTATAATTAGGATCACCGGCTTCATGGGAATCCACGATCCGCCTAGCACGGCAGAAGCCTGGACAGCAGGGACGATGGTCATCCTGCTAAGTGCCACGGCCAACTTCTCCATCGGTCCCGTGGTCTACACCATCGTCTCCGAGATACCGTCGACGCGGCTGCGCTCCAAATCCATTATCCTAGCTCGCAACGCTTACAACGCCATCAACATCGCCTTCGTCAACATCGTCTCGTACCGACAGCTCAACCCGGTTGAATGGAACTGGGGTCCCAAAGCTGCCTTCTTCTGGGCCGGCACGAACGCCATATTTACGGCTTGGGTTTTCTTTAGATTACGTTAGTACCCGTCCCCCTCTCTCGCATAAGCTTGGTTATTTCTCTGTTTATAGAATCGTTACTGATTACGTGCTTGATCGCTTTCGTATAGCCGAAACTAAGGGGCGGACCTACGCTGAGCTCGACATCTTATTCGAAAATAAAGTACCTGCTCGTAAGTTTGCGAGCACCAAGGTCGAGACTTTGCTTCGAGGTACAGAGGGGGCACAAAAGGAACAAGCAGATCTTATTACCACGAGTCATGTTGCGGGTGGAGAACAGAAAGCTGGGAGCTAGGAGCTATATTCCATACCTGTTGCTAGGATATGTGGAGAGTATTCATAGTCAAACCACGCACAAAGATATGGTAGCAATAGCTGGTGTATTCGAATAACCAAGGATATGTCAAGTCATCGTAAACTACCTATATAACACTCATTACCCAATCTCCCGCCCAGGGGCATGTCACATTCGATTGGATCAATATACGCTCGATAATGGAAACTTGCAAAGCGCTCATTCATCCCAATGCTATACACTAAAGTACAGGTCAATTTAATTATTAGTTCTGTTCTAGGAAGCGAACCGGCCTAGAACCTATATTTCTTCTTCTCCTCTCTCTTTTCTTCGTCGCGCTTCAGCCTCTTACGACTTTCATTGGCAATCATCTCTTCGAGACCCTCTTCTCTTCTCCAATTAGCACCAATGCCTTCATCGCGCCGACCTTCTTCGAACTTCTTCCGCATCTCGTCCTTGCTAATACCATCTGCTAATGCATCTGGGTCGAAAGATACATCTACATCACCAGGCTTCTTTCGCTTTCGGCTGCTATCGTCGTCCTGGCCGAGGACACGCATGTCCCCACCAGCGTTCTTAAGATCGTATACGCGGTCACTGCCGAAGAAGCCTTCCGCCCGTGCCTGCTTCTCTTGAATGACTGTGTAAGCTGCGCGAGGATGCGTGCTCTCCTCGGTCTCATAGCCACGGCGGGATTTCCGAAGATCCAACTCTCCAGCTACAGATTCGGTTGCTGTACCATATTCTGTCGGTACACTGCTAGCCAAGCCGCCAGGTGTCTCCATACCAGTCGGAGTCTGTAATCCTACACCGACGTCTTCTTCGTCTTCCTCCTCCTCCTCATCTGACTCCTCCTCTTCTTCGGACTCTTCTTCAGCTTCTTGAAGCTCACCCCATAGTGTACGCTCAATGGGTTCCCCAGGAGGGGGTGCTGCTTGGGATGGTTGCATGATACCGAAGATATCTCCTCCGTACAATGGCCTGTTGTATTCATCGACAGGAGGCTTGCCATAGCATCCTGGGTTGAAACCCCATTGTGCACCTGGTGGGATAGGAGCATTCAGTCCGGGAATTCGAAGGGAGGGATAAGATGGAGGTGGGCCAAATCTTTGTTGATGGATAAGCCATGGCGGGGGAGCCCCCGGAGGAATACTGAGTGCCTCCTTTAAGGTATCGCTCAACTCTCCGGGTCGGAGATGCCGCAAATCTGTTTCATATTCTTTACCCTCATAGTATACTTCACCGAAGCGTGTTAAATGGGGTTTGTTTTGAAATCTGAAGAAAGCATCGTACAGCTTCTGGTAGTCGATATCCAATTTTCCCATTTTCGGTTGTACTCTTTCGCGTTGCTTCTGCTTTAGGGTTTGCTCGGCTTGCTTCTCTAGTACGGCATCCCTCATCTCCGCAATGCCCGTATCCGCAATAAATTTGGGCAGCTTAAAGGCAGGCTTCTCGATACCCCTCTTGGACGAAAGATATTCGCGCTTTAGTGACCAGTGAGAAGGTACCGGAACGACGTTTCGTTGCGCCTTGATCTGTACCAGCGTTCGAGGGTCTGATGATGACGTATCGTGCCATTCCACAACTTCAGGCTTTCTTACTAATGCCTTAAGCTCTGCAATGGAAAGTTTGTTGAGCATCTTTCGTTTCTTTTTAGAGAGTTTAGGTTGTGTATTTCTTTCGTCTTCTTCATCGGGTAGATCGTTCTCGTCGTCGAAGTAGACTTCTCCCTGGTTACCAGCGTTGGCTTCTTTTGCAATGTCGTCCTCTTCTCTCGATGCACCGAACTTGGTAAATATATCCTTGTACATAGAAAAAGTAGGATCTTCGTGATCGAAATCTAATTCATCGACGGTTTCAGCAGGTCCATCGGGGGCAACCTTATCTGACGAAGTAGGCTCCTTCTTAACCTCGAGTCCTGCCGTGTCGCTTTGATTAGGCGCATCCTTTTCCGGCTCGGATTTGGCCTCGTCTGCTTGAACCTCTGGAGTATTGTCGTCTTTGGATATTTCCTGCTTCTATATTAGTATTCAAAGCATCCAAAGAACGGGTTTGGGTTGGTTTGGTTTGTGAAGATATACCTCTGTCTTCGTTTGCTTTTCTGCCTTCTTCTTCGCGCGGCGCTTCTGATTCTTCGTCATCTTAGGAGGCGCCATCGTGATAATCTGCTTAGGCTCCCGCCTCTTTTTTTTCGTTGAAAATCTATGCGATAGCTCAGGCACGAGGACCTTAATTGGCCTCTCGACGAAGGAATCAGAAGTATCCGCAGCTTCAGATTATCAACGGTAGAGGGTGATAAATGGTAAAATTTGGGATGAAATCGTTCGTTGATAAGGCTAACTTAATAATTTCAACACGCGACTTTGAAAACTGAACATTGAAAGTCTAGCTCAGAGCTTCTCCCCAGCCACGGCCTATTGAAGTTAACGCAAAGCCACATTTCTTCATTCAATGGTGAAAAAAGTCAGCTCTTATCTATGTGGCGTAAAATTTAACCGTGCAGTTATGTACCTATCGATGCATAATCGATGCGTTAGATCTGTCCAAATTTAGCTACAGTACGAAGTACTCAGGTACTTGGCACACTGGCACGTCCCTTTAGGTAGCTTCTAGCGGTTTGCTTAATTTAAACCGATGCTTTGGTACTTTGGGGGACTCTTGGCATTTTCGTTACTACAAAATTCCACTCCCATTTTTTTTTCAATCGCGTCAGCTAGCCAGTCATTTCAACAGGGGTCGCCACGCGGCAGAAGTCAGACCCTCCTTTATATCTACGGAGATAAGTCACTCGATATCTTATTCATGGATTGGACCCGATACCGTAGACCGTTCAACCAACCCGATATCCATAATAACCGGTCAGCGCATCTCGCAATATAATTCATAATTGCATCAAACTTTGTACTAGGTCTGAAGCAATGATCCTATGAATTGAACTCTTCAATTCGAGTATTTGCGCGTTGCTTTCTCGTCGCTCGTTATAACATCACCAACCCGCACCGCAAACTCCCTTACCTCGATGCCTCATTCCACTAGCTCGGGCTCTTATGCCCGAGAGTCCTCCGTACCCCGATCCAATGCCAAGTACACGGACGACCCAGATAGCGATTCCGGTCTGGAGAAATTCCCAGATCATATTGATTCTCCGGCGATGCGCGCCAATGGTGCAAGGTCCATGAGCCCTGCCGGACTGAATGCATATGGCATTGGGTTGAGTGGAGGAGCTCATCTAAATGGAGATCGTTGGCAACCTCGACGAGATCTCTCTGCGTCGAGAGGTGTGCGATTCGGCTCACCGTTGGGCCATCTAGCAGGTGTCCCTCGAAGCCACGGACGGCAGAAGAGTATTAGTGAAGCCTTCCGTACTATCAGGGATAGAAGCGGCAGCGTTAGTCAAAATGCCCATGAATTAGCAGATGCGCTACGGGCACCTATATCCCCCAAGCTCATTGTATGTCAAATAAAACAAACATCATGGCCGTTCAGTCCGACATCTACTGACGTGACATACGTGATTATCTAGGGTCTATGTATGATGTGGTATATGTCATCCGCCTTGACAAATACATCTTCAAAATCCATCCTCAACGCTTTCAACAAACCTGCCACCTTGACTATGATCCAATTCTTCTTGGTCGCATTTTACTGTCTGACCTTGTCGTGGCTGGCCAGCGTATTCCCTAACATACGAAGTTCGGTCCCGGCATTGAAGAACCCCATACGATACCCATCGAGGGATGTCATTATGACGACGCTCCCTCTAGCTCTATTCCAGATCGGTGGCCATCTACTGAGTTCTACGGCAACCTCTAAGATCCCGGTATCTATGGTACATACAGTGAAGGGACTCTCGCCGCTATTCACCGTTTTCGCCTACCGATTTATCTTCGATATTCGATATCCGAGGTCTACATACCTTTCCTTGATACCACTTACCCTAGGTGTAATGCTTGCCTGCTCATCGAACCACACCTTCAAGGGAGAGATTCTGGGACTCGTATACGCTCTGTTAGCGACTATCATCTTCGTCACGCAGAATATATTTTCCAAGAGGCTTTTCAACGAGGCCGCTAAAGCAGAGGAGGACGGCCAATCAGCTAAATCGCGAAAGCTAGACAAGCTGAACCTTCTTTGTTATTCATCTGGTCTCGCTTTTCTCCTGACATCCCCAATCTGGTTCTGGAGCGAAGGTATTGGACTTATCAGGGATGTGTACCATGATGGTTCGGTTGACCTCTCTTCGCACCCTGATAGCTTTGATCACGGACGCCTAGCCCTCGAGTTTCTGTTCAACGGCACTTTTCATTTTGGGCAAAATATTTTAGCTTTTGTCTTGCTGTCGTTAGTATCGCCCGTCACATACTCAGTTGCATCTCTTATTAAGAGAGTGTGGGTTATTACGGTTGCGATTCTATGGTTCCGCAATCCTACGACCCCTATTCAGGCTGTAGGCATTGGGCTGACATTCCTTGGTCTTTATCTGTATGATCGGACAAACCAGAGCAACAAGGCTGATCGACGTGCACGTCTTCTCAGTCAGAGTGCGGGAGGGGGCCAACCACTCCTACCTCTCAACACAACCCAGAGCAAAACAGGTATATCCGGCCAAGCACCCCAGATTTTCGGGAGTCCAATGTCTATGTCTAACGGGTCGACGCCTCACCCTTATACCAATGGACATTCCTCTCAAGTAACTTCCACAGCCGAAGATTTTAAGAAAAGCGATGATGTCGGTAGCAATGGCCGGCAAAGAGGTAGTAGCAATGCGGCTTGGTTGCCGCCCGGTACCAAACAAGAAGAGACTTGGAGATACGGGGATAGGGTTAGTGTTCGATGATTTACAGGTTTTCCGGATAGAGAGCCAAAGGGTTATGAGACGTCGGAAGTTACGTATGAAAACTATTTTCTTTTTTTTCTTTTCTAGTACACGGGATGGCCTAGTGGTTAAGTTATCCCAAAAAGCCGGTGATATGTCAATCATCTTGCAAATAGAGGGTCGTGGTTTTCAAATCATGAACTGGAGTCTTATAGGCAGGAGGCAAGGACCAATGTTAGAATACGGCCAATTTGGTCGTCTGTACGAAGGGCCGGGCCAAAAGTCTTGCACATGCCAAGCTTTTAATCCCAGGAATTTAACGTGCACGATTATATTAGCACTGTGTCGACTTAGTACTAATTTTAGGAGCGGATAGTGGCGTGGACGCTGTATTTTAGGGGGCTTACCACTATAGCTACAGGGGAGCTAGCTGCTATTGGTAGATCTGACACCGTATAGCCTTCTTTTTTGACACATGCTAAAGTGGGTAGCTTACCTAAGCTACGATGTGCAAGACTTTTGGCCCGGCCCTTCGTACAAGTATCGTATAGAACAAAAATCGATGCGATGCGATGTTGCATAAGGCGTAGGGTTTAGAGTTGTGCTATAAAGAGCCTCGGATACCTCCTCCATTTTATAGGTACCGGATCGGACAAATGGGATGCAAATAAAAAAAATTTGATCTTTTGATACGTCTAGGTACGGGGCTGAATTATGTCTAGGTACCTAGGTTGGGTACGTATCTTGCAGGCTCACAGCTTCGCAAGTTGTACCTAGGTAGTACCTTTATGCTGAATTATTTTCTCTAATGACTCGAATTGTAATTATAATTTTGGGGAAATTATTATACAACTAAGCAACATTGTTACTTCCAAAACTTATTTGTTTGTTTTTTCCGGCATCTAACGGAACTTTTCTGTTACCAAGGAAGGTCAGGTCTTACCTTAGCAGCTTAGATACCTTGGTCCTTAGGTAGGAGGTAGGTACCTAGGTAGTGGGGTTCGGATCGGGTAGTACCGTAAACTCATGTGACCTCATCACGTGAATTAGCTTTCTTCTTTCAGGTGGAGCTTCTCAAACCTGGATCCCAAGTTCATCCGGACCAAACGGCCGCCAGCGCCATTTTCACTTCGACCTTGCTTCAAATTATTTCCTCCCCCAGACTCATCACCTCCTCCACTCCCATACATTCTTTAATCGCTCTAGGTCATCTATCAAGATGTTCAAGAGGTAAGTTATTACGCCCGGACCTACTTTTTAAACTGCCCCTCCTTCAATTGAGGTCAATTGAGCTGACGGAGAGGTTTTTTTTTTACCCCGACTTTAGCGGCCTCTCCTCCTTCGCGAGAGCTGCCAGGCCTGCCTTTGCCGCCCCTACAAGGCGCGCAGTTAGGCCTGCCGCATCTGCTTTTAGATTCCCTCTGACGAGCCGATTTGCGAGTACGACGAGTGCCGGTGATGGCAAGATTCACCAGGTGAGTTGGGGTCGCAAAATCCATGTTGCTAGAGCTCAAGAATTTTGCCGAATTGTGGGATGGGAGCTAATGGATATATATAAATAGGTCATTGGTGCCGTCGTCGATGGTTAGTAAAACCTCAATAACAAATTTTATCTTTCTGTGTTGTTGTCGAGGGTAGCTCTATTAACGCACAATTTGTCCCGCAGTCAAATTCGAAAACTCCAAGCTACCCCCCATTCTAAACGCCTTAGAAACCAACAACAACGGACAAAAGCTTGTCCTTGAGGTTTCGGTAAGCTTCGTTACCATATACTTCTATTTGTTTAACCCCTTTCTAACATTCTATAGCAACATCTGGGTGAAAATGTCGTCCGTTGCATTGCCATGGACGGTAGGTCATGACGAAAAAAAAAAAAAAAAAAAATCCCCGTGCGACAATAAACTGACGTCCTCATAGGTACCGAGGGTCTCGTTCGAGGCGCCAAGGCCACCGATACTGGCGCTCCTATCACAATTCCTGTCGGCCCTGCCACTCTTGGTCGTATCATAAACGTCACTGGTGACCCGATCGATGAGCGTGGACCCATCAAGACCGACAAGTTCCTACCTATCCACGCCGACCCCCCGCCGTTCACTGAGCAGTCCACCGCTGCCGAAATTCTGGTTACTGGTATCAAGGTCGTCGACCTGCTCGCTCCCTACGCTCGTGGTGGAAAGATTGGTCTGTTCGGTGGTGCTGGTGTCGGCAAGACTGTGTTCATTCAGGAGCTCATCAACAACATCGCCAAGGCTCACGGTGGTTACTCCGTCTTCACTGGTGTCGGCGAGCGAACCCGTGAGGGTAACGATCTGTACCACGAAATGCAGGAGACCTCCGTCATTCAACTCGATGGCGAGTCCAAGGTCGCCCTGGTGTTCGGTCAGATGAACGAGCCCCCCGGAGCTCGTGCCCGTGTCGCTCTTACTGGTCTTACGATCGCTGAGTACTTCCGTGACCAGGAAGGCCAGGATGGTATGCATGATATTCGCTACTATTTTGATATTTGCTAACACCAATTAGTGCTTCTCTTCATTGACAACATCTTCCGTTTCACTCAAGCCGGTTCCGAGGTGTCTGCTCTGCTGGGTCGTATCCCCTCTGCCGTCGGTTACCAACCTACTCTTGCCATTGATATGGGTGGTATGCAAGAACGAATTACCACCACCACCAAGGGTTCCATTACTTCCGTCCAGGCCGTCTACGTCCCTGCTGACGATTTGACTGATCCTGCTCCCGCCACCACCTTCGCCCACTTGGACGCCACCACTGTGTTATCCCGTGGTATCTCTGAGTTGGGTATCTACCCCGCTGTCGACCCTCTCGACTCCAAGTCTCGTATGCTCGACCCCCGTGTCGTCGGTCAGGACCACTACGAGACCGCCACCCGTGTCCAGCAAATTCTCCAAGAGTACAAGTCACTGCAGGATATCATTGCCATTTTGGGTATGGACGAACTGTCGGAAGCTGACAAGCTTACCGTCGAGCGTGCCCGAAAGATCCAGCGTTTCCTGAGCCAGCCTTTCACCGTCGCCCAGGTTTTCACTGGTATTGAGGGTAAGCTGGTCGACCTCAAGGACACCATTGCCTCTTTCAAGGCTATCTTAGCTGGTGAGGGTGATGACCTCCCCGAAGGTGCCTTCTACATGGTTGGTGACTTCGCGTCGGCCAAGGAGAAGGGAGAAAAGATTCTGGCTGAGCTTGAGAAGTCGTAAGGAACTAATATGGACTGCTGTTAAATAGACGCTGTCGATACCCCCGACAGTGACCTGTGTATATCTAGAAAAGGAGAGCAGTGCGGTCTGATGATTTCCCTAGCTCAATCGAGTCTTTTTGTGAGCTGTATACCTAAAATTCCACGCTAATTCTGATATGTCCTGATGGCCCAGTACAACACGTATCTAGTTGTCCCTTAACATGTCCACTCCAGAAGTACCTAACTTTGTAAAAGCTCGACCTTGACAGGTATCTCAAATAGCTTAAGTAGTAAAACCTAACGGATGAAAACGTATATTTCTTGTCATTTATATGAGGCACCTAATCATAGGGGATGCCTATTTCAATACGAATGGCGGTGCCGTAGCTATCAATATCCAAAAACGAACCCTCAACTCGAAATGTATCATCACAATTCTATACATTAACTCGACTCACACATGCAGTACAGCTATAAGTCTCGAACCAGAAGTAGACGTCGTTTCTCTTCATGACATGGTATATTCCCGTCTCCCTCTCCCCGCCTTTCGCCTTCGCAGCCTCTAATTCTTCCTATATCCTACACGTGTGTCCTATATCCAGCCCCCGTAAATTATCTCCCTCGGCTACTCTCATTCGTATCTTCCTAAACCCATCTCACAACGCCTTGCTACTCCCGCCCCCAGAACCCGCCGTAACAGTAACGACTTCCGGCTCCGGCTCCAGCTCCGCCCCCGTACCTTCCGACGCCCACGCCGCCAAGACGACTCCCTGCTGGTGGTCAGCAGCAGCGGCAGCAGCAGTAACCCATTCCGGGGCCGCGGCGTCGGGCGCGAGGCCGTAGAGCACGACTACGAGGACGCCGAGAATGCCGCTTAGACAGCTGAACGCGAGGGCTACCTTGCCGCGGGTGGTGAATCTGCGGGGACGGACGGGTTAGAAAGAGGGAGTCGAGCAGGAACAGGAGCAGGTGGGGGGTGTCTTACCCTTCTGGCAGCGGGTTGGGGGGCCGAGGCTCCCCGTCCAAGTCGAGGAAGTCCGCCGTGTTAGCTGCCGCGTTGCCGGAGGTGGGGATGCTAGCGGCGGCGCAGGCGTCGAGGTGGTCTTTGGGAAGGGCGATGGTCTTTTGTAGATCGAGGGGTGCTTCGACGAAGGTTGCGACTTGTGGGGGTAGAGCGTTAGCTTCTTGTTTGTTCTGTGAAGACGGAGGGGGTGATGAACGAAGGTAAGGTAAGGGTCTGGGTTTGGGTTTGGGTTTGTGGGAATATGTCAGGTACTTACTGAGGCCGGATGCGACGTGCCACTCGATGTGGCAGTGGAAAAGCCAGACACCTGGGTATCCATAAGCATGCTATCTATATAGGTAAGGATCGTTGGGTTAAATAATACTTACCTGGATTATCAGCCCGGAATCTCAGCACGATGTAGCCGGTGGGGTATAGCACCAAGGTATCGCGGCGCATGGGAGTGGCGGGGAAGTCGGCTTCCGTGACGCCGGAATCCTCAAAGGTCCCGGCGTCTTCTTCGGATCGGTAGACAGCTTGGAAGTGGTGTCCGTGGAGATGGAAAGGGTGACGCCCGGTATCAAGGTTGTTGACTACGATCTGCACTATCTCGCCCTTCTCGAGGACGAACGGGTGCGTATAAGTGCCGTAGACGGCGGGGTTCGTGGCTAGTTCTCCGGCAGATAGAGCTGTGTAGAGAGTAGGTACTTTGGGAGACTTGTATGTGATATTGTTGAAGAAGGCGCTATTGGGAAGGTAAGTCGACGTTGGTCTTCAGGAAAAGTTCAGCGCGTAGAGAAGACTTACTAGTTCGCACCATCCCCTAGGTTATCCATGATTACATCAAGTTGGACCTCCTTGTCGGGTTTGACGAGCAGAGTTTGGTTGTCGTACGGGACCAGGGTCATGTCGTCGAAATTGTTTAACTGGTCGACCAGTGCGGGCTCGGGTAAAGGTTTTGCGTCGTCATAGACGAGCCACCCTGTGACATTGTAATTCAAGTCATCTGGCAGAGTATCGAATAATGTCTGGAGTAAAAGGGGAACGAATTAGCGATCAGCTAGCATTGTACGCGCGAGTTTAAGATAAATTAGCTTACAGTATCCATGCTTGCCACAAATGCATAGTTGGCTGTTGTGTCGTTCTTTGTGGTTACCAGAAAGCTACAGCGTTGAGCAGCGGACAGGTAGATCATATCGGCTTCAGCCGGTTGATGGTAAACACCATCAACCTCTATGATAGTCATGTTGTGACCCTCAAACCAGAGGTACTGACCTGCAAAGGCCCCAACGTTTATGACACGGAAGAGATAAGTTGTCCCAGGTTGGACCGCGACCTTTAAGTTTTGCGTGTCATTGAATAGGGCGGCCTGTGGAACGGGCTCAGCTCCTGTAGGATTGCCCTTGTTGATGAATCCCGGGAGTAGGTCTGCCATTTGGTCATGATACCAGTCCGAGACGGTCAAAACCCTCTCGTTTTCTTGCTTGTAATACGTATCAAGGAAAGGAGATTTCGGGTCATGTACAATGAGAGGGCCTCTGAGCCCATCAGGATATTGCCCATTTGTATGAGAATGGTACCAATATGTGCCAGGTTGATTAATCTGTCCATTACGTTAGTTTTATGAGCAATATACATGTTTTCTTGCGGATCCTTACGGTGAAGTTGTAGGTGAAACTTGAGCCGGGCGCAATAGGGCATTGTGAGACCTGAGATGGACCGTCCATATGAGTTGTGCCATTCATGAATAAGCCATGGAAATGGAGCGAAGTCGACTGGTTTCCGAGCTGATTTGAGACATTGATTACAACATTATCGCCAACATTAGCGACAATAGGAGGAATAGGCCATTGGCCGTTAATTCCAATGGTCGGTTTGTCAAACGCCCCATCGGGATTTGATGTGACCCAGCCTATCTTGAAGTCATAGGTAACGGTAGCAGCACTCGAGAGGCTTAGAAGGATAGAAGCCGAGGATAAGATTGAAACGAGGCCTTTAAATAGTGACGACATGATGAAGACGTCCCGCCTCGCGGGTAATATGAGTGAAGGCAATAGTAAAATAGAAACGAATTCAGAAGTGCTTGAAGTCGAATGCTTAGGTGTAGGTAATTAGGTAAAGTGGGAGGCCCGTAGTCGGTCGGCTCGCCTAGGCTAGGGATGCCCTCAAGCTCAACGCTACATGAACTGAAGAGAAAGGAAATTTTGAAACTATTTCCCTTCCTAGGCCTGGGCCAAGTGGAAGATAGGTAAAACGGGCCGTGTATACAGTACTGATATCCGACTTTACATGGATCAGGATCAAGTGTTACCGAGAGCCAACGTTTAGTCAGGGGGTAAAGAGGAATTAATAGATTATCTTATCAATCGGTGAATGCAACCGCAAGAACGCACGGAGGCGTCTACCCTTGTTGAGAACTTCGGCCTTTTCTGCTGGCCTGATGTAGTATCATGAGGATTAAAGCAGCAGGGAGAAGAGATCGGACCGCTCCACAACCAATCTACGCCCTAAAAGAAAACGGCCTGATTCGGGCCAACCTTCTGAACGACGCCATCGTATAACGCCGCGGCTAGTGAACATACTACTACGTAAGAGACATTGATGCTTCTGTGATCCGGGTCAGTGCTAACTCCTGAGAACGACAATTAAAGTCTCGGGTAGACAGGTGTTGTTATACTCGTGTTTCTATGGAAAAATCTTTTGCAAAAGGGAGGGGAAATTGGCGGGTTACTCGAACCAATGAATACTAAGATTCAGGGCATTGTTTGTGTGAAAACAATGAAAACAAAACATACATGTAGGTCCAGATTATTATTTTGGAAAAGTAGAGAAGCCGGCTTTCTCTATTGGGCGGTTTGTGATTCCGACTAGTTACCTTAACATAGCGATCTCGGTAGGTGACAACAAAGACCAGGGGTACCCACACAACCTGCTACATAGTACATAGTATATAGGTAGTATGTATTGTACAAGGACAAGCTGCAATACGATGATCTGATAAGATTTCTTAGGCGATTAGGGTTGGTGATAATGTGATAATGTGATAATGATGTGGGGTGCTCCGTGCTCCCTTTTCCCGTATCCCTCCCTTAGGTAGCATCGAACAATAATAGCCAATTAGCAGTGAAAATGGGAAATCTGATAACTCGAGTGGGAAGGAATAGACCATATATATTATGCGAGGTGTATAAGATACATTCTCGGTCAAATTAATATTAATGTATACCTTAGTTCTAACTCTAAGGTTGAGGTTCTAACAAGCGAAGCAACCCTTTCCCAGACAAGATCCCATTCCGAAGCCTTTGTCGAACTACCCGGGGCCACTTGTCCCCGCAAAAGATGAAAAAAAATTATCGGTGTCAGAAGCAGCTAGGGACATAGCCGGAACTTGGAAGCATTGGCAAAGCTTGAATCGCCAAGCAAGGATCTATGTCTTTCGTACCACTGCAAGACAACGGGGTCCCCCCCGTGCCTAGACCCTGCCCGTAATGTCTGTAATACATAGTACTCATTAGTGAAGTTGGTTGAACCCTACAATTCTTAATATACTGGCAGAATGGATGGATGGCTGGCTACAAGACTGATTAGGTAGGTAGGTTACCTACTTGATAGTTTGCAAGGGGCGCCACAATCCAGCATTCGATTTTTTTCATTAATCGAACCATCTCGCTGGCTAATCAAGAGTTGATCCTCTACACCCTGCTTTGCTCTGACTACTGGCTGAAATCTCCCGCAGCTGACACCCGTTGCACTGTGCAGAGCTGAACGAACTATCTTTCCTACCAGATGTTCAGAACTACTCTCATCTAAGCCGTAATCGGCGTTTCATCGCCCAAGCAAGCAGCCGGCTTTGCACACTGGTCAAGCATCGATCTGATGCCGTAGCCCGAATCCAATCTCTTCTCGGTCCTATGTCCCCACTCCAGATTATCTGATCCCACTTATCAGATCAACAGATAATTTGCCGTTTTCCCTCAAACACTTATTCACAACGGTTCAATCCATCCATATCTTAATACCTTGTTCTTGAGGAAGCCTGAAGTGCCCCCCTTCGTCTGCTTCTCCTTCGCGATGGCGTCGGATACTGTCTTCGCCGTTCCCGTATTTCTCGTCGTGTTTCGAGAAACACTCGAAACGGTTATCATCGTCTCTGTTTTGTTGGCTTTTCTTAAGCAGACCCTCGATGGCCCTAGTCGAGATGTAAAGGTGTACAAGACACTCGTCAAGCAGGTAAGACATCTACTCCTCCACCCAATATCCTAGTATTTGGTACAGAGAGAGTAACCATAAGCTCTAGGTATGGGTTGGAGTTGGGCTCGGCTTCTTCCTCTGCCTCGTCGTTGCCGGAGGATTGATCGGCGCCTTCTATACCCTGGGCAAAGATAGCTGGGCGTTAAACGAATACAACTACGAAGGAGCATTTGCCCTCGTCGCGTCCATCATCATTAGCATCGTTGGCGTGGCCCTTCTCCGCGTTGGAAAAATGCAGGAGAAGTGGCGGGTCAAGCTCGCCAAAGCTCTCGAAACCCCTGTGGTCACGGGCAGTCGACGAAATGGTTGGCTGAAGCGCGTCGCTGAGAAGTACGCGATGTTCTTTCTCCCCTTTATCACCGTCTTGAGAGAAGGCATCGAAGCCATTGTCTTCGTAGCCGGCGTGTCTTTCTCTGCGCCAGCAACTGCGGTTCCGCTGCCCGTAGTCGTCGGGCTAATCGCCGGCTTTATCGTGGGATACATCCTATATAAGTGAGTTCTGATATGTGACAACAGGCATGATGCATAATTTTGCTAACCTGTACTAGGGGAGGAGCGGGAGCAAAATTGCAGTACTTCCTAATAGCTTCTACATGTCTGCTGTATCTAGTGGGCGCCGGTCTCTTCTCACGTTCTGTGTGGTACTTTGAAAACCAGCAGTGGAACAACGTCATTGGTGGCGATGCGGCCGAACTGGGAGATGGACCGGGTTCCTATGATGTCGACAAGAGTGTCTGGCACGTGAACGTAAGTAACTCTATCCATGTTCCTCATCTCCGATTGCTAATTCTCTGGTATAGTGCTGTAGCCCTGAGCTAAACGGTGGCGAAGGGGGTTGGGGAATATTCAATGCCATACTTGGATGGACGAACTCGGCAACATACGGCTCAGTCATTTCTTATAACCTCTATTGGATCGCCGTCATGATCTCGTTCGGCGTTATGAGATACCGTGAAGTTAAAGGACATTTGCCGTTTATGAAACCCAAGGAGAGTTCAGTGGGTTCGGTAGTCCAAGCTGATAAACCAGAAGAAGAGAAGACCGCACCTCAGGTTTCAGTTGCTTAGGACGAATAAGCCTATGGGAAAGCTTGCGATATTTTCGCTTCGTATCATTAATAAGTTTTAAGTTGATATAGGTTGGATTCTATTTTTTTATAGGACACTTTATAGAAGCCATCGTAACTATAAGGACTGTTCCGCTTTAGTACCTTAGGTATCTCCTAGGTCGGTATATATGAAGATATGTTTACATAACACTCTTGTTGAAACTTGAAAGAAATAGTATTTTTTCAGGTTAGCTAGGTACCTAGGTAATTATATGAAAAATATAATATGAGAGTTTTATGTCAAGACAAGATGATAGATGATATTACCAGTGATAAAATAATCTTTATTTAGTGTCTCCACACTTTGCCAAGCTGTCAGATTTTGGTGGCGAGAACGTCACTCCCGTCGTCCCGCTCCCTCCCCCCATATCTTATGCCAAGACGGTCCATTTCAACTACATACATAGTACTACCTATTATTTACGTACCTCCTATCTGATCTAAGGACTACCTATACCAAAATTTACTGAACGTTTTTATTAAATTCCTATGAAATACGGATTTCAGTCACTTGGGTATTTTCTGAAGGCTTGAAGTTTTCGACGAGCTAAGGAACCGGAACTGATGACCACCTCGGATCTTTGCTTCTTTAGGGTACGGCCTCACACGGGAGACAAGCCAGATGGACGACTCGGGCGGTGCTTCAGATGCCAATGCGTCAGAGCCCAATCTTACCGAGAAGCTTCCTGAAGTCGTCAACATTACCCAAGGTGGAGATTTGATTCTAGATGTAACTTTTGAGAATTCCAAGGATACTATTCGGACCGCACGGGTTGCCCAATCGAAACTGTTTAGTCGGGATTCACAACCCGCACCGAAGAGGAAGGCCCGCTTAGGTTTCCGTGTAAGCCTCAAAGAGCTTAAGACTCAGTCCAAGTACTTTGAAAGACTTCTCACCGACAGTCGCTTCAAGGAGGCGAAGGATATATCGAGCGCCTTTGCCGCGCTCTCGGTGAGGAGCGTCAAGCCCGAAACTGCTGAGGCAAAGGAGCTTCCCTGGATCAAAATACAAGATGACGACCAGGCAACTCACTACGCACACCGCGAGGGCGCATTTGGCGATCTCCTGCGGATTCTTCACGGCAAGGAAGTAGTCACTAAGTTCACGATGTCGTTTGTAACCACATTGGCCGTCTTGGCCGATCGCTTCGACTGCGCATCCGCAGTCTCGAAATACCTCGTCGCGGGCACGAGGTTCAAGTGGCCTGTGACGAATCGCAAGCCGGCGAGAGATGAGTCGGTGGTCATGAGCCGCAGTAATGAGGATATCTTACGCCAGAAGATACTCGTGTCTTGGCTGCTGAATCAGCCTGCTAGGTTCCAGGCCGCCACCAAGGAGATCATCATGAATGGCTCTTGCCGGTGGAGTTCCTTTGCTCAAGACGATGAGTCGTCGGATGCTACTTGGTGGTACTTACAGGATGGTCTCGAGCGTAAGTATTCGACGATAACCTGATATATTCGCGCGTGTATTAACCCCCGAATTAGAAGAATTGCAATACCGCCGCCAATGCATACTAAACACAATAGCTTCCGTCCAGCGGCACTTCCTCGCATTATACACGTCGCGCACGCGGCAGTGCAAGCTCGGCTACGACTCCAGCGCAGCCTGCGACTCGTACCAGCTAGGGGAGATGTTCAAGTTCCTCATGCACAAGAACCTGCTATTCCCAGTCGACTTCTCCCCGGGATCCCTGGACTCGATAGCCGACACCTCGCTGCTGCAAATCGAGTCCGTCCTCGCCACGCTCCGGCAGTGCCCCAGCTACCAGATCGACAAGAACCACACCAACTGCGGGCTGCGCACGCGCGTCCTGCCCATCCTGGACTTCATACTCGGCCTGCTGTCGGCGAACTCCGTGCCCATCACCAGGAGCACGTGGAGGAGCAATCGCCAGGCGGTCGCGTGGATGCCGCCCGAGGGGGATGCGGAGGGCAAGGGTAAGCAAGAAGCGCGCCCGTTTCGGTTTACGAGGTCGTTGGCGGGAGACCAGCGGTTGCGGTTTGAGAATGCGTTGGGCGCGGATAAATTTGCCAGAGACGTGTTTACGGCGGCGAGCTGGGATTGGACGGCGGAGGATCAGGGGTATGACGATTTGCCGTCCACTACTCCGAGGTGGAGCTTGAAGTAGGTGTTAGAGATGCTAGATACAGCAGGGAGGTAACTAGTATAGATTCTGGGTCTGGAAATAAGGGGGTCGGAAAGAAGTGTAGGTATATTTTGGAATTTATGCTTAGGTGCACAAAATATGGAAAAGAACCTGGATACCGTGGTAATTACCTTAGATCCCAGATCAAACCTCAGTACGCTCTTACACAACTTCCATTTCTATATAGGTAAGTGTGGTAAGTGTGGTATAGCATGTTATAAACGAAACTTCGAGAATCAGGATTTCCGTAAAGACCTCTGTATCAGTGCAGATGAGATATATAAATGCTCGAGATATCAATCGATGTATAATCTAAAATGAACATTGAACCAGAAAACATGTTATAATCTCTATATACACGGCAATTCTTGGCCGTCTTGACTTGAACTCATAACTGAGCATTCGAAATATGTACCCATCCCATCCCAACCGAATACCTTAGACGAAAGTCGTCACCCACGCCGCAACGCCAATACAGAATATGACTAAATGACTTCCAAAGGTAGTTCCAAAGGATAGACGCGGAAAAGCAAAATCCAAGAGTCTAGCTCCTGAGAGCCTCTAATCTGTTCCTCATCTGGTCCATCATCGCCTCCTGGTCTTCCTCTTCTTCCTCCAGCTGCACAGGCTGTTCCTCGGGATGAGACGGCAGCGGCGCGCTGGGCGTCGCGCCGGCCTTCTCCATGCGGCCCTTTAATATCTCTCCCAGCACCTTGTCGACCTCGCCCTCGGCCTCTTCCTCCTCGTCCTCCAGCACGTCGTCAACGGGGAGGTTCTCGCCGACCATCTCCTCGATGACGCCGGCCTTCATGAGTTCGACGGAGAGCTCGCGCATGGTGCCGGCCAGCTGCGGCAGGCGGATCAGGCTGTTGACGTCCTTCATGACGCCGACGCTGGCCCGGATGCTGCCCTCGATCTTGCGCACCGCGAACGCCTCGTTCACCTGCATCTGCACGCTGTTCAGCTGCGCCTTCGACGTGACCAGCCTCGCCGACGTGCGCCGCGCACGGATCAGCTCCTTTGCGAAGTCGCGTGCTTCTCGCTGCGCCTGCTTCGCCTGCGAAGGGTTGCGTTGCGCTCGTCGGTCCGCTTGGATGATAAAGTTCTTGGTCTTGAGTTCGACTTGCTTGACCTGGTTGATGTCTCGGTCGAGCTTGCGGATGTTGGATCGTATTAAAGCGTTACATTTCCGCATCTGTTATAACCGAGTAGTGTGAGTGGGATGGATGATATCCTCCTAGGCAAATGGCAAATGGCAAATGTCCCACGTGGATAAGGAATTGCCTACCTGGGCATTAGGGTCTGGTTTGACGAAGAGTGCTTTGAGACTCTCCATCTTGGAGGGTATCTCTTAGGGGGTATCTCTTGGAGGGTATCTGTTGTATGGTTCGTCTAGGTTGACGGATTCTAGATTAACTAAAATGGAAAAAGGCGGCTCCTGCCGAGGGAATCCCAGATGAGATCTGGCAAAGCAGTCTGGGGGAAGGCTGAATTAATTTAGATAAGGAGAGCGAGTTGTAGTGGGACTTTGATAGATGGGGGATGGTTATGTGTTATGCAGCTTAACGCGATCTAAATGACGTTGGTCCAGGCTGGATGGACAAGCCAGACAGGGCAAGATGGGGAAATTCAGGAACAGCCTAACCCCGCTAAATCGCTAAAAGACCTTAGGTTATTTTAACACAGTGTCTACAGTATCAAGGGAAGGGATAATGATTACCTAACACAAACCACAAACATCTATCAAAGTACCTCCTACCTTAGGTAAGTACTATAGTATACAAATCCATCAGAAAAGCTGCAGATACCCGGCTACACTTAAACAAAGATATCATTTATCACATTTCTGAATTAAACCTCAGCATTTTCTTCCACAATTCAATCTTAGGTATCTTTATAGCAATGTCAGAAATCACGTTTTACATCGGTAATGAAAGCACAGTATCCTTAAAAAAGATGTTCAAATCTGGTCTGGTTATACTTCAGTCTTTATATTCTTTACATTAAATACCTTAGGTACCTACCTAGTCTCATAGGTAGGTATTGGAGTGGAATGCAACTCCAATATTATACATGCAGATGAATCCAGAACTTTGGGACCTAGATACGTAGGCGAGGCTTCTGGAATTGATCTGCTTTCATGCAGTCATCTCGGGGTTTAGTTAAAGGTCTTCTTTCGATATAACGTTCCGTGGAGGTCTACTTCTAAAATACTAATAATAATAAGGATAGGTAAAACGGTGATATTGAAAAAGGACGTCCACCTGCAAGTTTCGGTAGAGCTTTCTTAAGCTGCTTGGGGGTTCTTCTGCCTTATTGATGGAGATACGAAGGCATTGGTTGTACTGGTGTACCTACATGTACAAGACAAAAGTACCCACGAAGTCTATGCCCAATTAGGCCCTATTCTCTTACAGTGCGAAATTACCGGTGAAAGCCCAGGCAGCTACCCCCCGTGCAAATCCAAATCTAGCCCTGTTGCTTCCGCCGCTTTCGTGCGGGTTCGATATTCGTCGGAGGGGTGCATCTTAAGCTTTGGAACAGCCTCATACCTACCTCTTTTTTTTTCTATTTCTTAAACTATCCTCCCACAAAATTCTAACAAGTACAAGATCAATCTACATTTATATTTAAAACCCCAACTTTTGAAAATCCATTTCACCACCCACGACCCTTTTTTCAACAACATCCATCCCTACTTTGCCGACGTCATATCCAATCACCCCACCAACAAATTCAGATACCCAATAGCAACCAACATGTCGCAGGTTACTCCCGAAGGTGAGTCTAGTACCTGAATTAGCGAGCCTCGATTCCCAGCTCTGTTGCAGAGGACTGAGCAGAGTCAACTATAACTGAGTCGATGTCTATGTTACTTACATGGATATTCGATATAATTATTCTATATTCTATAGTTATACTATAGTTAAGAGTATGTTTAAGCTAACAGGTATTCCTCCACTTAGTTCTATGGGCTCAGCGCTCTTCCAATACGGAACCCGAGAAGAACTTCGTCTATCTCACCATCTCGGTTCCCGATGTCCCCAAGGAGAATCTGAAGCTCGACCTTCAGCCCACAGGCCTAACCTTTACCGGTTACTCCGAGACCCTGAAGAGAACGTATCATCTAGAACTGACCTTCTATGCCGAGATCGACCCCGCTGAGAGCAAGGTCCACCACACAGCTCGCAACGTCGAGCTCAAGCTACGCAAGAAGGAGCTCAATGACGAGTACTGGCCGCGTCTTCTCAAGGAATCTAAGAAGGTCCAGTTCGTGAAGACCGATTTCGACAAGTGGGTTGATGAGGACGAGCAAAATGAGGCTCCCGAAGACGATTTCTCACAATTCGGTGGCATGGGTATGTGAACTTCTATCATCTACAGTCTACCCCCTTTAAACACATATACTTTGAAATCGAGAAAAGAAAAAAAAAATATTGGAGTCTCGTCTTTACTAGAATTTTGTTGCTAACAATTATCTTTTACAGGAGGCATGCCAGGTATGGGTACGTAACCTTCAAACCCCTTGTCCTACGGTTATTTCAGGGGCCAAGATCAACCCCCAGCAATGATAAGGAAACTAACATGTTCACATTAGGTGGTGCTGGCGCTGACTTCGGAGGTATCGACTTCTCTAAGCTCGGCGGTGCCGGTGGATTGCCTGGTGGTGAGGATGAGGAGGATGAGTCTGACGATGATATGCCAGCTCTCGAGGGCGAAGAGGAGGCCAAGGAGGAGGCCCAGGAGGAGAAAGACGCAACCAAGGTGGCCGCATAAACTCGATTTCTGCAGGTTATAAGGCACTAATCGTTCCGCGGTTACCTTGTGCAAAATCTATTCGTCGTGCCCAGACCTGAGAATGTGGTTAAGGCGATAGGAAGGAGTAGCAAGTGGTAATGCGATTCAGATATGTTTCGGGAGCCGGTGGGCTATTGGCAAGCTAGGACGTCAGGTTACCTGGTACTTTACGCTGGAATCCGATTAAAATTTTATGAAGTAATTAAGCATGTTCCGTCAGATGGTAGTGCCAAAGATTCATACGAGCTCGACGGGTAGCAAGGAATACATTGAAGATTTGGAGTCAATCCCCGTACATTGACCCCATTATTCTGGCTACACAAACCATGTCGTCCCACGCGGTCTATCTACCGCCATGAAGATCTGCTTATGTGCAGAATATGTCTTGAATTTCGGCAAGCTAAGGCAGCCGCAATTCCCCATGCCCTGCATGATTGGTTACGACCGAACCCCCGAACCTGTAGTTCTCTGGATGGTGTGACGTTGATGCCCGTTGTCAATCTTTTGCCTCAGCTCCGGGCGAGATGTCTCATAGCACGGTCGATAATCGATAGATCCGAGATCAATATCTATGTGTATATGTCTCTCTCCGATGTTCATTTCCTTGATTCACACCATCTTTTACTTGGGACTGTCTCCCCGAACGGCATCTTAACTTTAAGATATCTGTCAAAGTGCGAGATTCTGGCCGATGCCCGTTTAGCGAAAAATGACTCTTAGGAGGTCGGCTGTCTCTTGCATCTGAACTACAGAATTCGGTGCCTTATTTTAGCTCCCGCTGTTGAAACATGTCAAACTTATTATAGTATGTACCTGTTACTCTAAGTGGGTATTTGGTTCCCCCCTGATGAGGTGCCGCAGGAAAGGACCCAGTCCCTCGGGCCTCCGCTCGGCGGATACATCTGCAATGCGACAGGAGGAAGGCATGTAGGTAGGTATCTTGTCCTGTGGCGTACTTGCCTCTGTATAAAAAGGTATGAAAAACTCCGCGTGGGAAAATTTTGATTTCTTCCCCTTTCCTCCGGTACATACAGCCACATACAACCAACAAATAGAAAATATTTACCCCTATCTCTCACTTTTCCATGTGTTATGCCCCCTAGGCATCTCATATATACCGTTCATACGCGCGAGCTGAAGAATTAGGTACTATCTAATCTATCTTCATCCTCCAAATAGCATACTTTCCTTCTCTAAACATCTACTTGCAATCTCCTACGTCCTAATCCTAATTCAACAACACACCCAAGTTAACAAGTAGCAACTACCTACCCACAATGTCCCACCCCATGAAGAAATCCACACGTTCACGGATTAACCTGACCACATCCACGCCCATCCAGTACTCGCAGTCACGGGCACAGAACAACCAGCCGTCGTGGACAGCAGCAGACGCAGCTAAAGCCTCGAAGAACGGCGCATTCCTTACCCCTTGGCCCCCTAAAGAACCATACTATACTCCGGCAGTTGACCTTTTCGGTCAGGGGCAGAGCCAGACCGGGTCAGGAAGACCTTGAAGTGTAGGGAAGCCTCACAGGAGAGCACAAGTCCCCCCGGACACTCGAACAGGCGTTAGCGTTGAAGAGGGCTTTGGGAGGGGGGCAGAGTCGTGTGTTCTTGAGGGTTCTACAGACTTTCCACGGTGTTGACAAGTCATACACAGGTGCCTAGGTTGTCAGGGGATAGAGAATCAGCGAACTGGCTGTGTACGATGAGCATGGAGTTAGGGGTGTGATAGGACGAGGTGGCTTTAGACTGTAAAGTACATTTATAGGGGCGTATGGAAGGTTAGATCGCGGTATAAAGCTGAGTCTTGCCATGGGTGCTTGAGGGATTTAGTTAAGTGCCTTAGAGATAGACAGTATGGGTTTATAGAGGAACTAAATTAAACAACGAAACCAATACTGAACTTACTTAGGTCCTAGGTGCCTGCCTACCTCCTATGCTAGACTGACGGCTTGGCTTGGACACCAAAGCATTATTAAAATCAGTTTCTCAGAATCTTCGGTTGATGCCTCCAAGTATTCAGTAGTCCACGTGGTACACCTAGGCACTCATACCTACTCTCCTAAGAACCGCTTGATATTTTCTTATATGTGGATTCACGATTTTTCATTCCATAAGACCCCATTCGGTAGTAGTATACCTAGTACATATGCAGACTTTTCCAACCGACTTTCACCAATCCACACACGCCCGCTTGGCACAGCGGTAATGCGCCTCACTAGTACTTTCAAAGTACTACTAAGGAAGCTATGAGGAGATGACTGGTTCGACTCCAGTAGTGGGCAGTTTCATTTTTTGCCAATTGTTTTTCTTTATTTTTTTCTTCTTTTTCACCCCTTTGGAAGTGGGCCGGTATATTTTTTGTGGGCTCTATACGAGAAATGAACGAATAGCCTCAATTTCTTTTTGGCTTGTAGCCCTACCCAAGCGGGAAGGCTTAGGTAATACGAAACAAGCGGTCTCCACACCGCGTTACATGAGCCACTCGTTTAGCGAATTCATCAGCCGTTGGAAGGGGGCCATGGAGAAGGGAGCTGATGTCGAAAAGTTTAATATGTTCTATTATGTATAAAGTTGCTCGAATCATTCGCAACTACCCTCAGGGACCTGAACTCAAAGAACTTAGATATTGTTTATTGTGTTGTGTTATGCGTGTGAGGTCTAAATTAGCTACACAGCGCTTGAGAGGGTAGAGCCTCATCCTCTGTAATTCAGGCAATGCTAAAACAGGGTTTAGTGAAAACCTGTTCGGTAACACCGTCTATGAACAGGGTCTTAAACGTGTGGACATATTTTATCATGGATTCTTGTTGTGGTGAACTCTACAAGTTGGCGAGGAGAAGGCTCAAGTCTTTGGTGAAGGGTTTGAATCATTTGAATCCATATGATGATGTCGGCAGCATCCCAGACTATCCATTGTATTATACACTTTGTTCTCATAAAAATGAGAACATATACATCTCTCCACGGACCACGGTAAGCTCTTATATCGGTATCACCTCAATATAATCATGGAATTTTCGTTGAAGTCTATATTTTCTTTATTTCCTATATATAATACGTTAAATAGGTACTTAATCTCACCACCATCCATGTTTAGCCAATGGCTAATGATACCATTCTTATCTCTGTAGGTGGAAATACCTCTGTAAGGTTTGAACCAATGTTGGAACGAAGATTTATTTTATATTAAGGTAGGTAGATATAGATAATTACTTGATATCAGCTTTTAGTATTCAAATGGTAGTTTATTTAGACCAATAGTAGCTCGTGATTGAACATAAGTGGTTGACAATTGAGAGGTATTCATTAATACAAGGCTGAAAGCAGGTGCTAAGCTTTTGAAACCAGCTTCACCTACCGTGATTCGTAACATCGATGCCTGAGATGGAGGGCTATATCACGATGCCTTAAGCGCGTAACGTTCCCTTTAGGTTTGAGAATCTTCATCACGCAATCTCAAGGTTTAACGTGGGCGGCAATCCTTGGGGGTGCTTTATCTATAATGGCTGGCTGTTAAGGCGCGTGAGAGCTATCATCGTGCTATCGGACCCCCGGACATATATATCATTAGCGCATGAGTCTTCCTTCCACCACCAATACTTGCGGCGCGTCTGCGTCGTCGTGATACCTATCACTTACTAGTGAGTTGGAATGAAAAAGTAGAATAGAGAAGCTGGTTTGGGTCTTTTACTAGTAATATTCCCTGCGGTTGTCTTTGGTTCCTAGTAATTCTCTTAACAGAAGCCAGAGCTTGGGGGGTATAATATTGCTACCGGGTCCTTACCTAGCAGCCATATACGGAAAGTAACCCGGGCTCGATTGGAGCTAATAGCTCTCCTGCGGCTCCGCGGTCCGCATGGGGGTTGGGTGGGTAGGACGGTCATGTGTTTAAGGTCTTAGTAGAATTCGTCACATCCCATCTACATCCCATACATCCCCATCCCTTTCCCTATCACTTCGTCACAATCACGCACATACACTCGGAGTTAAGACGCTGGGGGCCCTGACTTAAAGCTAAGCTAAGCTAAGCTAAGCTCAGCTGCTGGGGGGATTGCGATTGGGGAAGCCCATTAGGCACTTGCAGCTCACCGGCCGCAGCCACATGTGTAGGTATATCACAAGATGTTCATAGTAGTATGTACACATGGCATAAGCGAATCGACGCCTCGTCACTCGGGACAACGCCTTTCCGAAATGTGACATATGCGCAATTTGTTGCCATTACTTCATCAACTGCTAGGTTTAATCTATACCTAGCCATCATGCCCTATCGATAGAGATCACGAAACCGCATTTGCTTTCCGCTCCCGGGCTCCGCTCTTCGGTGTTTGGGAGTTGATGGTATGTCTCTTCTCCGGGCCAATTGGTCAATGGCTTCCCGCTACCTACTGCTAGGCTACCACATATGTGGGCATTGTGCCTGTTGCTCACCAAACCCAGCCTATCCTCTCGCGACGCGGTAAGGAGGAATGCTGTCCGATCAAGTTGTGTATGTGATTCATCATCTACACCACCTTAGATTCGCCGTGAAAGTTGGGTCGCATGCCGCCGGCTGCAACAAAGACGACGATGAAGACGACGGCGGAATAAAAGAAAAAGGAGGGAGGGTGTCGTCTCTGCACTTCTGCTTTACCCCGCGCATTGGAGTTCGCGCAAATCAGGAACAGCATTCGAAGCCATCGCGGCCCGTGAGTGGTTTGCCACGATTGTCTAGGACTGCAGCCGAAGTTAAAGGTAGGTATAAAAAGGGCTACCGTACATACATATGTACATACATACGTCCGTCTTGCCTTGCAGACGGGGAAGCGCTTCTACGAAAGCAGGAAAGGGGCCAAGAGGGCAGGTAAAGCAAGGCGAGACAAGACAGGCAATGCCATTCATTCCATGGAAAGCTAGATAGCTTTCCCGGACTTGCTTGGGTCTGAGAAGAGGAGATATATAACCACTTAACCTAATACGCAAAGTTGCGTTCAAAGCCCAGCAATGAATGATTGCATCGCATCGCATCGCATTGGACCCTGCAAAGGGAAAAGCCGCGATAGCGCCCACGACAACCGACGGCCGTGCGCACCGCGCAGTGGAACGAAACAGGGGGGAAAAGCCAACCAGCCTTGAACAGCAAAACGCATTTTTATTTCTTCTTTCTTCCTTGTCGAGAGATACATATGTATCGCACATTAACTAATAAGCTTCTACGTACATACCTACATACATACCTACATACATACCTACATACTAGGTACCTACGTAAATGGGAAAATCTTCAGCGATATATTGGGCCTCAATGCTAGTCCAAGGCGCTGCTGCGGGCGGGAGGTTGCAATCCTGCAACATGAGCGTATGGATTTCTATGCTCCGATGCAGTGCAGTGCGCACGGGAAGGGAAAACAAGAAATGAGGTTTTGGTAGGTCTTGGATTTATGAGAAGGAAAGCTCTTCTCGCTTAGAAAAAAAGAAGAAAAAAAAAGTCACGAATGAATAGAAGCAGTTTGTTGATTTGATAGGAGAATAGCCTGCCTAACGTTAGGTTAGGTTGGGTACCTAAGCTGAAGTAAAACATATTAGGTATTGTCGTCTAACTACCTCCTGGCCATACTATACTCACATTTGGTTGTCTCTGGAAATATGGCCAATTCTGGAATGTGAGTTGTGCAACATACGATTTCCAGGTTCGAATTCGCTCCAACGCACATTCTGGACTTTCTCTGGATTAAGAATTCAATCCCGTAGGTAGCTACCTACCTGAGCTAGCTTTTCTCCTCCGTCACATATCTTACAAGAAGTAAGAAGTAAGACCTGCCTACCTATAATAGAGATGTGATTCGACTGGGGGGTAGCTTCGCTGCTTCATTGGTACTTTAAAAGAAGAAGACAAAAAAAAAAAGCTTGGCGTGGATCCATTACTCGGGTAGAGGGTGTGTGTGTGTGTTAAACGAGAGAAAAGCTCCGGGGTTTGAAGACGGCTATCAGATTGGTTACTTTTATATTTGGTCGTATTTGGCCCAAAACGATAGATCCCGCACTTGTTGCATGTGTTGCGAGATCAAAATGCAAGAAACTCTATATCCTAGCCCTTGCCCGGTGTAAATCGATTACCGCTTTGGTCGGTACGCGCTTCGAGGCGTTCTGTCGTATGTATTATAGGTCAATCTGGCCAACTGGTCGCGTACACATCATCGTCAACCTTGCCGACTCATTGGTAAAACCTGTGCCGGAATGAAGTAACATAGAACCGGGTAGCATTTCACAGTGCTTTATTCTATTTCATTTAGAAACTCCAACCTTGTTGTAGTAGATTTTTAACTAGATTATCAAGTACAATGATCGAAAATCACAATATAATATTGGAGAAGAGGAGTAGTTTTACGATACATGCTACACCCGGTACCTAAGGTACCCATGCACTTACGCATCTCCCGGGACTTGTTGAAGATGAATCCGGGGATAATTAACCTTATTATATTATCTCAACTAAGCGGGACAATCTCGCCGGCGGCTTTATAACATAAGCCATAAGCGAAAGTAGTGAACAAGGGATACTTCGCTCCGCGAACATTGGCGGCGCGACATCGGCCCTGCGGAGTATGTCCTACGGGGTAGACGGCTCTTAATACCTTGTGTTTTTTTTACAAGTTTTATCGTGTATATGTGTTCTATATGATTCTGTTCCTTTTCACACATCACGGATATTCGCGGATCCTCGACAACAAGGCCCGATTCCTACGTTTCTGCCACATGGACAATTAACGTGGTAGATATTAGGACGTCCAGGTGACAGGAGAAAAGAGTCAGAGAGAAAAATAGGAAGATACAAGATGACGTCGTCGTTTCAACTACCGCTTCGGCATCCTCATGCGAGACACGAAATCAATATTCAGATTCGCATCTGATACCGAACGTTCCAGGTGTTCGTTCGAATCGCACCGCATGAGGTCTCGCGTACAGGATCGCATTTTGTCGTGGATGAGGGAAATTAAGTCGAGAATCCCACTCCATCCTCTTTTCCCGCAACCGCAATTGCAATCACATATGATAGAGGGTAGAGATATCCACGACGCCGAATGCCGGAGTTCTTCGATTTGCTTAGTAGTCCGAGATCTCTGACCGACTTATGTAAGATCGGGCTGGACAAACCTACACACCTTCTTCCCATGGTGTGAGAGATGGGAAATGAAAGATGGGATATGAAGTATGGACATGGGAATGCGGATGGGAGATGGGAGATGGGAGATGGAGGATGGGGGGTGGTGTTACATGATAAACTCCGACGTGGGGTGATATCGATGTTCACCCTCCCAGCCCTCCATCCCAATCTCGAATTCCCCCCAATCAACTTTGTTGGGGGGATCCAGTAGCTAAAATCGTACATTGTATAATCAAGTACTCTACTTTACACATGGAGATCAAGCAATACCTAGCAGGTAATTGGAACAATAATTCTATTCATGGCTCGAAGGAATCGAGACATCACATGTTGGGTTGGACTAGAACCTGAAGGAGGACAAGGATGATAAAATAGATTCCTCTAGACATGAGACTAGCCTGACAAGCGTTTGAAGATCTGGGGAGATCAAGGGAACGTTGATGTTTGCTCGTAAGGCTTGTTATCCAATAACGTGCGTTTTAAAGCCTGATCATCTTCCATGGTGGGACGCCATAACGGTTGATCACATCGTTATCACCAACATACTAGCATACCTCTAACCTCGATGCCGTATCGTAACTGTAGGTACCTTTCACATCTGTTGACAATACATACCTAATATCTTAAGGTAGATATACATACTATCAAACGGAAGAGGTCCGAATTCCCTTTCGGCTTTGCTCTCAGTAGGAAATAGAAGAAACCTTCTATAGCTGTTGAAACAAGTTCATATATTCAACGTAGCAGAGCTGCGTTTACATGATGGTACTTTGGAATCATCCGAAATATACCGATTTCTTTCTTCCAAAGTTACACCTTGTAACCAACTCTCAATCTGAACAAATGAATTAGCTGATCGCTGCGCCGCATTCCTCTAGGTCTCGTAGGTAACTGCCTCATGGTTTACGTTGCACATGGCAAACATATGAGTGACTCCTCGGTACGTCCCAATGGCAGTGTGTGAACGATACCCGCTTATGAGTATTATGGTAGGCAACCAACCGGGCTGTGTGGCTTCTCGTGATGGACCGTCGGGTGCGAGCGGACTTTAGTTAGTGGATGGGCTCCGACAAGTTCCTGAACATCATCTCGTGTCCAGTTTGGTTCTGGCTCTGGCCTTTTTCTTTGTTGTTGTGTTCCCATTAAAACCTACCATCGTAATAGAGTAGTATAGCGTTAGGTAGCGAATGATTTCGTTTTTTTTTGGTCACCAATAATGGGCAGAAGATGGGCAGTAAAATATGGCCCAATAGCATCGGCTATTCCGCAGCGCGACTCGATTTACTACCAGTTAGTAGCAGTAGTGGACGGAGTCGACATGATTGATACCATACGTGATATATGTGATATACGCCTTCGCAAGGAATTTCGCGTATTTCGTACAACTTTCTCATTCGATTAACCTCGGTCGAATCACGGGAAGAGCAGTTTTCCCTACGAGCGAGAGAGTGGGCATTGCGGTATCGCGCACGCGCGCCCGTCGCGGTCGGTGCGGGACGCGAATAGCGCTACGACTTGTCAAAAGGAGAGTCATATGGGAATCTTGAAATAGGTGATGATCTACGCCGGGCCCTCTTCTTCTTAAAAGCAAACTAGGCTCTCTATCTCTCTCTCTCTCTCCCTCCCCCATGGGTCTATCCTAGTGTACTCCTCCCCCATAGTTGAGACTTACTATTACCCCCCCTCCCTAAACCCTTTCCGGGTGGCTTTCGGTCGCGGTGAGCTTGCCACCGTCTTGTCTAGACTTATCGGGAAACCCGGAAAATCCGGGGATAGCAAGGTTTAATTGGTGATCTTGACTTAGTCTACCAAGGTACTTAGTCTTGTTGTCGGAGTCTAGGGAGTTTGATAAATACCTGTGATAATGAATGGGTACCGACAGCTGCAAATACGAGGCGGTCAGCGCGCGGACCCGAAAGAGTCCAAGCTTTTCTGATTCTTTTTTTCTAGAATGTCGTTGCTGCAACCTATTGGTTCTAGTTAACGCATTTGTTACCTGGCTACCTGGCTTCTGGAGGGCAAATCTTAGGTACTGAAGGTCCAAGTGGTAGCAGACCTGCACGCATCCAATCCACCTAAATTACAGCAGCTACCCTACCCCATCCTAGCTCTCTCGTTCGTGTCTCTGTGCCTGTGCCTGTGTATGTGTACGTGTGTGTTTTTGAGGTTGTCTTAGGTACGTATTTGCGCATGCCAGCTGCTGGCTGCCTATCGAGGCGCCGTTCCGACTATACACTTACTATTGACGGGAGGTCGATACAACCAAGGTTGTAATATGTACAATTGCGTACGACGCCTGGCCACAACGAGAACCGGATTTCATGATGGAAAGGGGAAGCTCAACAACAACAATAGCCAGCGACAGCTATGGCAACAACCTAGAACAACATGATCGCAAATAATAGTAGATTCTAGATGTCAAACCCGAGGGAGCGGACAATTTCGTTTGTAATCAATATATCTGCACAATCCAAAACCCGAAAATACTACACGAAGGATTAGAGTAAGCAAGAATCGTGAGATGACAACTTGAATCCAAATGCTACGGCTACGGATATAAAATGTGTGTTACGTAGGCACGCGTGAGAGTACATTCCAACGAGGATAGCAAATGTGTTTGGAATACATTATATCGCACCCACACTTACACGCGCACACATGTATCTTTTTTACAAATAATTCCATAGGCGGCATCAAAAATGCGGAGTGGTGGTTGCATCTGAGTCATCTAGAGGTGTATCGTAAACGGTTCTCGTCTCGATTACATACGGGATCTTGATCTCTTGGGTGGAGGAGGGGGATTTGGGATTTATTTCTTACGCACATATTTTTAGGCACAAAATCAAACGCCGAGGCACATGGGAAAGCACATCATCTAGCGGGAGAATCTGGTCGCAGGCGAAAATCTACACCACACTGACAGGTTAGTAGACCGCGAAAATCCCACCTATACGATTCGTCCGTCCGGGCAGGCGGTCAGAGGAGAAATGCCGGTATTGGCCAAACACGAACGAAATTCGTTGTTGCGGTCAGTCAGCCAGCTCACACACACACCTATATTTCCCTTTCCTCGTTGGACAGCGAGCGACCTACCTAAGGTACCGAAGGAGGAAGGTTAGCTATGCCCGCGCGTGAATCCGCCAGCCAGCACAGCGCAACTTATTTGCTCAGCCCGCCGGGAGATGTTGCTGACGGTCACCGTGGCGTAGAGGAAGCCAGTTGCGAGATGAGATATGATACTCACCTATACATTACTACGACCACCCTGTCGTCATAGCGTCATAGATGTTGTCGTTGATATGAGCCAGAGACATAGGGAGGGGGTTAGACATGGAACTGGAACACGGGGAAGTTAGGTATGTATTACCATTCATCCCACCCTTGTAGCAATCAAATGAAATAGGTAAATCAAATTTTTTTTTTTTGGCTCGGGTCCTCAAGTCCTTGTTGGGGTTTTTCTTTTCTTGTTATTTTCCCTTCTCCCCCAAATAAGGTGGCGCTCGGACGGCGCAATGACGGTACAAAAGAAGAAAGAAAAATAGGGGGCATATACTAAACGTTAGCCATTATTGAATATGAATATAACTAGCTGGGGGTAGGGGTAGTAGGTAAATGAAGCAATGCAAGCCAACGGGACGGAAGGTGGAAATATTCTCCCATTTTAACATTTTAACTCGTGCCCGAGGTGAATTGGCTGCCCGAAGGGCCAACCGAAGCCAACCAAAGAGATGCCAACAGGTGCGCCTCCTTCGTCAGACGAATATAGCGTTGTCATAAGTAACAAGAATAGCTACCTAGGTGGCTAGCTTAAAGCTGGAGACCTGTATTGTTGCGTATCTGAAGTACCTAACCTATTGTAACGGATCCTTCGAAAAAGTACCCAAAAACAGAAGCAAACGGTGCTGGCTTCGGCGGCACAGGAATTCCCAACGTGTAATTAACCACCCCCAGTTCTAGTTCAGTGTCTAGTACCTATTATCCGTCTACAGAGTAGGAATAAATTTGCGACTTTCGGCATCTTGCGAGCCACTACCACGTTGCTTCACTCGTCGGAAGTAGAAGGAATTAATCATACATCCTACCGCATTAGGACTTCATTAACGTCGCTTTTGTGTGTAGTAGATTACTCTATTTTCTCCAGTAATCAAGTAGAATATACCATCTCGTTACGGATGTTGTATTAGTTGTATTAACCTTCCGGCTGGTACCTAATCTACATCCCCAACGCCACCCCCAGCTTTTTCCCACGCGTTGTATCAATGTATTTTTTTTTTTTTTTTTTTTTTTTTTTTTTTTTTTTTTTTTTTTTTTTTTTTTTTTTTTTTTTTGGTTTGTTTGGTTTTGTGACCGGTATGTAATGTACAAGCACGAGCGGGCGGAACGGGCTACAACAAAAAAAAAAAAAAAAAAAAAAAAAAAACTGACCTGTAAGGTAACCCCTGGAACTCCGGCAATAGGGCCTTTTAACCAGGATACAGGGCACAGGACAGGCCTAAGAGAAGAAAAAGAAAAGAAAAAAACGATAGGGCTAACTACCTAACGTAGCCCTGAATAGCTAGGATTCTCGCTGCACTGGGAAGCGGGAGATAGACCCGGCCGCGGCAGTCGGATAAGAATATCGAGTTGTGGACCTCGTTGAACCCTGATCGTCATCCTACTTTGCGGTACGCGGTTAAGATATTCCACGGATCCATGGACCTTGTTTGATGGGGCCCTGCATTGCAAATCCCGCAGGCCTGGCAATTCCAATTTCTTATTAGTTTTTTAATTCTCTTATGAGCGTTTTCATTCTTTCCCTTTCCTGCGTGTGGGGACTGAAGCCTGCAAGCGAAGCATCGGAGAACAAAGGCGAAGCCCAACGGCGTGCTGCCAACAATGTTGTACATTAGGGTAGGGTAGGGTTTAGGTAGGATAGTTATGGATCACAGTCCATAATGACCTTGGACGTACATAGATAGTACAGGATGCGGCGCTGCTTAGCTTCGCTTTGCTTTACATAGTACTCTACTTTTAGTACGTCCGTAACTAGGGAACGCCCAAAACGTTGGCTACCTACCTATGTATTGTACAATACAATAGAGGTAAGGTACCTAACATTTTGGCGGTGTCAATCCGTTTACTTTTTCGGCTGATGTGATTGGTAGGGCACAGCTCGGCGATGAGATACTCAGGTACCGCCTAGACGGTTGCAGAACGACGGGACGATTGGGAAATTGGGGACGAGATGGGGGTTTCAAAAGCTGACTCCAGTTAAGGCGGTCTAGGCTGACTTGGTGGTTGACACCTATTTCCCTGCGTCCCGAGCCACACCCAACGCCTTCACACCCCCCTCCCCCCCCTTTCGCGTATCCTTGACAAGGCGGTCAGCCAGGATTAGCTATTTGCAACGTGGGGTGGGGAACAAAGGGGACGGGGAAAACTGGAAAATTAAAGCCATGTACTCTATGTACCTCTTCTGGTAACGGTCAAGAAAAAAGAAAGCCCTGCTGCCTCCGTGCGGTGATGATTCATATCCACCACCACACCCACCGATTGTATATATATGTTCTCATGGCCGTCCCATGCGCTCCCGTCCCATGCCCCCATCTCCATTACTCGATACCCCAGATTAGTTACTAGTAGCCATAGAGCAGTAATACATAATATTCTATCATCATCATCAACAGCTCTCTACTAGCTTTTCTACTTATACAAGCTGGAATATCTGTCATCGACTAGTCGCATCTACTGACTTCCACACGAAAATCGACCCGCCTATTGCGAAATATCCCGACTTGAAAGCTGCTACTATTTGAAGGAAAAAAAGGAAGATCTTCCGCTACTACTACTACTACTACTACGGAAACCCACATTACATCACTCAAAATGTATAGCCCATACGGCTCTTATAGCTCCATGAGCGAAGCTGCTCAACCGATGGAGATCCCAACCACGAGCTACCTCGCCCGCAACAGCGTCTACAGCGCGAGCTGCGCGTTCCCATCGTGGCCGCGCCGCTCGTCCCTTACCGACTCCGCGCACGAGGAGCGAGCGACGTCCTACCTCTCCGACGACGACCTGTTCCCCTGCGACATGACGGAGGACGACGCGCACAGCGTGTCGAGCGCGGGCAGCACGACGCCCACCTCGCCCGTCGTCGCCAACGAGGTCGACCTCCTACGCATGCAGCGCGAACAGATGGCCATGCAACGCGAAGCCATCAAGTTCCTCCTTAGCGAGAAGGAGCGCAGGAAGCAGCAGCTCAAGCGCCAGCGCCGCAGCAGCGGCGGTAGCTCTAAGAAGAGCAGCCCCAAGTCCTCCAAGTCGGCGCACCTCGATGCCATCGCCGAGACTGGCGAGTGAGCATTTGATTTCTGGTTTCGTGTCGATTCAGCGTTTTTATGGTAAGCTCATTACATTACATTACATCACATGTCATCAAAACAGCAAGCTAATACATCATATAGAAGTATGACTACCTATACATTTACGACTATTATGATGATTATACCCCCAACCCAACCACGATACCCCCTTCCCTTCCGGATTCACACGTCGCCAAGATAGACGACCAGTGACGCAGCGTCGCGGAGCACATTTTGTTCACATGCTTCGTCCCCGCGCCACGGCGGATAACGGCGACGAAGTGTGCTAGTGCACACATCAATCACATCATCCAACTTACAGCGGGCTCGCCGAGGAATGAATTTCACACAACCTCTGGCATCATTGCCACCCGCCACTACCACCCACTATCACACACCCCTTTTGATTATTTGGGAAATATCGATATATTTAGGTATTTATCTATCTATCTACCCGCCGCCGGACGCCACTTGGGGCGATTCTGGGAAAGTCATGTCTCAGCCACGCCTGGTGGTTTAGAGCAGTTTTGCTTTCGCGGCATACACAATATCCACTATTCTTTTTTTTTTTTTTTTGGACGAACCGAGGAATATTTTTTTTATGAAGTGTGTTGTTGTTGTGTTGTTAATTGTTTGTGGAGGAGAATATTAAAACCTTACCCACCCGCATTAATTTTTGTTACCCAGAGGTCTTTTCCAAGGCAGGGGTGCGGGTTTTTCGGTTAACTATTATTACTTCTACTACTAGAGCAAGGGAGGGGGATGATGAGGAAGAGAGGGGAGGGGTGAAGAAATTCAATTCAATTCCATTCCAGACTTTTTTTTTTTTTTTTTTTTTTTTTTTTTGTTTGTCTTCTGAAGATTACACTGCACTACTACACCATGATAACAAGGGAGCGGTGAGCGACGGTCAAGCGGAAGAGGGGCCGGAAGGAAGAGAAGGAAGGGAAGGAAAAGAAGCCGAGGAAGCTAGTCAGTTCCGACTAAGCTAGCTAGGGGGCGTGGTTCAATTCAATTAGTTATGGTTGTTAAACCCGCCTGTTTGGAATTTGAGAGCTCGGACCTAATAGTATCGCGGAACAAGGGTCGGTGACGAAATTTTGTGTCAATTCGCGAATTGGGGACCCGGGTTTTCGGGATTTGGACAATGGATTAATTTCACAAAACTTTTCTAGGAAAAGTCCGGGTCGGGAGCATGGAGCCAATTGGCATTATGGCCACTTGCTGGTCGGTGCATGCATAAAAATATATTATGCTCTCTATGCTCTCTATGTGTGTTTTGGGATGGGGGATATCATAACATTGATACCAGAAGGGGTTGCACAAGCACAAGCAACAATGTGTCCTTTAGTGAGGACGGAACAGGAACAGAAACAGTTGTGATAAATTTACTAAAACTACAATTAAAGATCAACTAATTATATCAAACTAAGCCAAGTCTTTATTCCCTATGTCTGAATTAAAAAGCGCATGTCTCGAAACGTAATCTCTCCTATATACCGACCATTTAATCAATTCCCATAGTACGGGATAGTATATGTGTAATTGTCTTTAATTGTCTTCCAACTACCGCCGGCAATGTGCACTTTATTATTCCGGTCTTATTCCATCTTGGGAACAACGTTGCTAATCCGTACATAGAACGCGAGGGATGCCAAAGCAGTAAAAGAAAAAAAATTGGCCACCCGGGATCGCGTTTCGGGGATAGCGTCGCGGAGCCTACCCATATATTTCCAATAACTGTGGGAGATCTTTGCAGGCGGGACTGGCGGGATGTACGCTGATCATCCTTTGACGGACACGGGGGGGCACATACGCCCGCATATGTACCTAAGGTATAGGTAATGCTCTATTCTAAGTATCATATATATAGGTATGTAGGTAGGTACGTAGGTGTGTACGTGTGTAGGGCCAACGCTGGCCGCACTCTGGGCACGCCAACGAGACGAGGGGAGCTGGATCGACTTGCCTTATCAAGTTGTGTGGCTTACAAGGGAAGAGAAGAATGAGGGGATGAGGTGGAGATGGGAATGGAGATGAAGATAGCGATGGAGAACAAGAAGCCATTGCCCTAACCTACCGTGGCACCTACAGGTAAAATGGTATACACACAATATCACGTCTTTGTGACTTGTTTGACGGTGGGGTTAGAAGGAGCTGTCCATCCCGAAGCACGTCGGCGGAGGTTTAGCTTGTAAGTGAGTGAGTGGGTGGGTGGGTGTCGGTGAGCATCCCGTTTTAATAGCTACCTCAGAGTGGATGCGCATCTACAGAAATAGGTAGCTAAGGTAGCTAAGGCAGCTAGTGATGCAGTCGAGAGGGTATCCCGCAACCTCATCTAGGGTTATGATGCTGTTTTGGCCCTATTTTGAGACGGGAAGGATTTCAGTTGGAATGGGCCGGCGTCGGAAGCAAGTGTCAAAACTTTCAACGTTGGGGGGAGGAGCCAGACTGAGGATTTGGGGAATGGAGAATGGAAAATGGAGAATGGGCCCGGTGAAGCGGTTTTCACCAATCAAGAAGGTTTACGGTTCGTTGACCGACTATCGTTTTGTCGCCGGCCGAATCGTAGGTATTGGTTGGCTCTTGACCGCCGGAGAATTCATCACTGGGTAGTTGGGCAAGTTGACGCACACAATGAAACGATAACTTTCGAGGATCACCGTTGAGCATCGAGACGTGGTTAAGTCGATCGTGGCAGCTCCGGAAGACTCACAGTGGCTCAAATGCCCGATAAGAGTGGATGGCGATAGAAAGTTCAGGAGGTTCAGGAAGCTCTTAGGAGCTGTACCCCACACGCGCAGCCCGAAGACCTCGTCTTGTCTTACCGAGAAAATCTGGTTGACAATCTGATTGTTCAACGGCGTGGCGTCTCTATTATCTCACGCTAATGATGAACTCTATCACGATGTCTTGAACCAGAGCCTATCACACGCTAGAGCTTGGCGTTCATCAGATCAGCATAAGGTCACCGGACCCAGCCTCTAAGATTAGCGACTGGGTAAGGTGATGAGGGCGGGGGTGAACACAAGATGGTTCTTAACTCTAAGAGGTCTATCTCACCGTGACCAATATCGGGTTGCGCTCACAAAAAAAAAAAAGTGATGCCCAACTTGAGACAAGTCGTGATGAGTTGATGAAATCGCCGACCTATCCCCGCACGAGAACGATTTAAACAAAACCGGGTTACGTCTTTACTTGTTTTTGTAGAAAAGGTTCAAGCTATCACATTCGCCAAGCTTGTAGACTTTCGAGCTTAGAGCAAGGCAAGGGTTTGAACCATCCGCAGAGTTTGCTGCTGATAACTGCTCCTTCGAGAAAAAATCTTACTTCTTGATCACGTACAACGTGCATAGACTCCCCGCTACTAAATAGTCCACAATTTAACTGGATGAAGAATTCGACCGGACCGTCCCTGCTGAGTAGATGGATCGGGACGCCAGCCAAAGCAAGATTCCCGTCTAACCGCCCTCTACTATTTTACGCGTTAGGTATGCACTAAGAGCGTTAGGTTTGTTTTTTTGACAGGAGCCTAATGGACTTTGGCTTCAATGTCAGTCAGCCACCAAAAGGCGCCTGATGTTGTTCCATATACCCAAAAGAATAAAAGAATAAAAGAATAAAAAAAAGATTAGAGCGTGGTTGGTCGGTTGGCTGTCAGAGTCAGGGGGATATATAGAAACGGGAAAGGTATCTATACTATACTCATCACAGCTCTAAAAGAAACCTGACCCAAGTAATTTCGCAGCCTTGCAACAGCTAGCGTAGCATTTGTCATTTCGCTTTGTATCGTTTGGTTGCGCTGCTGGCATGATGATGGTGGAGGGTAGATGGCATCGTAACTACATAGTACGTACGAATGAACCTTGACAGAGAAGATATTTGGAGTGGAAAAGGTAAGAAGGAAAGGGGAAAGGAATTTCGATAAGTATCCCCGGGTAGTACCGTTTTTCCTCCCCTGGATTTCATCGTATCTTGGGTATGACAATATGCAAGGGGCTGGCGGCGAGCAAGAATGCGCAATCGGCCAGCAGCCAGCTTTTTTAGAGTGAGGCTGCCCGCTTCGGTAGCATAGTCGCAAAGTTATTAGTTCTCTAGGTTAGTCTCAAGTCGCAAGATTACCTGTAATGCTGGCCGCGAGAACAGCGACCTTGCGGGGTTTACATGGAAATGTTCCTAATGCGCGACAATATGCAACCCCCCGAACCGATCCTGGGCATTGGGTCGTACGGGGGCTCATGAAATACGATCTTACTAATTGTGAGGCATTTCACATATAGTATCTACGCCTTCGTACGAGTCTGCTGGAAGTAGTACGACAAGTCCTCAGGTATGCCGCCTCATTGGCGAGTTGCCGGCTGTGATGGCCTGCGCATGAGTGCAAGTGTTTAAATTGATGAAGCGCTGCATAAGACAACTTCTGGCCATTCTGCCATCCCGTTGTGGGGATAGGCGGATGACGTCGTTCCTATCAGATATTAAGGCCGCTGTCGTTACGATGCGATAACCTGATAGCCAGAGGGGTCGAGGCTCTAAGAGGCTTGAGTTGGTCTTATGGCATACATATAGGTGTGCCTACCATTATCCGCGCAGGTATCATCCGAATCGCATGGCTACTATGTACGCCGAAAGAGAAGGTATTATCTTGCTCACTTACATAGTACCAAGGGTACGGATGTAGAAATGCGTGTCTAGCATAGCGAGATACCATGCATACTTGGATCTTACCCATGCTTCCTAATTGGGCACCACCTCTGTCTGCTACCAGCCTCGATTTTCCCCGTACTCATTCCTATTTTAACATCAGAAGCATCTCGTCAGCCAGCAACGACACAAGCGACAGAAGCGACAGCAGCAACAGCACAGCGTCAGACGCAGTGTTCCTTGCTCTTCGGTTCAAGATTTATGAGTGTCAAGGTTGAGTGTGCGGGAACAAAAGTGAGTACTACACGTGAGTAACGTGGGTAGGATGCTGGCACCCATCGGTGAGGAAACGAGAGCCACGGCGTTCCAGGTGCGCACATAGGATGATCTTGCGTGGTGGGGTAGCTTAAGGTATAAGTTCATGGTCATATATGCGGGAGGTTTACATCCTGTCAAGGTCTCACGGGTAATCCTTGAAGAAAATAGGTCCACTGGATATTGTTCGATGGAGAAGATAATGTAATAGTAAAGAGAGTTGTGGATAAGTAGAAGGAGAAGGGAAGAATAACAAGTTATGTTAAATGAAAAAAAAAAAAGCATTGGACGTCAAAGCGCATATATCACATACTAAAATCCATACTACTTACCATGCTGCCATGATACCCCCATCATGATGTCAATAGGTTATAATACTAGGTTAGAAGGTAGTTATACTAAAAGGAGGTTAGGTTAATTCTTCTCTCATTTCGGGGGAGGGGATTAATCAAGAAATTAGTAGTACCTAGTAGTAGTATCTGTAGTAGTATCCTACATGTATGTATGTAAGACTGATGGTAAGATAAAAAAACAGATAATTAAAAAAAATTAAAAATTACAAAAAAAGATGGATATCGTTGTCGATAACCCTTGCATCCGTCTACCAACGAAGTTCCTCGTCACTCTCTTTTGCCGCCGCGCCGAGCCCCAGTAAATATTTTATAACCAATCATCCCGCCCGGCTCCAAATACCCCTTGCCGGCAACGGACCAATCCTCTTTCATAACCGCCCTCTCACTGCAGTCGGCGCTACTGCGAGGAACAATGCTCGTCAACATCCCATTCTCACTTGTCCAATGCTAACCCACTTGCCCATTATCCTTTACCCAACCACATGTCACAGCTTGCTTTCTCCTCAGTAGCTCAGAATAATAGCCAAATGAGTTCTTGCTATCTACCTACGCTAGGTTTCTAAACTAGCATCTTCAAATAAGGGATACCCAGCCATTCATACCTCCAGGCGACGATGTAGCCACTTTAGTAGAGTCATGCTACGCAAACCATGTTCGCTGGGTTTCTATGTACCAGAGACTTCGGATGCCTCGTCGTCGCTCACTGCGCCCTGGGTTTTCAAACCGCCCCCAGATGTTCCTTTTGGAGATGGCTGGGGGGCCGGAGCCCGCATACTGCATTCTCTGGATATAACCGTTCGCGTGGGCTTCTCAAATACGCTCAGACACGCCTTGACCGTTGCTTCAACTCAACGGCTTAGTAAACGCATGAAAATCACCGAGTCGCCGTTTACTTTGATGTCTTTTTTTATATATATATACCAGGTAGTTATATGTACAAGTCTCTATTTCCAGCTGCTCTGCCGAGTGGCGAAGCTGGACGAGCCTCAATGTATGTGCCTGCGAAAAGAGGTACACAGGAGAAACAGCTGAGGCTAATTATATCGAAGTATACATGTACAATACCCTTCCGCAACTCCCCTGCTTTTGCATGATCCATCGCACTACTGTATCATGGACGATTCGATCACCTTGCTAGGTACCCTGTTCATTCGGCAGGCGATGGCTGATCAGACCCTTGCGAGATGCTGCCAATGTATGTAAACCTAGGCTTAGCCGGACCCGTATCCGCTCTAGATATGGCCGCTCGGTTCTTTACTACGTAGTATATGCGATCTGGGCCATTGAGAGCTCAGAAGAACTCCTCTTTAGGCGCTGGACTTCTTGACAGCGATACACGTCTTATTTGCTCTTGCACACCCCCCCCAAAGCTCGACCGAGCATACAGTTCCTCTACTTCTTCTTATTCAACGTGCCTGTTTCTTCTTTTTCCTTGTATACGACCCAAGGATCTGATGCAGCAGACAGGCCTCTCCAAGCCTTTTCTGATTCAAATATAGAGTGACACTGCCGCTACTGTAGCACGCTCCCACGAGGAAATAATCGGATTAGCACACCTCTCTGTGTGACATACCCGATTCTCTCCACCTCAGACCGTCCTTTCTTAACCTCCAACCTCTACAATACATACCCTTCCACCCCCGCGTCCCATTTGGGTTTTCTAAGAAGAGACAGGAGCATCAGTACCCTTCCGAGCCGGCGCAACATCGCAGCGTGCTATCGTGGAACACGACACGCCGTCCTCGAGCTAATTGCGCTTCTAGTTTCTCCCGTGGTATCAACTCCCCCGTAGCCCTGGCACGCGGAACGTGGAAGAAAAAAAGGCGACTCATCTCCGGGAACGGGCAGGTTTAGGTGTTGCGTGTGATGTTCGGGGACCCAATTGTGTAGCGCCCCCGCTTGCTTGGACACTGGGAGAGTATTATCTCACGGAGATACACGCAAGTTGAGGTGAGTTATTCCCATAACCGTTTTTTTCTTCTTTCCTCTCATGCAGGGGGCGAAGTGTACAAAGAGCCACCCACCCCAATTCCTTATCAGCTTGGGATATCCCCTCATATTACGGTAACATTAATATGCTGGGTAGGTAATTCGCACTGCCAATGTCGTCCTCGAGCTATCAGACGATGCCTCGGCATCGTAATGCCCCCGCGAGTTCTACCGGGCGCTCTTCGAGAAAGGGAAAGGTGGCTGCCGAACCGAGAGAGTTCACATCACCGACGACACTCGTTAGATACTTTGAGCCGACAGCAGCAACAGCTTCGATGCTATTATATGGACGTGAGTAGGGAGAGGGGACTTCGTCATTAGCTCAGGGGTAGGGGCTAACATCTTAAACAGAGGGCAACTCAGTAGTCGTTGCGCACCATGATAGCTTAACGATCGAGAGGCGATTTACACGCCATTCGGCAGAGGTACATCTGTTGGCCGTGGACACGCAAAGTGAAATTGGGGCAGGCCGACTGGTAGTGAGTTACGATGCGGATATGACTGCTATTGTCTGGGACCTTATGACAGGTGACGAAGTAGCACGATTTGCTTCATATGAGACTCTTACATGCGCAGCTTGGATGCGGAACGGAAACGTCGCATTTGGTATGTCTTCTTTTTTTTTTCTCTCTCTCTTTTCCAATAACAGATTCAGCCGTCTATCTCATACTAACATTATGGGTAATAAGGCAATACGCAAGGAAATGTAATCCTCTTCGAGCCTACTACGTCTGAGCACATTTCAGCACGAACTATCGACCAAATTCCGGTGACGGCTCTAGCCCCAGCGGCTGACTGTAGAACCTTTGCCATTGGGTAAGTTTCATAGTCTTTAGTCCCCTAGATCTCGTGTAACTCGTTAGGACGCCTCGTAACTAACACACATTCAGGTACCAAAATGGCTCCCTACTAATTGCAACTCTTCAGCCACGTTTTACAATTCTGCATAACCTAAGCACGTCAAGGAGTCCGTCACCAATCGTAAATCTAGCATGGCATGCCTCATCTTCTCGCCAAAAATCAGATATGTTGGCTGTGCAGACCAACGACGGCGACCTGAGAGTGTGGAGCGTGGCGAAGTCGTTCAACAGCGACGACCCTGCCAAGGTTGTAAGGATACTAAAGCGTACGGAGAATTATATCAATGGGCCCAACTGGATGGGATGGTCCAAGAACGGCCGCATAATTCAGTATTCAGAAGGGTAAGGCTCATTTTTTTACACCCCCTTTTCATGCATGCCCAATTACAGACTACGCGCGCGCTTAATTCGCATGATACTGATGATATCATCCGTTATAGGGAGACCCTCTCATGGGATGTTCGCACAAAGCATGTAACTAATGATAGCATACCGACCCTTGATCATGTCCGCGGCCTCGCCGTGTACGGGCCCGGTGCGACCTTGTTCACCCTTGGTGCCAACAACACCGTCCAGCAATTTGACCTAAACACGCCATCGATGATGGTTGCTAACGTCCAGCATCCTGCTAATGTTTTGCCACCCTCTCCGCCAGTCTCCATCGAGGAGCAGCCCGAGCAGGGCGTTGTCATCATTGGTACTTCAGAGTCGGATTCGTCGATCCCCATTAACGCCGAGATATCTGAAAGCGAGGATGATCACATGTCTCCATTCGCGAGGCTTACTCGCGGGGCGGACTCTACCACTGATACGTTTGAACAGGAGAGGTCCCGGACAGCGAGTCCTGTGTCCTCAAGGGGGCCTCCGTCTACCATTTCCATGTCATCTAACGGCTCTGGCACTCGAGGTCGATATCCGCCTTCGGTCATATCACGTGGTATGACTGAGAATACTTACATCTCTGCTGGATCTTCGCTTCGATCTTCGGCCATGCCTCCATATGCTGATAGGGACGCTTACTCGCTTAGCAGCATTAGCTCCGCTTCCATGACTTCGTCTACACGTTCTCATCGTCGGCCATCTCGGCTAAGGAATGAAGTTTTACCCAGCCCTGACGAAGCTAAGGTCAATGACCTCTTCAAGTTCACGAGGAGCCGACTTCACGATATCCCCTATAAGCACGCCATGGTGGATCAGTCTCGCCTAACTAACGATGACCTTCGTCGGCAGATGTTGAGTATTATCTTTGGGTGGAATGGAGAGATCGAAGACCTTATTCGTGATGAGATGGCACGTCATCTTCCGGGTACTCCTGGCCGTATTCTCCTGGCGAAATGGCTCGGCGATATTGACGCCGATGTGATGACGGCAACGTCAGAGAACATGACTTCATCGGACTGGATGTTGCTGGCTCTGAGCGGGATTGGCGGCCAAGCCTCCCAGCACAAGCTTGGGCGTGCGTACGTTCAACGCCTTCTAGAGAATGGTGACGTACATGCTGCTGCAACGATTATGATTGGCATGGGTGACACAAATGATGCTATTGAGATCTACATCTCCCATAAGAAGTACATGGAAGCCCTCATCTTGCTTTGCCTTTTCTTCCCCGGCGTGTGGGAGCGACAATCTCAAGTGATTAAGAAGTGGGGAGAGTTCGCTGTCCAGCATGGCCAACAGCAACTGGCGATTCGATGGTAGGTTTAACAACAACGAGGATGGCTAACAAAGCATCGCGCTAACAGTTTTTGACAGCTTTGCATGCACCGGAGTAGAATCTACTGAGCCCTGGACCTCGCCGTCAGCAGCTCAGGTAACCTTCCAGAACATCAGTGCGAGCATCCCAGAGATCCTGAGCCCTCCATTATCTCCTCCAGGCGTTAACCGTGGACCGCAACGTAGTATCGCAAAGACCTCAGCGCTAAAGCTGATCACGTCTTTTGGTGATCAGGGGAAGAAGTCGAAATTCTTTGCGAATGGCGACGGAGGTCAAACTCCCATTGCTGCGGGTGTCACACCGATAGCTGAGTCCGCAGTTTCTCCTGGTGGCCATGAGCCTAACACTGCATTCATTCGCCCCTCGCAACGAAGCGTTTACAACACCCCTGCTTCTGCAAGGCCTACTACCCCTGGTGGTTTTGGACGACAGCGTTTACCCTCAATAGGCGAGATCCCGCACCGTGACCTTCCCCGCGACCTTCTTAGCGACAGAAATATTCCAACTCCTCCTGCTGATCACGCTCCTGAAATGAGCCAGGCTCACCGGGCCACTCACTCCAAGACGCCTTCTGCTGATGACCGGTACGATGTCGGATTATCTGTCCCAAGAGCTTCAACTGCAAGCCCAATGATGATGAGGGACTCCCTTCGTCGAAAGGAACCCCCACCACCCTCACCATCACCACAGTCGCTTAATGCTCTAATGCAACAAGGTCGTGCTAGCCGAAATGGAGCCCGGGAGCGGAAGCCTGAGGGAATGGAACTGAAGATTCACTCTCTCGAGTCTGCAATGAATGGTGATATAACCTCCCCGGAACAATCTGTAGCGTCATCAACTCGCTTCCATTGGCCATCTCGCCGCCGTGGACCAGGATCAATTGCTAGCTCTGTCACGTCGAACTCAAGCGCAGGACGAGGCTACCGAGCTAACCAAGCAGGAGGTCGTGGCTTAAACGAGTATATCCACAGCTTAGAGGCTGCACAGCATTACTCCAGGAAGCAGCGAAGCCGCGAAAGCAGCCGGCACCGCCAGGACGACAAAAATGCTCGAAGCCGAGAAGGGAGCCGTACCCGCCAAGGCAACGCACGGGAACATTCCGAAGATAGGGGTAGGGGTATTTCTCGAAACTGGACGCCCAAGCCTGCTAAACACTCTCCTACCTCTCCCGTGCCCATGTCTCCAGAAGACTTGATCAACTTGAGCACTCCACAGCAAGCAGAATCGGGGATAAGCGATGAAAGATTCATGGCGATTGAGTTCGACTCCGGTGAGCGTGAGCCATCCACAGTTCGTAAGTCCAGCCAAATCCGACGAACTTCCCCTCCTCGAGCCACTCGCATCTCTAGCCGTGCTTCGAGCCGTACTGGCCGCCAAAGGAGCCACGAACGACGACCACCAGCGTTGGACCTCCGTGGTAGAAGCAAGAGCCGTGGCGATGGCTCCCTTATGAGATCTCCATCGTCCCCATTGCCAATGTCAGCTCCCATGCAGTTCTACGGGTCCGACGATGAAGGGGATTACCGAGCCGCCCTTGCTGCGCAGGAACAGTTCAGAAACCGACACAACCGAAGCGGTAACCACAGCCAGAAGGATCCGTCTTCCCCAGCTGTCTCCCGAGTTCGGGATCGATCGGAGAGTCGTCGCAGGAGAAACAAGACCCCGGGCGAGCAAGAACCGATGCCAATAGCCCAGCCGACGCAGATAGCCATCAGACAGATCCCCCCTCCGCCTCCGCCAGCACCGCAACAGCCGGCAGGTGAGGCTCGAGCTGGAGATCTGAAGTTGATTTCTGTTGAGAGACAGCTAAAAAAGGAGGCCGCAGCCCGCGAACTAGAAGAACGCCGCAAGTCCCTTGCGCGTCGTCCTTCAGCGCCCCCTATCCCTCACCCGGATGAGCTCTCCCCAATTGTGTCCCGCACGCCAGGTATCCTCGAACTGCCTCAGACGACGTTCGTACCTCCCAAGGACATGCCCATTAGGAGCCAGACCGCGGACCCCCACAGAAGCTCCCACTCGCGTAGTGGAACTGTGCCTATGATTGGCCTACCAGCAACACCGAAGGCCATGCGTCTGCAATTCACGTCAAGTAAACATGCTGGAGGCGCACCGCCAGTTCCTACTGTCTACACTAAGCCATCGCCACCTTCTTCTGGCCAGTCATCTCCCAACCGTCCTGCCAACAACTCGCCAACTAAGTCGCCACCTATGCTAGCCGAGTCGCCTAGGAAATCGTCAGATGGGTATTCGGACAAAGAGGCACCACCGCCGCTGACTCTCCTTCCTTCAACCGTGTACTCTCCCCCCTCGCGACCCAACATCGCGCGGTGCATGTCCGCCCCTATTCCGGAGGAGCACCCGCCTCAATTCACCCACTCGGCCCACCACCATGGGATGCAGGCTAGCAACCAGCCACCCCGCAGGGGATCTCTCTCGGTAAGGAAGATGAGTGCAGATGTCAACGGAGGATTGCCTGGTATCGAGGAGAAGGAAGGGTCCGCCAGACACTCGAGGAAGGCTTCCCGAGACGACCAGATCCCCCCTCCGCCTCCGCCGCCGCCAGTCTTAAAGGAGCTTCAACACCTGGCGACCCCCCCACCACCGCCCCCTGCGCCCATCCCAGGCGCCAGGCCGACCATCTACGGCGGTGCTCAGCCTGCCGGGTCCGGTACCATCGAGATCGTAATGGACGATTCGGACGACAACAACGCCGCTGCGGTCGTGCAGATCCCGGAACCTGCCCCGCAAGCCTCCAGCCCCCAGGTCTCGCCGACCTCGCGCAACGGGCACAGCCGCGGGCGCAGCTTCGGCGACCGCGGCTTCGGAGACAACAGCATCGCGGGACGCATCAGCCGGGCGGCGGAGCGGATGCGGTCCGCGAGCCGGGGCCGCACGGGCTCGATCCTCGGCAACAGGACCAAGTCCCCCGACACCGCCAGCATCCCCTACGAGAGTGTCCCGCCGCCGGTCAGCTTGCACAGCAGCGGCTTCGCCTCTCCCGCCAGCCAGCAGCTGCAGCAGTCTGTCGAGCGCCACCCCCGCGAGGTGCGCGCCGCGTACCAGGAGCGCGAGTACGGCAGCGGTCTTCACGCCAGCGAGATGATTTAGAAACTTGGATTTGGATAAGCCGGGCCGCTCGCTCCTCATTTCGAAGCGACGCTTAGATTCACAAATTGTCTTCTCTTCTTCTTCTTCCTATCTGACGTTTTCGAACTATATACGACGCATCGTCATCATCTTCTATCTATCCACCTATCTCTTCTTTTCTTGGATTCTTCCCGCATCTATCTCACTCAGCATGTAATTCGCATGGCGCCGGCGTTTTTCATCTACTATTAACTACCATTGATACCATTTTCCAAGTCTTGACTTCTTCTTTCTTTTCTTTTTATCCCGGCCGCCATCTTTTACGCATTTTGCGCATGCAACTATTTTTTATCTTTCACCCATTCTAAGATTCGACTTGGTGTTCATGTCCACCACCTCTTAATGGCAATTCTACGAGCGAAGAATCGAAACGGCGACGTAATACCTATCTATGTATACCCCCTATTTTGCTACCGAGAAACAGCCATCTACTTATTTACGACCTCTTTACCATTCCTTCTTCCGTTCCCTCTTCTTCTTCTTCTTCTTTTCAACCTTTCTTCACCTATTCACCTTGTACACTTCTACATTGTCCTCCGAACCGAGGACGAAGGTCTGGCTTAAAAAAAGAATTAGCTAGTACCCCCATTTTGCGACCTTCGGGATGCGCGCAAGCAGTTCCGAAGGCTAAAACTTGTTCTTTTTATATCCTTTTTTCTACCACCTCTTTTTCTATATTTGGGTTGGAAAACTGACGACTTTATGACCTACTATCTGGGAGGAAATACAGGATAAGAAATGACAGGAAGGCAACTTTTTTTTGGAATGAACCAAAAAATAAGGGAGGATGGCGGGGGACTGTAGAAGAACGAAAATGACAGTTTTCCCGCGGCGGCCACGGGGTTACGTTTACGGGAGCTTTTGTACACACACAAACACACACAATGAGAGACAGCAAGCAGTATATCTTCTGTTTTATCTATCTAGGTACTTTACCTACCTACCTTAACTAAACTTGACGATGATGACGTACCTACTGTACAAGAGGAAGAAGGGAGAGATACAAAAATCCCGTTGGGGGAAAGGGGGGGTTACGACACAACACGACATACCACGAACTTGAGTTTTTTTTCGCAGAAGAAGAGAAGAGGAAGAAAAGAAAAAAGTCTGACAACACAACTACCACAAGAATTGGTGCTGCCTCACGGCCATCTTTTGTTCTTCGCTTCTTTTAAACCTGCTTGCTGCTGAAAAAAAAACCAGCTTGCCGGTTAACAAGGTTAGAGCAAGTAAAGCGAAACCCCGAATATTTGTTTTTTTTTTCTTGATAGTCTGTTATTATAGTTATTATATTATTATCATACTTTATGCTTGAATTTATTTGAGTGCAGTAAATTGTTAAATATTCCATTGACCTGGAGAAAGATTGAAGTATTAAATATTGCGGGTTGTGAGTGTAACTCTGTAATTAAGGGGTAAAGAGCCGAAGTCAAAAATCTCAAGGTTATGGATTCGAATAGGATAGCAAACGCATTTTTTGGAGCACATTCAAAACTTTCAGACCTCAGATAAAAAGCCGAGAGTTTAGCTAGAATGCTTCAACTCCATTTCAGGAGTTATTGATGTGCAAGAAGATTAAAAAAAAAAAAAGAATAACGGAGTTGACAATCTCCATCTCGTACCACTAGCCCAAGTCCCCGGGTCAAACGCTATCCACCACACCATGCGACGGGGGAGATGCTCTGCAGAGTGAAACCTCCCTGAAGTATACCCTCCATTTCATAGGACCAACTAAACATCACTGGTTACCCGAGTGGATGGTTGGTCACCGCAGCATTTGCAGTGGGCGCGACCCAGGGGTTCTTATGGGATTGGGATTAGCAATACGAGAATTTTAAGCGCCTTCTAACCAAATAGACCATTACAGTCAGAAAATCTTGTTCAAATTAGGCACTATATACCCGTAGTGCTAGGCGCGGGGCTATGTGGGGCTGTACGGCATAAACTTCGGAACTTTGTATACGCTTTTAGCGATAACGGTCCTTATGCGACAATTGCATTTATTCCCTTTAATGGGATTTCAGCACTTGAAGTCTTCCGATAACTGTTACCTTGGGTCTTTTGGAAGCTTCGATAAGGACCAGCAGTACCTGAAACCTCGGGATATTTCAAAAGCTCAAATCACATCATTTGCAGAGTCCACATGCATGTATACCTCATACTTAGGTCCTAGATACATAAGCTAGCCACCTCTTCGCTGGTCCAGCTCGACACAATGTTGACTACAGCGCCTTACCTGCGCATCCGGCGCCCGTCCCCCACAACAGCCGAGTTCATCGTGTCGACCCTCCCGCCGCAGACCCTACCGGTACGCCTCGCCCTCGGCGCCGTGTACTTCGTGCGTCTGTTACTCGCTCTCGCCGTCCTGCTCATGATGTACGCCGCCCAGAGCTCGTACTACTCGACAACGCCCCTCCAGCCCCTGCTACTATCGTCAACGAAACCGTTAGCAGCGGATCTACAGTCCAACTCTTCCGCATCAGCTGCTGCCGTTGCCGTTACCGCCGCCTCCTCCATCTCCTCACTTAGCCCTGCCGATATCCTCGCCACCACGCCCATCTTCTCCCTCGCCTTCGTCCAGCAGATCCTGCACATGCTCCTCTCCTCGCGCCCCGGCTCCCTCCTCTCCAACCTCGCGACCTCCGCGCCCCCCTGGGTCCTACTCCCCAGCTCGCTCGCGGCGCTGTACCTCCTCTCGCGGCGCATCGGCGCGGAGGAGCGGCTGCTGGTGCTCCGCGGGCTGGGCGTGCAGACGAGCTCGACGGGCGGCACGGTGTTCTCGCCGCTGCAGACGCGCTTCATCCCCACCGAGAAGATCCGCGACGTCCTGATCAACGAGGCCTTCCGCGCCTTCGAGGTCCGCCACTACCTGGTGGTCGCCGTCGAGGCCGAGGAGCACCTCGTCGTCGTCTTCCCCCGCCTGCTCCCGAGGCCCCGCGTCGTCGAGAAGGTCTGGAAGGGCGCGAGGGGGTGTCTCTACGGCCGGGACGGCGAGGACGACAAGGACGCCGGAGGACCGGAGCGGATGAGACTACATAACGAGGACACCGACGGCGCGGCCTAGGAAAGTGCTGCGCCGCCTCCGCTCGAGTTGTCGCTGCTGTGTCGTAGACGAGAATGGAGACTTAGGAGCTCGTATATACTGGTTTAGAACGGTTTTTTATTCTTGCTTGGCGTATGGTTTGTGATGGGAATGAAGTTTTTGACTTATGGAATATGATACCCCGAGAGCGTTGCGTAGCTTAGTTCTCTCCAATATAGCGATATTTTATATCATGCCTCTCGCCCTTTTCTTTTTAAATATAAGGTACACCTTCTATTCAGTTCCCTCCTCTAGATCATCTGCACCTGCTTCCTGCTTCTTCTTTAGGAGTACTTCTCTCCACTCCGCCGCGTTTGCGTAGCCCTTTCTCCTAGCCTCCCTGTCAAACACTTCCTCCGCCGATCCTCCCCTCGGCTTCTGCAAGACAGGTTGGTATCTACCCGCTAAACGCTCCTTATTTCCGCCCTCGAACGCTTTTACCGTAGCCGGGACGTGTAACGGCGCCTTCGAATCCTTGCGGAGGCTGATATCCGCCTGAGAGGAGATCACGTTCAGCAGCTGGCCCGCAAGGAGCTCGTCCAATTTCCGCTCTCGCCAGTATTCCCACATGGAACTCATAAGACCGTGTGAGCCGTGTTGGTTCAGGGGGTTATCCTCTCCAACGTACACCCATTTAAGAGCGTTCTCGGGCTTCTCCGGTCTAGGAAACTTGCAGTCCCATAACACCAGGGGCACATCATCCGCAAGTTGGTAATTGGGTCTTCGTGGTTCGGCCTCGAAATCCAGCAGTTTGTCTACTATCGAGGGGTCTTCTAAACGCTGGCCCACCGAGAAGACAATTGCTGCCATGCATCGTATTTGATGCCATAGGAATGCGGTCCCTCGCACATGGAAGTAGTACACCTTGGGTAACTTCTCCTGCAAGTCCAGGCCTGCAGGTCTATACTCCTCGCTATCCAAGAACGGCAGAGCGGCCCCGGCGTCCTTCACCTCTACTATGTCACTTTCGAATATCCTTCGTTGAAATTTTACGTTAATTTTGCTCGGATCGATTTTGGAAAAGTTTCTGAAATCATGAAGGCCCTCGAACTTCTTAGCTGCTTTCCGCATAGCCTCGATGTCGAGCCAACCAGCTTTCAACTTTTGAGAGGTGTTGGCTGGGTTCTCGAGGCTCTGCGGTATCGGTGCGAATGCCGGCTGCGTGAAGAAATATCTATACTGCCTTTCGCAACAGTCGTGCCTTGCAGAAAAATCTTCCGGTGTGGTGGGACACCAGGCAAGCATCCTGATATCAGGGGGTAAGATCCTGTTCAGAAGCCTGCAGTACTGGATCTCGTCTGTGAAGTCATCAAACTCCCGCTTCTCCTCCACCTCATCGGCTTCAACGCCCGGTTCTGCTGCTACCTCGATATTTTCATCTCCTTGACTAGCTTCTGCTGGTTGCTCCTCTTTAGGGAGAGGTCTGTTACTCCTAACTCGAACAGCGATGACCTGACCGAAGGCGCTAACGCCACGATCCGTACGTCCGCACTTCGAATACTCAATGGAGTCCCAGTTGACTTCGTCAGGCTTCTCGGGGAAGATCAAACACGTCTTGACGAAAGCCTTCCAGAGCTCCTCCTCGATAGTTGGCTGGTTGGCATGTGCCGCATACTCGAAGCCTCCATATCGCTTACCCAGATACGCCAACTTAAAGGCCACGAGCCGCGTCGCATATTTTGACGGGTCGATCTTGCCAGGTACTTTCTTCTTTTTTGGCGGGTTGGCCGCATCCCCGTCTGCGGATGTAGCTGTGGTAGACCCCTGGGCAGGCTCTGACTTATGCCCGCCGTCACGGAGGTTTGCCTCCAGGTATTGGATGCGCCTTATAAGCGCATCTTTAGTCCACTTGTTATAGGTAGGATCTCTTTCGTCCATCCTATATTTCACTTTAGCAAGTTTCGTAGAAAATCTGCATTGACGCTCCAGACGAGCCGTGAAGAAAACCGATCTTAGAGATGCTTGCAGGCGCTGGTTATAACACCCGCGGGTGAAGGGTCTCATCCACCCCACGTCAGAAAAATATACAAATGACTTTTTTTTTTTTTTTTTAAGTCGGGGTATTTTTTGGAGAGGCTCTATGTCAAATATCGAATATGATTGAGGTAGGTACTGTTGTAGGTACAGCAGTACCTAAACCTAATAGAAATGAGTCAAAAATGCTCTCTATAAGGTCTTATCGATAGTAGAGTTTCCTTAAAGGCCCTTGAAGACTGCTGTAAAAGAGACTAAGCGCAATAAATTGGGGCAGCTTCCAAGGTTACCTCTCATCTACATCAAGTTCAACACTTCGTTCGGCTCTAGGTTCAGATTATGAAGTTTACAGATATCCCAAATTGAAATTACATTAATGGAAGACGCCCCAATAAAAATACTCCTACTTGGAGATGAAAAAGTAGGGAAAACGACGTTTTTATCGTGAGTAGAATTCATTATCTTTGAAATCACTGACGGTTACAAGTCCGTGCTAATGCGTGACCCAGGCGAATTAGTGGAGGAAGTAGTAGTCTTGAGGGCCATGCCCCTATTACTTTATTACGAGATATAGACCAGCCCTTCATTTTCGAAATACGAAATCGAAGGCGTGGATATCGTCTTGAATTCTATGATACTTCCAGTCCAGAAGACTGGCGGCTGCTCGAACCAGATTTGGTCTTGATTTGCTATGATATCAGCCAAAGACTGAGTCTCATCAATATGCAAAGAGTCGTAAGTAAAGTAAAGTCCTCCCCATCCCAAGATTCTCGTATAAGATATCTGATCTTGCATTTCCAGTGGATCAAGCAGGTCCAGGCCAACTTCCAAACCAGCGACTGCCTCCCCGTAATTGTCCTAGGTCTTAAGAGAGACTTAAGATCCGAAACCGATCCTAATGGCATCATATATCCCCAGGAAGGATATAAGGTGTCTCAGGAGATGAGAGTGGACAAGTATGTCGAGTGCTCGGCTGTCACGGGCGAGCTTCTGAAGCTGGCGTTTGAAGAGATCTGCAATACCGCGGTAAAGATGACTGTTGCTAGTGGTGGGCAAAGCGAAGGGGGTTGTCTAGTGCTATAAGCGTTGATAATGACCCCCTGAAACTCGGGACACGGACTGGGTCAAGAGTCCTTTTTTGAAGTTAACTGTTCTCATTGCCCATTCTCAGTGGTTTCCATAACGCCATCTCCTTGGTCACCTTCCTCGGGCTCCTGGGGAAACTGCCCAAGGACTTCGGTGACTATGTCGAGAATCTCCTGCTGCTCGTCGCCAGTGAAGCGGTCTTCCATGTCTTCTATGACGGTATTGAGGACAGGAACGTTAGTAGGACGGATATTGAAGAGCATGATACATTCTCCTTTGGTGATCTGGTACAGGCGCAGTCTCTTAACCAACTCGGGGATAGCTGCCGAATCAAATGGCAGCGGCTTCTGACTCAGAGGACCTGGCGGGCTCTCGAAATATTGCAATACCTATATCCAGTTGTCAAAATAAATTGAACGGGTTATATTGAAATTAAATCTAAGATTTACCTCTTTACGTATCGTTTCTAAGTTCGCTGGTCCCTTGCGCTTCTGGTCGTCATATTGCTTTGCTTGGTTAGCCAGAAATGTGTAAACCTCGACGTTGGTCAACACAGCGGATTGTGCTTCTAGGATTTTCATTGTGGAAGTCTCGGTGAGTCTCCAGACTTCAGGATCTGATCACACTCTCGCCTCAGATAATATAATCAATAATTTGAATGAATTATTGGGTTGACCTTTTGTGTTCCTTCTCGCGTTGTGAGATGTAAGTCAAATTATATTGAATAAATGTACGTGGGGTCCTAGATTTTCTTCTGGAAAGCTAAGGTCAGGTAGCTCCTCTTAGTACCTACCTTAGGTACCTACCTAGGTAGTTACATGGTTACAAGTAACTTCCAAGGTTGTAAGTTGGGCATATTCCCCACTATAGAGTGGATATTTATCTTTTCTTTAAGCTTTTAATTGAAACCGTCTAGATTCAACATTTATAAAATCCATTGGGATGTAATTCATCATAGCCAATCCTCTATTTTTGAGTTGAAGAACGTATATGCACTTTACTCGCCCTCTCTCCTTGCTCTATAACCCCTGAATCCTGTAACTTATCGAAATCGTATTCCCATGACCGAAGTGCAGCTTTCATCTCGGCACGGGCTGCCCTAATTGCTTTCGTCTGGTTGGCAACAATCCGTTCAGTCGCAGACGTAGGTGGGCTCAGTAGATACGCGTCCAAGCAATACGACGGATGTAGAGCGTGAGACGTACTATCCAACCACATTCAAACTTAGCATTCATGTTACGCATTTCAAATTGCGGCATGACATACCTTCCATCATCGGACACAATAGCCGAAAAGTCAGATCTCGTGGATGTAGACATAGAGGGTGGTCGTAAAGAAGATTCAATAGCGTATTCAGGTCATGTCTTCTAACATTGTTTGGTCGAGCTACTTCCATCATCCTTCACCGCCCTTTCATATATATACCTACCTGGTAACGATCGTATTCTTCCTATTTTTTTTTTTTTTTTTTTTTTTTTTTTTTTTTTTTTTATATACATTTGTTAACTTTTTAGCAATGAGCACAACTGCTGACAACATATTACTAGTAAGTTGGGAAGTTAGATCTAAGCAAAGGCTGGGCTATAAGTGTATACTCAGCACAGCTGTGTTCCGTTCAAAATTTTGAATTGAAAGATTTTCCTAACTTGAGGATTACGCGATGATATAAAAGCACATCACCGTGGGTTTACCTGGGGAGGTATATTTATAACACAAATGTGCTGTATTGTCTGAACCACAGTTTGGCGCGAGCCAAGCCAAGTGAAAGCACACTTGTGCTCTAGCAATACACTCAACCACACCATTATCGCACATTTCCTCAACAACATGGCCGTGCACAGAGGCATCGTTATATAGATGTAGGATAGATCTGCTTGTTTGTGTCAACTAGATTGTAGATGAGCAAGTGAGGTCTATTCTAGTGAACACCACTACGGAGAATTGTGTGGCGTTGAAGACAGGGGAAGGACGTTAACATGCTAATCCAAAGTCGTAAAGAGCCTACAAGCAGAATTAAAAATAGTGGTACGCAAGTTCGGCTATCTACACACACACATACACATAGTTCAGATCACAACTGGACACTACACACCTGAGACTTTGACCTGGTAAATCATTGTAGGCCTGCCCGGAGTCTCTGTAACTGGCTCATTATTCCATACAGGGGTTTGTTCTCCGTGCCACCTCCGTCAGAGCTAGCAGCAGCAGTAGCAGCAGCAGCTTTCTTAGAACTACCATCTAAGTCTACCTTACCATCACGGCGGCTGTTTTGTTCCACCTCTCTCAGTAACTCCTTATGTCGATCCTCAACCATTTTGGCCAAACCCTCAATGAACTTCGTTCTTCCTTTTTCTTCTGCTGTTCCTTTCCATACCTTTGTTAACTCTTTCAGCTCTTCTATGCGGCGTGCCGCTTTCTCTATTCCCTCAATAGGATCTGCACTTTTTGTGAGATAACCTGATATCTCCTCCCTGAGCTGCTTGAGCACTTGTTGTCCTTTCTCTTCTGTGCTGTGCGCTTCTACACCTGGCTCTGGTGCGGAAACGGAGAGGAATGACGAGCTGACAGAAAGTGCAGAAGGCGGGAACACAAACTCCATGGCTTCGCCAAACGTCTTAACCACAGTGTCCAGTCGCGACCGAACTAACGTCAAGGTTTGTAATTGACTTATATATGGCGGGTCTACGCCAGTACTATTTTGCGGAATGGATTCTAGGCTTCCAGGAGCTACCGTGTCTGTCGGTGGCCTCTCGATAGCTGTACTAGCTCTCTTTTCCTTGGTCTCGGGTTGCTCTTGTATATCTTTTGGAATAAACCTTGCTATCTCGTCTTGTAGACCATCGGATAATGCCTCCGATAAGCTTAGCGTCTCGCCGCGCAGGAGTTCAACCTCGTACGCAAGACGGCTCCCGCTTCGTAATATGTCATCGGTTAATTGCGTGAGGATAGTAGTTAACCTCGTCGTATGGGCATTCAATTGGGAGAGTTGCGTCTGAGCTTGACTAGATAATTCTGCTAAGGGGACCGCATTGTCGGTCGTTCGGGTAGCGGACGAGGCCGTAGTGGTTTGGAGTGTTGGGAGCGAAGCGTTGAGATATTCGACCGGATCGAACGATGGAGAGAGAAAACTCCGGAGAAACGGGTCGGTAACATGAGTAGATTTAGGTTGTAGAGGAGGTAGCTTTGACAGTTGTTTTGCATGGTGCGGTAATGATCGCGAAGAGCTCACAGAGCTGTTCTGTCGCCGTCTAACGGCAGGTTTAGAGTCCCAGGACATTGTAGTAGAATTTCTTTATTATAAATTATGCATAGGAAATGCCAAACTTCGACCTTGATTCAATTTAGTCAAACCTTGCTAAGAGGTTTCGCTTCTTGTTGCGGCGGTAACCAGCAATGAGCATAGGTAGGTATATAGGTATGATTTGAAGCTGCATGTATATATTGTACCCATGTGCCTTTGCTTTTTGTATTACGTAATACATATGAATGCCCACTAGGTACCTTAACTTGCGTACCTGTTGAGGTAAGGTACCTACCCTGCCGCTCCCTAAAAGTCTAGGTAGTTCCAATGCTAGCCCGGGTATTAGGTACCTACAGGTAACTTCCAAGCATGCGAAATTGTGAGCTAGGGACCGCTTAGCTTTATTGCATACAACTGGAACATCATCGTATATACCTAACCTAGGTAGGTATTTTATAAACTCTCAGATCTCAATACTCTTATCTACAACTATCTAGATTAATTAAACTGTCTTCACTGTTGATGATCTGATGAATAGGAGCAGTAGTAGCGTTGATGGTAGGGAAGGTCTCCTCGGTGAGCTTGATGAAGGGGTATAGGCCTCTGTCTTTGGTGCTGGCGATGTTGATCCTCTTCTAACACTGTTAAACCAGGTAGGTACCTACCTAAGGTTGCTGTTCGGACCTGCGATAAAGAGATAGCCAGTTGGCAGTTGTTAGAGGTCCATACATTACACGCAGCGTAGGGCTGAGTCATATTGTCGGGTAAGGGGTACCTGCATTGAGGTTACATGAATGAAAAACACGTATAGGTACCTCCAAATATATAGGAAGGGACATGCTACTTATGTCATATATTACTATTCGAAGCATGACACTTGCCATATTTATCTACTCAAGACGTTTGATTGGTTATCGGATCACAGTAGAATCCTTGCAGTTGCCTGGCATACCTTTAACGCATCTACTATGCCATACAGGTATGCTATGTCAAAGGTTCGTGCTTCCCCATTCTGTTGATATAAGGCTACCTACCTTCACACCTTAGGTAGTTGCCTAACGAAGTTGTACGGCAGATATCTTAAGAAAGTTGAATTTCTATCTACTTCACACTTGCAACCCGGTGTATGCATTCACAGATTTTTGGTGCCTTGCGCTTTACACACTTTACATATTCCCGCCGCCTTCTCCTTTTCTTACTACACTCCATCAAGTTCATAATCCTTCCTCTAGTATCCCCACCAAACATCTTCATAGATATATGTGATCAGTGCGTATTTGCCCAAAAGGCATCTTCCAGTGATATATTGTTGCTAACGTGTATCGTTCTAGTTTCTTACGCAGCCGGATTACAGACGCGAGGCGGCAAATCTAATGCTGACACCAATCATTCACTTCATGGGCTTCGTGGATTCATACAACCCATAACATCACTGCAAACTCTAGCAAAATCCCATCAAGGTAGCAGCACCTAACCCCCCTTTTCCTGCATACTTTATTAGACAATGAAATATATATGATCATTTTCATTCTAGATATATGCTATAAGATAATAGGGGTTGATACATTTTACTAACACTTCTTACAAAAGCCTAACGTCATCCTCTCACCACCAGGTATTACTTTACCTGGCAGCTTTGGTGAAGACGTGATGCCTCCGTCAAAGGGACAACTGAGATTTCAAGCCGACTTGAAGTCGGCAGCTGAAAAAGACGATGATCACATATCCACAATCGAGAAAGGGGATGCCGATGACGAATTCACATTCATATTTAGCCATCCTAACCTACCTGATCCCACTTGCTTTGAAATACATGCTCAGCCACAAGGTTAGTTCTCCCACCCGTGCTCCTCACTAAAGTAATTGAAGCGTCCGCCCTATGCCCTTTCTAGCTAATAAAGAAATCAGAGTTGCGAAGTTATCCGAGTGAAAACACTTTCCTCATATACACCAATGATAATATACCCCCATCGGTTGCCAAAATTCTAGAGGAATCTATCTTCGAGACGAGAGGCCTAAAAGTCCAGGACATGCTTAGCAATATCTCTCGAAGGCTCCGGGTTGTCCTGGACGATGGCGGCTCCGGGGAAGAAAGTAACGACGTTGACACGATAGATGATATACCATTCGAACTAAACAGCAGTGACGATGACATGCCCTTTGCATATGGTGATGATCTTAACGATAACTTCTTCGGCGGTGGCGCAGAAAACGTAACCAGTACACGTTTTATGCTCCCAATAGATATGGAGGAGTCACTTACACCATTGCTTCTGCAACGAATCCGGCGAGATCTTCAGTCCGTGCTTAAAGCCGGGTTTCACGTGGGAAAGATTTGTGGACTTGAGGATGGTGTATTCGAGAGCATAATATCAGTTTCTATCCGGCTGACCAAACTATGTCTCTCTAAAGAGACCTATGAAGCATGGGGTCTTAGTTCTTCGGACTACATCATTCTGCTCATCAAATCTGGCCTGTATTACACTACTTTTGAAGACATGCTTCGGAGCCCGCCCGGTCTTGCGATGGTGAAGTTCCGTCTAAGAAAGTGTTCTAAGAAAAAGCCGTCGTATCAACAGGCCCAGGCGGCTTTCACAACCGACGCTAACACATATATTACGAAAGAAGTATCACAGGATCTGGGACTATACACATTTTTGGTCAGCAAGTCAATCGATGAGCTCATGAACATTGATTTCGCATCCTTGTTGAGGTTGAGGAAGGAACCAGGCATTTCCTGGGACATGGCAAGAGAAATAAAACACCAACACGACATAAATCCATCCTTGGGGTCGAACGACCCCGCAGCAGACAAACCCTCGACCGTAGGGGGAGGTGAAGAAGAATTGATTGGTCAGGCCCAGTTACCTCCTATTCTCGCTAACGATCACATCCAGGATGACGGTGAGATCTCTCTCCCACTCGTTGCTATGCAGTTTGCCTTGCGTCGCCTGGTTAGGTGTACAGACTACTGTACTATATGTCATCGCAGAGTAAAGGGGAACTTTGAAGCTCTGAGACCATACGTCTGCAGCAATCCCCTCTGCCTTCACCAGTATATGAACATAGGTCTAGGCCCAAACATAGATTTTGAGATACGAAGCCAACCTAAGGTTGTCGACCTCCTAGTTAGCCTCTGCTATACTAGCCTACATGCCTCATGGTCGGCAGGAAAACTCTTCATGCGGGATTTTCCCACGGGGTTGAACTTACAAGTGCCGAAGATACTGGGGAACTACGCCACTACACATACCAGTCAAGCTCCTCTCACTCATGAGAAACAAATATCTGAGAACGCGGCGCGCCGTTTAGTGAATTTCCCTGGGGTACAACTTATAGATCCCTTGGACGTAATGTTTAACTGGGACAGTTCTACTGCTTTAATCACGGATGCAATGGCCGGCGTAACATTCAAAGAAGGACAGTGGGTTGTTATCTCGACCCAAATCCCAGATCTTGGAAGTACCGAGACTTCTATGACTGTGCTACATCATGCACGTGTCGTAGCAGCACCACGTGAAGCTTTGTTACCGCTGGAGGTGATGGCACGGCATAAATTACCCAGTCGTAGACCGGGGGGATTTAACCTAGTTGATGAGGACGTCTGTCAGAACGTAGGAGGTGTTATATCGGGCCATCTCGTATTTTGCGATGCAGATTTAGACGAGCTCAGTGGCGAACAGGACAAAGCTTTCTCTCTGCTAATTGTACTTTCCATCTTGCCTTCGGTCGAAGACATAAAGCGATATTTGATGAACAACCAACAACTATCCAGGTGGAGTAGAATGTCACGGGCAGCATTGGACCTACTAAGATGGATCATAGCTTCAAATAGGTCATATATCGTACAAGTAGACGATGAATGCCCTACGGGTTCTCGCGCCGCCCCGCCTCCTGACAAAATTTACGGCGTTGATGGTTGGGTTCAATTCAGATTCGCCCAAGGGTCTGTGGAGAAGGAAACCCGCTTTAACGAGGTTCTGAAAACCATCAATAAACCCCAGAAGACTCTCGTTGCTTGGCACGGGAGCCCCGTTAAGAATTGGCACAGCATTATTCGGCGGGGTTTAGATTATAAAGTCACGGCCCATGGTCGGTCTTTTGGGGATGGAATCTATTTTGCTAGAAATTTTCAAACGAGTATGGCCTACACCGATGGGAATGCTCAAGTAGGTGTAAGTATTATTGCCTCGATCTTTGTGTCATATGACGACTATTCTGACCACCTCTTAGGGGAGCTTTTGGCCTAATTCCTCACTGCAGGTTCAGACCGTTATGAGCTTGAACGAACTGGTCAATCTACCCGAGGAGTTCCAAAGCAACGCTCCTCACTTTGTAGTGCAATACTGCCATTGGACTCAGTGCAGATACCTTTTTGTCCAAACTGCAGTAGCGGATAATTCCGGCTCTCAACCCTCAACTACCGGCGAAAAGGCGCATGCTGGGATGCTTGAGTTTGTACAAGATCCCAAATGGCCAATTATCGGCCCTCGGAATAGCAGATTATTCATTCCAGAGTGTGCGATTCCTTCAGCGCGGGATAGACGCAGCACTTCACGGGTGCTGTTAGCAGATGATAGGGAAGAAGCCGGTGACACCGAGCTGGTCAGTAGCGACGAAGATGAAGAAGATATAGCATTTCTCTCTTATGAGGAAGGTCATTCTCAAAAGGGCCAGGGATATGAGACTGATTTCCGTCCCGGGATGCTTGATTTCTCGACTCTTCCGCAGCTACCCCCTCCATCCTACGCAACTAGCATTGCCCAAAAGGCCCTCGGATATGAGATAAAGAAGCTAGAGAAGATACAGTCCACAACACCTCTCCATAAACTAGGTTGGTATATCGACTTCGAAAAGATGAACAATATGTTCCAATGGATTGTGGAGATGCACTCCTTCGATTCCGACCTCCCGCTAGCGCAGGATATGAAGAGGGCTGGCCTGAATAGTATCGTTCTAGAGATGCTCTTCCTCCGCGAATTCCCCATGTCCCCGCCATTCGTGCGTGTAGTTCGCCCCCGTTTCCTCCCATTCGCCAGCGGTGGAGGTGGTCATGTCACGGCAGGAGGAGCCATGTGTATGGAGCTCCTGACAAACACAGGCTGGTCGCCAGCGAACAGCATGGAAAGTATCCTCCTGCAAGTACGCCTAGCTATCTGCAATACGGACTCTCGGCCAGCACGTTTAGAGACTAAAGACCGACGTAGTATGGACTACAATATCTCTGAAGCGGTAGAGGCGTACATCAGAGCAGCAAATGCGCACGGATGGGATATTCCCAAAGGCTTGCGAGAAGCAGATGCTTCTGGTTTTACTTAGTGGTCAGTCCTTAATATTAGGTTAGCATTAAAGACTGGACCGAAATTTTCAATGCATACCACAAGACGGTAGGCGTTACGAATCCAGCCATATCCTGTGCTGTTTCCATACCTCGCATGGCTTTATTTGGACCGTGGTGTTGAATCTTGATCCTCTAGGGTAGCTTTCTTCATAAACTACATGATATATCTGAGAATTCAGCCCGTTTTTGTCGACAACGCCGACAAATCAATTTTGTACAAAGTGTAGCTTAACATTTAGCTGTTCAGCAATCAAGGTGCTTCATATCTTCGTTTATTCCTAGCAATACGGAGAAACAGATTCATAGTCGCCCCAGGTTATATCGGTATCCAAGAAGTAAACGCTAGCAACCTGTGAAGTAAAATTAGGTACTTAATGACTTGAAAAATAGCAGAAGGTGGTTGATTTTGAACATACCAATAATCTAAATCTCGATTTCGACTGTGGCCAACCTGGTTGTACTACGGGTACGCCTTTTTCGAATATGTTGTATCCCTTGGAATTTTCCGCCAACCTCTCTAACCCCTATTCGCCGCCCAATATAAAATCAACTTCTGCAATAGCTTAATTGCAGAGGCAATGTCTATTTTTCTAAAAATCATAGAAATAATCAATAAAGCTCATCATGTCAAAATCGTTCTTAAACCCTACAGCCATAGCCAGGTCCGGCTACGGCGAAGACTACCTCTTCGAACTCCTACAACACAATCCCATACTACGGCGAGCGATAGTTCTGGCCTTGACAGTGCTTTCGCTGGCGGCTTTTCTTGCGGTACACCGGTCAAAGGTTAGTGTTTACCTAGGCACCTTGCTTATGACGAAGAGAGAAGAAAAGCTAAGTAAAATTACGCAGCTGCTCGAGTATAACTGCCAGTATGCCGATTTGCCTCAGTGAGAATTAAGAGGTCTAGAACAGCCAGTGAAACAGCACTTCGTGGTAATAGCAACTCCGGCGAATATCTCTGGTATTGCTAAGGATGATAGGTGGTTGGGAAGTTAGGCTTTGAGGCTGTCGGATTTCTAGAACGATGGTGCTAAGACCGAGGAACCTTTCTTGAAAACTACCTAGGACCTTTCTAAGGAGTAGTTAACTTTCATAACACTTTCATAACTTTAAACTTTACATTTCGAGATTATCCTAGTTTGGCAAGTGGGACTGATCTGCAAGCTCCGTCAGGCGTCACCTGCTCAGGTGCTCTCATACAAGGTAAGGTAGTACGTAAGACCTGACGGCATAGGAGGTACCTGGTACCTATCAGAAGGTATGGTATGTACCCCCGTACCTACCGATTCCGCTAGTCGGAGAGGTTTGAGCAGGGGTCACACAGCAGGTGTGTAAGTGAAATAAATCGGCTTGCGACTATCTAATCGATCAATCCTGTTGTCGACCTGCCTACCGTACCTAACTTAACCTTTTTTCCTCGCACCCATTAAACAATTGACAAGACACGCATACATTCAACAATTGTCCTAACCGCAGATTAGGTTTTAAACCACTACTGCCTTACGTGTCTCTCGTCATAAGTTGAAATCTGTCCTCCAACCTCGTCCAATTTTTTTTTTTTTTTAAACCTTTCCCATGTTTACCCAACACCGCAGCAAAACTTGACCTTGAAGCGGTTTACCACCTTCGCACCTTGAATTACGACTCTTTTCATACAATTCAATCATCTGCTTTATATGACCTTCTACTCCTTACAATTTACCCTTTCAAGGATTGAAGCTCTTACCTTACAATCTACATTATCTTTCTACTCTACAACTCTACAAAAAAAACAGTTATTACCGGTTTCTATTCTTGGCCTGATTAGTTCAGAATGGCCGCAACCGAATCCATCCAGTCGTCAGCTTTGGCGGCTATTTCCACCAAGACCACCCGATCGTCTCCTCCTGCTCAGTCCAAACGCGACAAGAGGCGACAGACCGTTAATGACCGTCTAGCTGTCTTGGCTGATAAGTTCAGTCGTGACAAAGACAAACACTACCGGGACGAACTTCATAAAATCCAGATCGACGTCAACCTCGTTGGCCGAGTTGATCCCTACGCTGACCGACCTTTGGACGCAATTGATCGCGAGTACCGAGAAATACAGCAAGCTACGAATGCCCAACACGCTGCAAATTCTACCAGTAATGGTAGCCCTAAGCGAAGTCTGCTCGAAATGGCGGGCCCTACATTTTCCGAATGGGTTCACCAGATAGAAGATCTTGTTGAACACCGCGATTATGAAATAACTAGCCACAAGGTATGCTCTACAATCTTGCCAAGGTATTCTTATGACCAGAATCTTACGAGTTTTTGTTTTCTAGATGGAATACGAAAGAAAGCTTCGTGAACATCAGAGGACTCACGCCTACAGAGTCGAATTAGCCAGGCGTGAACATAAGACTCTCTCGAACACTCTTAGAGATCGGTTGATCAATCTAATCACCTCTAAGAAGTACCGATTGGGCAAAGAAAAGGAAGCCCTAGATATTGCCGACGGTTCTGCTCTTCTTCTACACCCGAACCAATACAGCCTCACCAACCCCGCAAGCCCTGGCGGAACCCACGGAAAGCGAAATACCCGACTCCGGAGAGAGATGGAGGAGCTCCCCGGTTACTCAGATAGCAAAAAAAGAAAGCGAAACGGTGGTGATGATGAGGGTTCGCCAGCTCCCAAGAGAGGAGCCCTGGACAGTTCCAATACTACGCCTTTCTGGTCGAGTGAGAGGGTCAGAAACCTACGCAAGGAGACAGGTCCAATCTACAGCATTGATAAGCTTTTCACCGACAAAGAATTGGCTATGACCTATAATGCTGCTGCCCTAGCAGCCCACAAGTATCTCCTGATACGCCGAGACACGAATGGCAATATCGTTACTCCCGACGAGAGTGTCGCAGACGGTAATGACAACGACGACGAACCTGCTGCAGTGGCTATGGAACGGCAGCCCTCTCATACCACACGAAGTACTCGAGGTGGGCAAGGCCAACCCCAGAATCTTTACGATGAACAAGTTGGAATAGAAGCCTTGGCCAATTTCGATATCCCAGGAAATCTCGATAAGGTGTCTGGCTCAGAGCCTAAACTTCCTCCTCTTACTCATTCACAGTACTCGAAGGCTTATAGAAGAGACGAGTCGAATACACCTCCTACCTTGAACGAAAGCGACCGAGATAGAGATCTTGCGGTGATGAAGCTGTTCAAGTCATATCAGATCAAGCACGGTGTTGGCGCCAACCTTGATGTTGATAACGGTGGTCGGAAATTACTTGAGTCTATGACTGCGCCGTTGCAAAGTAGCAAGTACGTACCATATACTCAAACCCGGAGGACTTTCACGGATGAAATGTCCGAATCGTTGGGCATCCGGGACAGCGTTATGAGAGGCGAGGCCACAGGCGCCGAGCAGGAGAACGGCGGGAGTGCTAGAGATTTTCCAGCCGTGGGAAAGGATTCCGCATCGGGGATTCCGATGAGCAGACAGAGTAGCCTGGGAGGTGTTGCAATGAGTCGATCGGGAAGTGCACGAGGCAAGCGGAAGGCCTAAGGGCAGGAGTTCCTTTTGATTTCTCCTCTGGATTCATTTTCGTTTTATCATGTATCATGGCAGAGATCATACGGCTCAGCGTTATCATGTGAGGTGGATACCCGTAAAAATTAGGGTGGTTTTTTTTTTTTATTTTTATTTTTTTTCGTCATTCAGGCTAGATAAATCCTGGAGTCCTACGGGAGAAGCGGCGCACATGCATAGGATATATGTCAACTAGACATATCCCGGATCGCATAGGATTGGTACCATCCCACGAATAGGCGTTGGGAGGGGGAATTAGATTTGGATTTCACTACAGATAGCGGTCTTTTTCATAAAAGTAATGTTGAACGATACCATTATTAAATGCCCTACCAAACTACCTAACCTAAATGTCTACCTAACGTAAAGTGAACCGTAACCTTGTGAAATATTTATTTTGCACCTGTTACATCTTTTTTAAGGTCCGAATACTAGTGCCCGTACCTCAATACTCTCCCTCCCTTCCGCATCAGGCCTCGTCCTAGGGTCCTCGAAAGCAGTGTGCGGCAGCCGCCCACCGGCCACCCCGGAATTCTCCTTGGTCCCCTCGCTATCGAAGCACTCGAGCAGCAGGCGCTCGTCGCCCGTCATGCCGCTGAGGTAGTGCCACTTCTGGTTGGGGTTGTAGGCGATGGCGGCGGTCTGGCCGACGTACCCGGTGTTGTACCTGTGCTCGACGGGGATGACGTCCGCGTCGTCGAGGGTGGAGCTGGACGCGAAGGCGAGCGGCGTGGCCTCGACGGGGTTCTCGTTCAGGGTGCGCCAGACATTGACGATGCGGTACCGCCCCTTGAGCAGCGCCTCCGCGTCGTCCCCCATGTGCCGCCGCACCCGCTTCTCCGCCGAGTACGGCGTCTGGTCGATGTGCGCGAGGAGCACGGCGCGGCGGGGCGCGGCCGGGTCCGCGCGGCGGATCGTGTGGTCGAAGATGTACACCCTATGGCTGCCGGGGATGCTGTCCAGCAGCAGCTTCTCCACCTCCGGGTAGTACCTCTCGGCGATGGAGGCGTCGTCCGTGAACCCGGAGCCGGACCCCGTCTCCTCGGCCGACGGCGGCAGCCCCTGCACGATCTGGAAGGCGTCCTTGTCCAGCGTGTACTCGGCCTCCCGCCCGCGCACGTCCGCGATGGTCACCTCGTGCGTGTCGATCCCCAGGTTCCGCTGCGGCTGGCCCGCCGGCGGCGCCTCCACGTAGTTGAAGGCGACGACGCCGGGGGCGGGGCGCTCGTTGAAGTTGATCTTGGCGGTGACGGGGCCGCGGGGCACGGTGCTGGTGGTTGTGGCTGTGACGGCCATGGTTTTTATTTTATTTTATCTTTATGGTATTTTATATTTTATATTTTATCGTATGAAAAGAAGGGGTGCTGGGTGTTAGGTAGATGTTATAGCTATGAAGATATATATAGAAATTAGGTACGAGTATATGAAGAGCAGGCGTGCGAAGATGAGTCCTTCAAGGGAGAAGAGGAGCTTAGATTGGGAGAACTTGATATGAGCTGGTGGTAACTATGGAGACGTCTTCCACTTCAACTTTGACGTCGGGGCTTTAATTTATATATCCTTATAAGTGTTAGATGTTAGGAGAGTAGGTAGTACCGTCTGGCTTATCTGATCCATCTCTTGCGTTCCGCATTTCAAAGCAATCGAACGATGGAGAAGAAGCTTAGAATCACGTCATTGTCCTTTTTGGGGAAAGGGACCTACCCGATTATTTTAGAGGGATACTTGGGGGGACAGGTTCGGGAAGATAGAGTTCCCCTATGCGCATTGTTTCTTGTAATCAACGGATAGACAGGCCATCTTATGTCGGATATAGGGCGCATAGGTACCTACTGTATTGTACTACCGGCATGGGTTAGGTACAAGTACCTAAGGTATTCGCCGTTCCATAAGTGGTTATATTTGCCGCCTTCTACCGCATAGGTATGCGCTTCGATACAAGCAAGGTTGTGGCTTCGATGTCCCGAGCACGCAATCGTCCTTGCTGCCATCTTGGGATATTTATATCGAGCCGAGGTTTTCCCTAATGCCTCCATTTGGGTTGGTTGTAGGTAATGTTAAACGTCTCGGACGATGACGTTATGAAAGGGTTACTAAAGAGTATAATTATCCAATTAAAGGTAAAATAGCCTTGATTAGAAATAATTGCTTAGATAAGAACATTTAAACCGAGGGCCCCCCGTGTAGGGGACCACAAGAGCCCGACTTTAGGAGCATATCATAGTCATTACATAAGGTAAGTACTAATGTATCTTTCTATTTTCATTTATTTTCCTAATTGATCAAGTTTTACTCTACTTTTAGTCTTCCCAATTTGTTAAGCGAGAATTTCCTATTTGAGTAATCCTTCTTACTACATTCCGACACAACATCCCTCCTAAAGTCGGGCATAAATCGTATCGGGATTTAGTTTATTGAAGTCGGACCCATATTATTATACCTTGGCTTCTGGATCTTTTTAGATCTTGTACCTTCGGGCTTAGCGGCAGAGCGGTAGAGCGGCTTTCTTTTGAAATTGCCCCGCTAGGTCTTGTAGGTACAGGTACTTGCACGTGTCAGTGCGTTTAGGTACAACTTACTTGTACCGCTTGTATCGTTCCTGTCAGCCTTGCCCAGCCTGCCTCTTTTAGGCCCCTTTACATACGAAGCCTATGAGATCGCGCTAAAGTAAAGTAATTCAAAGTAAACAAACTGCTCCTTTTGGGTTTTCGGTAGCAGTTAGGTACCATCCGGCGCGTACCTATTCTGCGCATCCTCCGTTATCCTTGCACATATTGAAACTTTCACAACTACTACCTAGTAGGAGTTTTCATTCAATACCTACCTACCTGTAAGGTAATACCAATTGCATCATTCGGTATCTAAGGTAACTACCTAACCTCAGGTACTTACCTTTACCTACCTTACCCAAACCTAACATCATAACTATCGCCATCGTTGCCCATTATCATGGATGAGTCGTTATCATCTCCTGACCCGCTAGGCGACGAACCTCCAAGCTCGGCATTTCCATTTACGCGCCGCGCGGATAATAATACCCTTACGCACCACGACCTCTCCGCGATTTCTATTCCTAAGAGTCAAATAAGAAGATCATCACCAGTGAGGAATTCCCCTAGAAGGAGAATCTTCGAACTCGATGTTGGCAACGAGCTCTCACCAAAAAAGATACTCGTCACGGTTGAAGCCGAAGAAGCTATGAGGCGGGGTATTAACCGAAGATTATTTCAGTCACCACATCCACCATCTTCGCCTATACGAGGCCCTCGCCGTAAAGAAACTGTTATGACTACCACCACCATACCCCTTAACGATGAGATTGAGAATGAAGCAACTCCGCGACGACGTGGCCGACCGCGCGGCACCGGCACCGGCAATGGTAATGGCACTCCGATGCCGAGGGGGAAGAAGAGGGCCGCAACCCCTATGAAGGAGACTCGGCGCACGCGACAAAAGAACGACCCGGAATCTGAAGCCAGCTTAGTAGATGCGACGCCAAAAGGGCCTCAAGTAGATTCGGTCGCGTCGAAGGCAAAGGCGAAAGTACGAAAGACTCCTAAGAGCAAGTTAACCACAGAGGTTATACCGTCGTCGCAAGTCTCCAATAATACGATTAAGAGGAGACGTGGACGACCGCGAAAAGCCCTAATGCCCGAGGAGGATGCTGTACTAGCAGATACCGGCAATATATCAGGAAAGGGTGTAGCCAGCACCAATGCCGCCCGGTCTGCATTCGATGATTTAGAAAACCTACCGCCGCCAAGTCTAAGCTCGGTTCCAGATTTGCCTGGCGAAGAAGAAGGACGACAAGTGACGACTAGCGATAATCTTATCGATGATATTCTGGAGGCGAGTGGAAGGACACCGACGCCGAAGAATATCTCCAACATATATGAGACGAAGCGCACAGGGCGAAATCCGGAATCAGAGACAATGTCATATCAAGGGGAGCCACATGATAGTGATGACGGTATGGATGATGGCTACCCGGCATTGATGGAGACTCATAGCGATGTGGAGTCGGATTTGGATAATACCGAACAGATACCTCACAGCGGACAGGACACACTCGCACACGCCTCCGACTTCAGCATGATCGCTGTGGAATCCCTCCCATCCTTCCAGGCGAATAGAAGTGCCTTCCTTTCAGATCCACCCGAGATGGGCGAAGAGACAAATATGATAATAAACCAGACGCTAGAGTCATGGCGAAACAGCACCCGAACGGAAGCAGACCATTCATTAGCACAATCTACCAGAAGTCATGTACCGGCAGAGGAAGATCACTCTGGCGTACCAGATCGCTCAGGGATGGAGGCAAGTGACCGCAGTCCAAAGGATCGAAAGAGGAGCCCAAGAAGACAAAAGCAACTCCCATTAAGCCGACAAATTTTCGCCGGTAAAGCGCCTCATGTGGACGATTCCTTTTCGAGTCTTCCAGACAGTATTCTCAAAGCAGCGACGCCAGGACGTCTACCCATGAAACTGACCTCCATAGCAGAGCAGCACGGAGATACTACATATGACGACGAATTTTCGGAAATCCCGGATGCCATTCTTGAGGCTGCGACCCCTAAACCAGCAAGTCGCGTTAGGAGTCTCGCGGAGGGAAGCCATGCAGAAGCTTCAACCGTTGATGACCAAGTCAACTCTGTCAATAGACAGACAGGCTCTAATTTTGGGTCTAACAGACTACCAACTCCTGATGATACGTCGTCCTCGAATGCTGGTTCTAGAAGAGCTCAAGAAGATGAACCGGGCCCGTCTACGAGAGAACAAGACGTTGCCGGTCCCAGTTCTAATTCGGGCTTTCAATCTTCACCTCCGATTATAAATCGGCCGCGAGCAATGGATTTTGGCCCATCTCGATTGGACCAAGAAATCAATAACAATACACCAGAAATTCAGCATTCCTCTCCCCAACTACCTCCTTCTGCTAAAGCACTTACGGAACCCCCTAAGGCATTAGAGCCTCCCCCTCATAGCAGACCATCGCTCTCGCCGATCGTACGTGTTGGACGAACGCTCCAAGATGTCATGTCAGACAGACCATCCCCTGAACGGCGCGAAAGCAGTCTTGGAAGTCCATTTAGAGGATCGACTTCGAATGACCCTTCGCAACCTTTCCCTTTGGATCAATCTGGCCAATCATCCTTGTCTAAACCACCCAGTCGACATGGTCGTAGCGCTTCAGCTCAATTCAATCCCCAGTCTTTGTCTGGTCCTAGTGCTGCTCTTTCTCAAATTCGGAGATCCAGCCTGTCTCATGGTCAATCGTCAGCACAAGGTGAGGTGGTTGGTAACGTCTCAGCCCCGTTTGGCCCAGCTATGGGCAATAGGTCACAAAGCGGAATATCAAGGAATACTAGATTTGACACTAATGGCCGAGCGCCGGAACTAAGTCGTTCATTCGATCAGTCCGTGTCTAACTCAGCTAGGACAATTCCGTCAAGTGACAATGGAATAAACTGGGCCGCAGACGGTGATAATCATCAGCAAGATGTGAAGCAAAGCTCAGGTTCCCAGCCAACACGTTCCCGGAGCCCGAATATGTTTACTACGCACGGCTCAAATGCAAGCCGTACAGCAACCGAGGCTCCGAATCACGAAGTGACAGAGCAGCAGGAAAAAGGATTCGAGGAGCAGGGTGATAGCGCGCTAGTAGACTACGAGGCGGATGATGGTGACCTCTGGGATTTCGAGGCATCAAGGGTATCACCTAGGAGGACAGAGCGCACGCGACGCACAAAGGTTCCAAGCCCCTGGAGAAAAACTAGCAGACGTCTCATTTACCGCGAAGAGATTGCAAGCCCTTCTCAAATAGAGATTGAGGAGAATCCGCAGAGCGAAACGGAAGATGCGCCACAAGTGCGACAAAGACCACGGGCTTCAGATGCTCACTCCATACTACAGGGATGGAACTCCGAGGCTACTCGCATTATTGAGAGCTCGTCTCCCGAAATCGAACAGTCAGTTTTGGATCCTCGTCAGGATGTCCAGGGCGTCCAGGAGGAGCTAGAAGCCCAAGGAGAGCCGGAAGAGGAGGAGGAGGAGGAGCAAGAGGCTCGAGAATATTCAGAAGCACGGGAATTATCAGCAGAATTAGAAGAACCGGAAGAACCAGCAGTACAAGAAAGACCACGGGAAGAACCGCGAGAGCCTGTAGAGTCCGCGAAGAGTGTGGAAGCCGCCGCGGGGCCCGCCGAAGTGTCTGAGTACTCAATGGTAGCAAAGCAGACAGGGGCTACCCCGGGGACTCAACAGAAATCTAAATCTCGACTATTCGGCGGCTTTGATATATTGTCTTTCTTCTCATCGCCAGCTATATTACCTAAGAAGACTCCCGAAGCAGGGGCGGCAAATACAAATAACGTAGTCGAAAAGGTTCCCCAGCCTATATTCCAAAAACTCACTCATAAAGAAACGACAAGTCAGCCCCCTAAGGAGCCGCAAAAGTCGCTTTGGTCTACAGGGCTCTTTTCTTCAATCCCCCAAAAGGAATCCCAACCGAGCCCAGAACGACGAACTGATCTATCATCTCCGGCACCTCCTTCGCAGTCCAAAGATACTATGCAAAATTCTCACGTCGAGGCTTCGCCCTCACCTGAGCCTTCGCCTTCTTCTGAACTTCAATCCCCCGAACCTGAATCTCCTGAACCTCCTTCTCCGCAGTCACCCGAACAAGTACCTCAGCAGTCCCCTGAGCAATCTCTTGAGAGGTCCCCTGAACAGTTTTCTGAGCAATCACACGAATCGTCACCAGAACGCTCGCCCGAAAGATCGCCTGAACAACTGTCTGAACAATCACCCGAGCCCTCACCTCACCCCTCAACACCTAAACGTCAGGTCTACCCATCAATCCAGCAAAAACAAAACTTCACGCCGCGACCAGGCCAGTCTGGTTTGTCGCTCTTCAGAAGCGGACCGGCCCCAAGCAGGAACGAGAGCAGGAACGAGGAAGAAGACGACGAAGACCTCCTTCTGCTGCCAAGTGATGAAGAAGATGAGCATGACGACCGGATTGAGCAAGATAAACAATATGAAGAAGACGGACAATACGAAAAAGACGACGAAGACGACGAAGATGAGCAGCAAGAACAGCAGGAATCATCAGTCTTGACAGATGGAACGGATTATGAGCGGTTCCCTCCAAGAGAAGTCCCATCCCGGTGGGACCGGACGCTTTCGCCGTCGAAATCGTGTTTCCGTTCTCCCATGAAGCCTACCACGCCAGGTCGGGTCGTGGCTTTTGTGCCTAGTGCGCTTTCATCCACCGTCCAGGCCGAGATTAACACCGCGAATCAGCAGAACGGCATAAGGAATAATACGGTTCCCCAAGCACCCGTTCTCCGATCCATCCCGGAAAACGCGCACGACGAAGCAACGGATTCTTCTACTTCGTCCTTTTCAAGTCGTAGCACCGACGCCACTTCTCCTACCACTACTACCAACCCTTCCACGCAGGCGCCACCACCACAAAAAGGCGACGGCAAACCCGCCACGCAGCCCTCGTCTCGCCGACCCGTCGCTTTCACCCTATCCAAGACAGAATGGACCCGCCACCACTGGGTCCGCCTCGACGAGCTGCTCCGGCTCCGATGGTACGACCCGCTCGCCTTCCAGCAGCAGCAGGAGCAACAGCAGCAGAAGCAGCAGTCGCGCTTCCAGCGCTGGTGGCGGCGCCAACCCCCCGCGCCCGACGCGTCGGACCTCGTGGGCAGGGCCATCGCCGCGCAGGGCGAGACCCTGGTCCTCGAGAGGTGGCACGTGGACGTCGTGGAGGCGTTCGCCAGGGAGGTGGGCGGGTGGAGCGAGGCTTCGCTCGCGAAAAGGGTGTTTGCGCTGGTGGTGGGGGAGAGGAGGAGGGCGGCGAGGGGGAGGGAGAGGGTGGATAAGGGGAAAGCGAGGGCTGTTGCTTGAGTACTGGTGTACTGGTACCTATGCCTAGAGTTTGAACTGAAGTTTGCCCATGGGAAGGATGAGTAGGTAGGCAGGGTTAAGAGGAGCCCCTTCTCCACAAGGACGGGAGACGGAGCAAAAGGAACAGGGGATACGATGTTTGTTTGGTAAGAGGAAGGGATATGCCGATATACTTCGCGAATTTTAAGAGGGTCGGTAACTTGGTCCGGTCCAGTCTAGTCTGGTTTTACTTCATCCATTCGTCACAGGGGAGCGAGCATGACGGACCGCATCCGCATCGCACTGACGGCGCATTATCACTGACATCGTTGGTTTATTCCTTGTACATAACATAGCATAGCCCGCAGGGCCACCTTTCGTACCTATGTAACCTACCTTGCCTAGGTACCTAGGTATGTATAGATAGGAGGTAGCTGGCGTTTTTTGGGGGGCCTAGGCAGAGTAGCCGGGCAGGATTACAATTGCATTGCATCACATTCAGGAGGCGTACAGATGTCGGAAAAGGGGGGGCGGATTGGGAAATGTATAATGTATACCTTCCGTGTAGGTTAGGTAGTGAAATTATATGGGACATTAGCCACCATATGTTTTCTGTATTAATTCAGATACCCTTCTATTCATACTAACTACCTACCTACTTAGGTACCTGTAGGAGGTTTTGTATGATTTATCGGTGATTCTTTCGCGTGTATACCTACTTGGAAGATACCAACAGTAGTAGCAGAATTCAGGGGGCGAAAGACGTGAATGAAAGCACATAATACAATACGTCCGTGATACGCATACGACTTCAACTGACACAAGTCCATGTTCATTGATATATGTACGAGTGCCATCGCAGCCTCGGCGCCGTCTTCATCATCGACTCGACGCCGAGGACCTTGCTTGGCCTGCTACTTTCTCTCTCTCCCCTCTCTCTTTGTCTCTCTACCTAGGTAGTAATATTACACCGGCCGAGTTTACTTATTTTATTTCATTTACTTCATTTCATTCGTCCCCTACTCTCCCTTCTTTCCTCGTCATCTCAGCGCGAAACTTACTTTCCTTAAGCTACTTAAAGAAAATAAGCTTAGGTAGATAAGCCCATCTCCGATATTCTCCCATCCTACTCCAGCATCGAGGCCTGGTTCGTGTACAGGACGTCCACGACGTTGCTCAGCTTCTCGATGGTCTGGAGGGCGGCGTCGTACGACTCGTCGCGCTGGGTCTCGTCGAAGATGATGAGGCAGCCGGCGCCCTGGTCGAGGACGCCGATGATCACCTTGTCGAGGATCATCTGGGAGAGCTTGCGCTCGACCTGCTGGGTGTCGAGGCCGACCATCTTGGCGATGTGCGCGATTTCGACGCGGCTGAAGGGCTCGATCACCTTGATCAAGTTCTGCTCCAGCATGGCGTCGTACAGACGGCGCAGGTGGTTGCGGATGAAAGCGTCGCTACCGAGCTCGTAGCGGTACGTCGATAGCGCACGCTCGTACTCCTCCAGAGATCGGTTCGAATGCGCCCGAGCGATGGCCTTCATGGCCTCGAGGTTCTGACCCGCGTACTTCTGCGCCTGCTTAGACGCCATCAGGTTGTTGACGTCGTCGACCAAGTTGAGCATGATCTTGCAGAGCAGCATGTATTGCAGCGCGGCGGTGGCCTTGGCCGTCTCATCCTGCGTGTGGTAGCCGTCGAGGGCCTCGATGAAGTAGGAGAAGGCCGTGTTGAAGTCCTGGTCCATGGTGTGCAACATGCCCGACTGCATGTCCAGGTTGGCTTGGAGTAAGGGAGGAGTGTAGACCGAGGCGGCACTTGTCCTCGCGCTGGTGAGGGCGGCACGGGCCTTAGAGTTGTTTCCAAGGGCGTGGTATACTCTAGATTCCAATAACTGAACCTCAACCAGCATTAGCTTGTCGTCGAGACGCTTCAACTCCCGCAGGAGACCGTTGATAAGGGTAAGAGCATCGTAGTAAGACTGCTTAGCCATATACAAGGTAACGAGTCTGGTCTCGAGGTTCTGGCGTAAGAAGCCCCGCCTCTCGGAGGTAGCCCATTCTATACATGACTTGGTGACGGCGATCTGGATATCGGTTGTGTTTGGGATAGCTTCGAAGAGGTCGAGCAGCTGACGGACTATATCATAAATAGGTCAGGATAAATATTCTTATCTTAACATTAAGAATGAAGGGGAGCTAGAGCATACCCAATTTGGCGGTCTTGGCCTTTGCGAAGCTCGAGAGGACGGTTCTGCTTGTGGTGACAAGATCGACGAGCTCTTGGGGTTTCCTGAGCATAAATTGTCAGTTTTCCAGAACACAAGGATCAAATACTTAATACTAAAAACCACTTGCTTACTTTTCATCCCGATACAACTCTCCTAAACTTATCAAAGCAGACTCATATTCCCTTATCGCGGAGTCGGAAGTAACAGAAGGAGGTTTGGATATGATTTCTTTATAAATAGCTTCAGCTTTTCGCGGGTCGGAGCTGGCAAGCGCTTGCGCCTCCTTCACAGACGGCTTCTGCGAAGCCATGTTGATTGGTGTGCGTATGTGTTCGGGAAGATAATAACTGAGACCGACTTGGATTATAGTATGGGAGAGAATGACTCTAAATTATGGGCGTTGTGGGTTCGAATTGGTGTAGAGAAGTTGATTAGAGAGAGAGAGGTTAAAGGTTAGATACCTGGTAAGGACGTCGTCTGAATGGGTAAGAATTATTGAAGGGTGGTACCGGAGTACCTAAGTACCTCCTAGGTGCAAACTAAAAGCTTAACAACCTTAACTCGCCCGCTGTTTCCCAGTAGGTAGCTCCAGCCTTGCGATTAGGTGATAAAGTGGGTACCTAGTGACGCAGCTCCAGACTGCCTGAAATGCCTCCCATTGCCCAAGTCCATAGGTACCTAGCTACCTACATGTACCTAGGTAGGTAGGTAGGTAAGTAAGGGAACGGAATAACCTACCATTCCGTTTCCTCTTCTCCCTTCTTGAGGTACCCAAGTACCTAGTTGAATAGTAAGCACATTATACTTCTCACTGCATTGCTAATATGAAGCCATTCAATGTTAGCTATGAGTAACACTCCGCGTAGGTATTAGATTGCTACCAAAAATCATTCCATTTCCCTTTTTTCTAAAAAAAAAAAAATATAAAAAAAAGTAACAAGTTCATAACCCATCATCCGTACGATCAGGTAGATATTGACACATTGAATAAGATAGGCGGCTAATATCCTATATAAAATCTCTCACCCTATCCCCCTCCCCTTTTTTTGTTTTTATTTTTTCCTTTCAGAACGAGAGTTACCACAAGCGCCGCCGATATGTTTATTGACCACGTTAAGCTTAAAAGTACCATAACTCCTATGCGTTCGTTATATACTAGATTATAGGCTATCCCTTCCCCCTAATCCTATTTTGCTACTTCAATTTCCCCTGAACTGTCATACGCTTGTCGTTTCTGTCATGACGCCCCCACCATGTCAGCTTTCTCTCTACGTCGAATTAGTACTTGGGATGCAATCATTACCTGCATATACATGAGCCTGCCAAGTGCGCACCTTGTTTACCCGGGCGTTTGTGGACTGCGAGCCGCTACCACCGGGCATGTCCACTTCCCGAACGGAGCTGCTGCTCATCGGCCGGTAAGAACCTGGCCGGGAGTAACTCGATCTCGCTGGGCCGCTATGCCTCCTTCCAGTAATATTAAACCCTTCTCCTCCTCCACTGATACGCATGCTCCCAAATCCAAAATCCCAACCGTCATATTGATGGACGCAATGCGGCTCTGTAATCTGGCAATTCTCTGTCAGGATTTTGTACGTGCATTGCTCAACCTCTTGGGCTGTTGGCCTCTCGTGTGGAGCTCCTGAAAGCATTTTTGCCACCACCTGCAGCATAGGCGCCACGCCACGGAACACCTGGTCATCCTTCTTTGATGCATCCTTAGCAAGGCTTTCCATCCACGATTCCACCTGTCCCAGGTTCTTGTGGAACGAGGCGTCCAAAACAGCTCCTCCTCGGCCAGCTTGCTTATGCTTAGCAGATCGATGCGAGGCAAAGGATCGAGTCTGACGTTTCATTAGAAAACTCAACAATTCTAGTATGACGCATCCCAGCGAGAAGATGTCCACCGCCTGGGGGTCGAGAGAAGGTGTCGGCGTGTGCAGCATAGAAGCAGGGTTTCCGTTTTCTGAGTGTCCTCTACTGATGGAAAATGTCGAGTTATCTGACGACGTTGATCCAGAAGAGGTGACGAGAGTACTTCTTCGGCTGCCGTGGCTAGTTGACGGCCGATACCACTGTTCAGGGGCCGCATAGTCGTAAGATTCTTTGTCGAAGGCAGACCTATCCGATGCACTAGCTATCGCTTCTGCGCTCAAGTGACTTATATCTGCGAAGAAGACGTGATTTTCGTTGTTGAAGAGCACTGTCGATGGTTTAATTCTGCCATGGGATAGCCCGCTCCCATGGAGGTAGCACAGTGCGTCAACGAGGCAGTGTATCCAGTTCATGAATAGACGCCGTCGATCCTGCTTAGCCAATGACTTCACTGAACTTGGCGTTGTTACCAGAAGGGATTTGAGGCTAAAATCACTTGGGAGAGTGAATAAAGCATAAACAGCACCCTGGTGCGCGTACGATCCGTAATAAGACATGATATGACCATTTTCGATATTCCTTGCCCTATCGATCTCGTAGAAAAAATCCTTTTCGCTTAGCAGGCTAGAGCCCGTTCCGATCGGAATGCGACGTCTCGAGAAGATTTCCCCGGGTCGATTTGCCAACTCCACCCTATTGACAACGTTATTGAGGCTTAACCCAGGGCGCTTATCGACGGTAAGAGGCACAACCTCCGGGTCTTCGTATACAATATAGTCGCCCTTTTCTATGAATCTAAGCAGATAGTGAAATTGACGGGAATAAAACTTCCTCTCAAGTTTATCGTCTTTGGTGAGCGTAAGCGATAGCCGTTCGATCTGGTCGAGCGGAATCGGGAGGTCATCGTCGTCCCAACTATCGTCGATAAGTCCGAAGATTTGGTCTGGGACACCTAAGTCAAGAAGAATAAGAAAGATGCGCTTCGCTTTTTCGTCAATCCATTCCCAATAAGTCCCGTCCGTCAACCCATCACCAAAACCCAGCGGTAAGTCCAGGCGATTTATCTCTTCGGGAAGGAGGTGTGAGCAGACGAACTGTCGAGTGACAGTCGCTTCAATCCGCGACGGATCCCACCACATGGCTACCATGGATGGAATGGGGGTAGCATTACACCATATATCCACCCAAGGTCAGTCCAGTTAGTGAGTATAGTCAAGCGCCGCATATAATGTGGGTTGTAAACTATGGCGACAGATTCAAATGGGGCTCAACTTTGGTGGTGTAAGCAATACAGGGGCGTAGCCCGTTTATAGGATCTACAATCAGATGCGACACGGCACCCGACCGAGGGCGGCCGTTAAAGGTGCAACACACATGAAGTAAGTCCGCACAAAGCAAATGTTGCCTAGGGGCGAGGTTTTTTTGGGGGGGGGGAAGGGCGCTCAGAGCATCTAGGTATACATCCGAGCTCCATAACTTGCGTAGTAAAAGCTTCGACCAAGCAGAAGCACGCATATGATAGGGATCCTTCGCCTTATTGCTATTGCTATTGCTAGATACTGATTACCTCGTGCACTTAGCAAATCATGTTGGTGGCCATTTAGGGCGAATATTGGTTGGCTGGGAAGTGCGTGATTGGCCGAGTCTAAGGCAATAGATAAGAGATATTTTAGTATCCTGAAGTTGATAAAACATCCTTGTAAAACGCCACTATTAGGGGGGTTGAACGCTTAAGAGGCTCTCGTGAGATGCAGCTCGAGGCGTCTGCTAATGTAATAATACCGGCCAAAAGCGGTCTCCCCGGAAAGCCCCATTCGTGGCAGCCAAGCGGGAATATATTAATAGCTGACTCGGGTCACCGACAAACCTGAGGCTGGAATGTAATAGAGACTATATGTGTGTGTGAGGTATGCATGTATGTATGTATGTATGCACGTATTTCATGTATTCGTACGCCATCACTTGGAGGCCTGCGAACTGCGAACATATTAACCACGTTTTTTTTTTTTTCGGGGGGCCATACTGAATGAAGGTGAGTCCGGACTCTGCCGGTCCCCCACGCATTTTCTACTGCAGTTTGATCTCCTCTCTCTCCGCAGCCTGTTTGACTTTGGGGGGGCACTTGGCAGCTAGAGACATTGTGACCAGTCTACAGCCAGACGGCACAAGGTACGACATGATGGTCTTAATAAAAAGAATAAAAAAAGACGATCGCTTCCCGTATGTCCGATGTATGTATATGCAGGTGCGGTCCATACCCGTCACAAGAGGAATGTGAAATATGATAGCTGATGAGCGTACATATTATCGTCGATGGCGTGGTGATGAATATTAGCATAAGATCTGAGGCCCTTGGCAAATATCAAACGGGATGACAGGGCTAGAATAGTAATCATCCCTTGAGGTGATTCTTATCTTTAAAGCCACACTTGTGGTAGGTTAGCATTAGCATGATGGCAAGTTCCGACTAGCGAGTTGGGGTAAGGTAGTGCGTCTAAAATCATGTGTTTGGTGTTGGTGTTTTATTATTGTATTATTGATATTTTTGTACTATTGATATTTTAGCTATGATAAGCTTCAAAAACTTGAACTGCGGGGAAAAGGGGGAAGGGACTTCTGGTAGGCTCCCTAGCAGCCTGGCAGCCTGGCAGCGGCTCCCCGCTTCTGACGGATGACTAACAACAATCAACCAGAGAAGGACAAGGCCTATCAGTTGCGATTTCCTTCGCTATTCAGTCCCTTTTTGGTAATTTCCATATTCTTTCCTTCCTCTCATCTCGAATTGACAAAGCCTGTAATACCTGTGTACGTCTACACGATCTGTAAGGTCACGTTCCCAGCCTTCCTTTAACATTCATGTAGGTACCTACCTAAGGTATGCTTACGGATTATGCTGAAGTCATGTTTAAAGTTTTGTTCACGTGTCTACCTCTGCTTAAACCCCACAGGTTATGTTTTTTTGAGTTATCTTCATCATGCAAGATAAATTAAAACACTCCGTAGGATCACAGTACGTAGTATTTTTTAAAAAGAGGAGTTTGATGCCCGGTGTGTATGTAAGATACCTATTCACTCCTTTTTTTTGACGGCAAGAGCAGCTTTACACCGAATTCACCATTGGATCGTATCCTGTGTAAAAGCTTGGAAAAGGAGGCTTTCTAATTTATGCTGTGCGACCATCTCATCTCGGGTATTATAAGTTGCACTCGAAAGCTATAGGTCGAATGGCGTCGTATGTTCAACATCGAGGCTGACAGGCTCGACTCACAGCTCACCAGTTGAGAGAAGAGGCTCCTAATAGGGACCTCATACGATTGGGTCAAGAGAAGTTACTCAAAATAGGTATACAGCATAGTTAACTGGAGAACCTAGAAATGAAGTAGTAGGTGATTCCTATGTTATATTGCTAACAAGGAAATTGACTATCCAGTTGTATAGGATAGGAGGCCCCTCGAAATGTTTATCTTATTCCCTACCCCTCGGCTATCTCAAAGCCTACTTGATGCAATATCAGTTATTATATTCAGCGCCCATTACGACATTCTAGGCCTTGGCTTACCTATGCCTTGTTCCAATGAAGCGTCGAGCCCCCAATATCTTGAGATCCCGGTGTAGAAATGGACGCAAGGGAAAGAAATTTTTTCTTCAGGGGAGATACATACCTGTATATTAATTGATCTAGGTATTAGAGCCACACTCCACACTCCGCACTCCTACACGAGAGATGACGTTCGTCGACCGTTAACACCGGGTGTGGGCGAGCCGGAAGTACGAACCTGATAAGCCCGCTGTACGCAGCCTCTGCATGCTGCCGCGTGGGCTCCAAAACTTCGGTGGCATTGCTAGAGGTACTCGGGCCGACCTGCCCATTTAGAGCTCGAGGCACTGCGAATATCAAATGCAGTGCAACATGCCTGATATGCTTGATCAAACCTAAGGATATTAATGGCCAGCCACAACATTTCAACATTGTGACTAGTAACTTTCGGTCTCCTTCTCCTAATTAGGACGCGAGTACGGTTTTTGCTATAGTATAGATGATACTAACACGGACAGTTGCTTATTAGGATATAGAGCATGAACCCCAGACTGGCTGAACGGTTATACAGACGTCCACCACAAAATTCGTGTACGGCCTCGGGAAAACCTCATTCACATTTCAGGAAATTCTGTCGATGATCAACTTCCTATGGGAACGCGTGTTCTCTGCGTTTTACTATACAGTATTTACCCTACACATTACTGCTGCTATTGCATCTTGACAGACTTGCGGACGCCAGCGCTCCATTATCTGGTATGTATCAGTATTATCGTAAATGTTCTCTTCCATTAACCAAATATCTTTATGTTGAATCACCCGCCAATTTGCAATTTGCGATGGATGCTAGATCAGTCTCCCATTCTTCTCGCTCGGCTGAGTCCCCCTACGGCCTATGAATGTTTTCATGCCGCTGTCTACGCCGGAAAGCTTCCGCGCAATCTTCTGGAGGCCCACAGGCAACACGTTGTACCAATCCACCCAGCGCGCGTAAAGGGGCATGCCGATGTGATCGCTTAAGCCGAGATCGATAGCCTTTATTATCTCCTTGGCAACGTCTATGGGCTCGACAACCGGGGCAATGAATGAATTAGGAGTCTTCACGCCGTGGAAGAGTGGTGTGCTTAGCTGGCCTGGCGTAACGAGAATGGTCTTGATCTCTGGGTATTCCTGCAGCTCGGCAGCTAGAGACTTGTGTAAAGCCGTCACTCCTGCCTTGGCAGCAGCGTAGTCCGTGAGTTGAGCTGCACCGAGGTGGCCAATAACGCTGGAGAGGGTTACAATGGTGCCGCCAGTGTCATTGCGAATCATCCCCGGCAGAAAGGTCTTGATGGTGTAGAAGTGCGATAGGAGGTTCGTTGTGAGACTCTTCTCAATTTCCTCTAGATCCATATCGAGCAGTTTCTTGCCAACGACCTCTGCGGCATTGTTAATTAGGACGGTAGGTGTTCCGAGCTAGAAATCAGATTAATTGAATGTGCAAATGAACCAGTAGAAAAGAATACCCACATCGCGCTCTATCTCCGTTGCAACTCTAGCAATATGTGCCTTATCTCGTACGTCGCACTTATAATAAGTAATACCGCGGGCTTCCGTACTCTCCAATTCGGTGATATCCAAAACCGCAACGGTAGCCCCTCGCATGCCATATACTTCAGCAATTAAGAGGCCAAGACCGCTAGCACCACCTGTTATTACGATGACTTCTTCGCTCAAGTCTACCTCCCGGTGCATTCCATACGCAATCTTGTGACTTATAACATTTCCCATCCATAAGAGAGTGACGAAGATAGCCCACGCAATGCTAACTACCATAGGGTTGGTGTTCCACGCTTGGTGCTCGGCGCGGAAGCAGAGAGGTATAATCCATGCTACGAAGGGATGCAATATCGTAACGTTGAGAACCTTGAGGAGGAGATCGACAGAAATGGGCGCCCACCACGATTCGCGTACTGGAGGTCGAGGATGATCCATAATATCGGAAAGATGTAATAGACACGAATGCTGGCCAGCAAGCACTTCGAATAATTACCTGCTAAAGAGGTACCTAATAGACGAAAAGAAGTTTATACACGTATTTTCGGGTTGTTCTGGGAAAGAAGAAAAAAACAAATACCTCGAATTGAACGGAACCTAAGATTGAAGTAGATGGGATGAAAAATGGATGAACCGGCTCCGTGTCCACAATCATAAGTTGAGTCCGTCGTCGCAACTTCCAGCTCAGCTTCTGAAAAGGCTCCTGGACCCTTGAAACAAATGGTCCAAGCGTCGTAAGTTTCGACTAAGGCAGGTTCAGATTGCACTTGGCCAATCGGCTGTATCTTCAGTACCTTAATAACAGGGGTCTCGCTAAGACTTTGTCAGCTTGTCAACCCATACCTAGTAGGTAACTACATTTTATTATGATTACACGAGGACCCGTCTCCTAATTCAATGAAGAATTTAATAATCTTATAAACTTAGAGGTTGTCTCAATATACTGCAAAATCGTCCTCTTCTTTAATCCTAGCCTAGCTCGTTAGGGCACTTGAAGAAGTTATCAGTTTTATGCTGCCGCCATCCGACATGCACTTTAGCAAGCATACATGTGCGTACCTCCCTAAGCAGTCACTTGATTATTCCTCTTGACGATGAAGTGAAATATCTAGAAATAAAATATGAAATGAGTATATATTTTGATCCGTTGCAAGAACGTAGACGCAACGTAGACGCAATCTATCGACGTCATGCCTGGTATCGAAGTATTCCTTACCCCTTTTAACGCCATGTAAATGCAATTCATAAATACCTGACAGGTAACCAGCTCTTTAGAAATGCAATCCGCAATCCGCAATCACTTCTCTCTCGCAAGAATAACCTTATCACGCTCACTCTTCCTCTTCTCAAATTGCTGCCTCGTGTGCTTCCTTTCATTCTCTTCTCGTCGCTTAATAGCCTTGAGCTCCTCCTTCTTGATCTCGCTTGCTTTCTTAATAACCTTCGGAAGATGTCTATGACGCTTAATTCGTCGTATCTCGGGCTGTTATCGTTTATGTTAGTACACGCTTTTATGATATAGAAATTAAAACCGTAGGAGGTACGAGCATACCATGTGACCATATCTTTCAGATAACGCTTCATTGTATTCCAGAGCCTGCCGATGTTTTGCTGATTTAACACCTTCCCGTTTCGAAGAATTTGCTCTCCAAAGACGGATATTTCCGTCATCCGATCCACTCAGGAGATACTTGGAATCAGGAGTCCATCGAGCACAGAAAACTCGCTGCATCCGTTTCGTATGATATACATCCCTTGAGTGACCCTGATCGCGGTTGAAAAGTCGAATCGTGCGGTCATACGAGGCTGTGACAAGCTCTTGTCCGGTCGGAGAGAACTCTACGTCCATCACTGCCGCAACATGGTCCTTGAGTACGTTTAACGCTCGGTCGAACTTGCGCATATCAAATAGATACACATTATGGTCTTCGCTTGCTGCAGCAAAGTTCATCGGCTCCACCGGATTCCAAGATAGCTTATTGCAGCTAAAGTTTAGGAATGTTCGTGCGAGTGGCGAAGCCGTTCGGAGATCGTATAGAATAATCGAACGGTCTGTAGAGCAAGAGGCGAGAACAGAAGTCTCACTTTGGTTGAAAGAGACGGAATTAATTGTTTCGCCAGATGAGGGCCAGCGAAGAATTTCTGGCGCAGCTGTATATTGGTCGAGGTTGTAGACGGATATGACATCGGAAGAAACCGCAAACGCATTCTTGGATCTATGAACACTCAAGCTTGTGAAGGCATTCGTACCGAGCCAGGAGTGTATAGGTGGCGAATCGTCACGGGTATTATAAGGATCGTGGATCTTTACCGACCTATCAGCAGCACATGTAAGAAGCTTCTGATCTGTCGTCCATGCCATCCCCTTCACAATATTCTCGTGGGCGGTCGTTTTCCAGACCTGATCTCTACTCGTCAAGCTCCAACATTTTATAACGCCATCACCGGAGCCCGAGGCAAATCTATCGAGAGAATTGGGATCCTTTGCCAATGAGTAAACTCCGTCAACATGTCCAGTTCCAAGCTGTGCGATGAACGGCTGAGCGAACATACGCTCCAGCTTTACGGCATTGAGGGCGCGTGTATATTCTCGTGCTCTTTCGAAGGGATGGATAGCCGGGTCCAAGTTTCGAGGCGCCTTGAAAATAGTAAGAAACATGAATAGCAAAGGGCAAGTATTTCCAGATTAGTTAGGGACTTTACCTTTGGGACATCCGACCCAGGCGGCTGATACGCCTCTGTTGAGCGGGTTAATGCTTTTATCTTCTATAACAGGAGTCAGAAATACTGCAGCAAGATTGGATGCGCTGTGCGACTTACCATAACTGCGAAAGGCGAAGATGTTGCAATGTTGAAGCTGGTTTCGCATTCAACGCGATAAGAAAAAAAAAAGTTCAAAGTTCATATCCCACTTTGCCGGCTGGTGCCATCTGTTGGCCTCCGATAAGTCTTATCGGAAATATCAGGTTCTTATCGATACGGCCGTTTTTATCTGGTGTACGATTCGTACGGTTTGCACTACATAGTACATGTAGGTTACATACCTAGGTAATTTATACGATCACTTTCATGCTCAGGTAATCCGTATAGAGCAACTACCTATTATTATTCCAACTTATGGTAACACCTTTTTCTTATGTTTAACAATCGGAAGATATGTAAAGCAGTGCAACATATCCAAAAATAACCAAATAATTTATGTGATTTGCGTAACTAGCCTGGTATTAAACTATTACTCTCACCAAAGCTATATCAACTCTATACTACACCTCAGAATGCAGCAAGCCAACAAGAAATGTAATTATATACCTAAGGTTCCATTCACAATTCTACATATAACACATTCTTCTACTACGTCATGATGCGCATAAATAGGGGTGAGTACCCAACGCTAGTGGTGTCGGTAAGAAGCGAATGGTACCTACCTAATAACTGGCTCTGTGAACGGCCAAGCTGCATGATTGTCCAGCTCGCTTTTTTGAACATTTAGTCTAAAGCGCTAACCTAGGAAGCTCCCGACATGCTCGGCCCATCAGAAAAAGTTGCATATCGGACCCGACGTGTACCTCTATGTTGACAATTCGGATCTAACCTTATTCCATACGACACCTGCACAACCTACTGCTCCAAGTAATGCATATAGATCTGTGCAACGCCCAGATGTAAGTCTCTCCAATAGGTATATCAACTGAATAATGTATCTGAATAAACCGTGCATCTGAGTACACCCGAGCAGAAAGTCTGAAACACGCGACCTCACGATAGGATGAACCAATAATGATGTAACAACTAGAGCCGTTTGCAGCAACGTTTCACCTTTGATTAGTATGGCCGGAATGCTCGAATGTTATAGCATACGCGTCTACGGTTTTACTACCTAGATACGTATGCCCGAGTGTGTTAGTGATATAGCACTAGATAATCGATGGGAGCCGGTGGGAGCGATCTTTCTAAATTTTCTTTTCGTCAGAACAAACGACAGGGGGGTTGGTCTTGTCGATCGATCCCCTCTTATCCTTGATTTCCGACTTTTTAGAGGAGGCCCTAAATCCCTATCCAGGTATGTAGTGGCAGGCTTCCCCAAAATCAAGGTAAATAAATCTCGTATGTACCTAGGTACAATACGTACAGTACTTACTAGGTTGCTTTTAGGAGCAGGATCCGCTTCTTCGATTGGTCAACGGGCGGTAGTGCGTTTGAAGGTATGTAGATACAAGCTGGGATTCACGCCTTGCTAAGAGAACCTTATTAGTTGAGAACCTACGCTGCGACGCTATTATATCACTTCCATATTTCTTCTCCGGATTCTTTAACCTTCCTCCCTTCTCCCCACTCTTCACCCTCTTCACCCATCCTGTCTTATCCATATTCCACTTTCGGAGAGGAGTAGAGACGTGAGGTTTGGTCGAGTCGAGAAAAAAAAATTCGAAAGGGGGAAATCCACAAAACATTCGTTTGTCCATTCGTTGCTAAGTTTGAGCTGGAGCGCATTCGTTTAGACTCTGGGGCATTGATCCTCTTTCTGGCCTTCGTTAATCAGAATTCATCCCTAACGACTCGACTCACACTCGTTCAACAATTGTTGTTATTCAACTTTTCCAGTTGCCTCAGAACCGTGGAGGATTCCCTTCCGGTTTTTTAAAAGTAATTGTCAAAACCCATAATTCGCATTATCTTCGCACAATTGCTACCGATTCGAAACAATGCACTCTTCGCTACTTCTAGCGCTTTGCAGCGCTACGCTATCATACGCCATACCGACAATTGAGGCAGTCGGTGGCAAGTTCTTTACAAGCGATGGCGATCAATTCTTCATCAAGGGCGTGGCTTATCAACTTACCGAGAGTAAGTTCAAACCGAAACACGCGCGATCTATCAAACTAAGTTGTTATCCAATGCTGACTTGTATTCAGAGGACCCGTTGGTCGACGCCGAGCAATGTAAGCGGGATGCCTCGCTCATGAAGAAACTAGGTGCCAACACTATTCGTGTCTACCACGTCGACCCGGAAGCGGATCATGACGGTTGCATGTCTACTTTCGCCGACGCTGGCATCTATGCTCTGGTAGACATGGATACCTTTGATACTTACATCTTACCCGTAAGCTTAAAATTTAGCAGAAGACTTATATAAGTCTTGCTTCAAATTGACGAGTACTAAATTGCTTTAGAACGATCCTTGGTGGAATCAAACTCAATTCGATGCGTATTCCAAGGTTATGGATACGTTCCATGACTACGACAATCTCCTTGGCTTATTCGTGGGAAATGAAATTATCGCCATCAACAATCAGTCGCTAGCCGCACCCTTTATTAAGGCAAGCGCCCGCGACCTAAAGGCGTACAGAGACTCGAAAGGATACCGCAAAATCCCTGTTGGTTACTCTGCGACTGATATTGCTGAGCTTCGACCTTGGCTGCAAGACTATCTTACCTGCGGTGGTAATGCGTCCGAGAACATCGACTTTTACGGTTTGAATTCGTACCAATGGTGCGATCCTACCGATTATCAAACCTCCGGTTACGCCAACCTCCAGGAGCAGGCCAAGAACTTTCCTGTACCTATTTTCTTCTCCGAGACTGGATGCAACAAGCCTGGCCCGCGATTGTTCAATGACCAAGATTCTATTTTCGGTCCTGAAATGGTCAATGACTGGAGCGGAGCTATCGTGTACGAATGGATCCAGGAAGCCAACGAATACGGTTTAATTTCGTATGGTCCCAAGGTCGATCCGACTGTTACGGGTAAGGATATTGTTGGTGGTTTCACGCGTGCAGGCACCCCAACACCTGTCAAACCTGATTTCGATAATCTGAGCAAGCATTGGGCCACTATTACGCCCACCGGAGTGGCTCGATCGGAATACGATACTAAATCGGTCTCGACACGTGCATGCCCAACTTCCACTGCCAGCGGATGGCTTGTTAATGGTAACGTCGCTGTGCCAACCTTGGGAGAAACGCTTACCGCCAGTTCTTATTCGTCTGTTCCTAGCGCCACCGGTACTGCTGCCAGTGCTGAGCCGTCAGAGACTCAAAATGCCGTCTCCGGGTCGAAGGAGATTGCCGGTATGGGTGCAGGTCTTGTGGGTGTAATGATGGTCTTCACATTATGGCTTTAATCCGACTTCAATTCGACAGAAAGATTTTAGAACTACAACTTTTTCAATCTTGACGCTCTGTTACGCCGTGCTCTCCTGCGTCAAATCCCCTTACAAAGGAGGTTCTACAGCCGGCGTTATTCGTCAAGTACCACCTAATTCTTCCTTTCAGCAATACCGTTAAGGAAGTTTCTTCAAGACATCCGCAAGGCATTGTACACGGCGTTTATCGCCTTGCGTTGGATAGCTCCGGGCCGTTACCTAATGGCCGACGTCCGTTGTGGACATTTGTACATTTTTAGATGATACGCTTCGGAAGATGATTGAGAGGAATGTGCTTCGATCTGCATATGAGGAGAATGAGTTGAGATAAGAAGTTTTCAGTTAAACGACACTCACGATTGTCACGAAGCAACAATTACATATCAGAGAAAGGCCAGGTTCCTGGTTTTATTTTAATGAAAATGCCGCTCTGGCTATGATACCCTTTATCGTGATGGATCGTTCTATTGTATTATGATTATCGCAGATTTACTGTTTGTGAGAAGTGAAGGAAGTATCGATACGCCATTGGAACCCTCAGATACCCCTTCAGCTACCCGAAGGAGGATATTGTCCCTTCCATGAATTTTAATCTGAGTCCTTTGGTAGGAAGGAGGCAATAAGTAGCATATGCCGTCTGTCAACATTATGCTTACCTGCTCATACAGTAGTTGGGTCTTAAACGAATTGTCTCGGATAATAATTCTACACAACTTCATTTCCTCCTACACCTCAAACTCTTGTTATTACCTAGAAGATCTTCGAATCGAGAGTACATCTATTATCCAATTACAGTCCTAACCTAGATATTTTCAGCACAGAATCCATTACCTAGCCCCTACACATATATATATGGCAGAAGAAAGTCAACTCGAGCCCCAACAGCAACAACAACAATCACCAGCAGCAGCAGCAGCAACAGCGGCAGAAACACCAGGGATCCCCAACCAGCACTGCGACGACCACCGGCGCAAGGCGTGGAGCATCAAGAACAAGAACTGCCTGCGAGCGAAGCTCAACTGGCACCGGTAGTGCCCGTTCGAGAACCGGCCGACGCTGCGATGGGTCTTTCTGATCTCGCTAGTCGTCGTCGTCGTCGGCGTGCTGATCACCGGCGTCGTCTTCACCGTCTACTACAACGCCATGTACTATTCGCGCGGCGCGTTCCTGCTGAAAGGCAAGAACCATACCCAGGCTCATACCCAAGTCCAAGGCCAATACCCCAACGACCATGTCGTCCAATATTCCCGCCCCGCGGACATCATCGTCAACCCAGATGCCACCCCTCTCCCCCTCCTTCTCGGCCGCCGAGACACGGGCACCGCGGCAGCCGCAGGTGGTACTAATGTGTGCGGCGAGAGGAGGGATAGCTGCCAGGCGTATAACCAATCTGTTCGTATATTTTCCTTTGTATCCTTACTCTAACCCCATACTTCACATGCCTACCTAGGTAACCTACCTAACCTACCTATATCTCGTTATCTCCGGGGGATCATCGTCAACATTTCACAAAAAGAAAAAAAACTAACAGCTAATAATCGAAGAATCTATGCTGCCCCGTCGGAATGATCTGCTACGCAAGCGCCTTCTCGCCCTCGGGGGTGTACTGCTGCGCATCCGGGTCCTCCTCCTCCTCCTCCTCTGACGATGATGATGATGACCCCCCACAGCAGCAGCAGCAGCAGCAGCAGTGCCTCGCGACCCGGTCCCAGCCCCCGCGGTGCGACGGCCGCATGAAGCCCTGCGGCGCGGACCTCGGGGGCGGGTGCTGCGCGCCGAACACGGAGTGCGCGGCGGCCGGGTGTCTGAAGGTGTACCGGGCGGAGCCGGGGCTCTCGGCGACGGCGGTGCTCAGCGGGCCGCCGACCGCGATACCGACGACGACTGTCACCAGGACCACGACTGTGGTCGGGTTCGGCAAGGGCGCCGACGGCGGGGTCACGGTCACGCAGGCGAAGATCGCGGAGACGGGGCGGAGCGCGGGGGTCAGCGTGAGGAGGACCAGGGGGGTTGTTGGTCGTAGTATGAGTATGCTTGTCGGGTTTGGGGTTGGGGTTGCGTATGCTATGGCTTTTTTGTGAAAGGAAGTGGATGAGTTAAGTTGAGTTGAGTTGAGTGGGTGGGTGGGTGGATGAGTAAGTGAGTGAGTGAGGTAAAGAAAGACTTGGTGGTTAGGGCGTTGAGTTTCGAAAGAACAAGAAAAAGGGGGGATACCTGCGCAGTATATTCCTTCAGATTGTATTGTTTTCACAGCATGGGTTTATGAGGTAGCTATTTCGTACCTTTCTCATAGTTTACTTAAGTTGGGTAGGTAGGTACCTACCTCCTAACTCTGGTTTACTTGAAAATGAAGCTTTCTACACATATTCAACGTTTCGGATCTCGAAGGAATCGGAGATCGTCTGACGTTCTTTAATTCTGGAACCAACAATTTGAGGTTCTTGGTCCTATTCCCTCTCGAAACCCTGGCGCTACTTGATATCTACATTCTTTTTATCTTACGTAGTTTACGGTGATGGCTGAATGCTCATGAAAGCTTTAAATTTCGAAGATGAAGCATGGAAATATCTTAAGCCTTCTCGTAGGTATACCAAACTAATATTTACGAAGAGAGTTATCTTGTCGAAATAAATCGAGTGGAATATAAGCGTGGGTATCAAGTCTTTAGGATGATGTATGAGAGTCCTCGTCGGAATTTAGTTGCTTGATATGCGAGTGCTCTGTGGTCGGATTAAGGTTGGTTACATCTTGACGTGACAGGTAGGTAGACAAGGATATTGAACGTCTGTGTGAGAGTCCAGACGTATGGAGATTTGTGTTTCGTTAAAACCAAGGTTGGTGTCATCTGTTCCACGTACAAGATTGCTACTATTCTAGGATGTAAGGGGCAGCAGCCATCGATATGCGGATTTCATGATTTCCGACGTTCGAGAGACTGTCGACAAAACACCACAAGGGGAGAGTGTAGGGGATAGCCAACATCATAGGAAGAAGCCAATAAAAATGATATTTCCTAGTGTATCTATGATGATACGGAATTACCTCATCCCTCCCTTTTCTTGAAGCCGTTGTGCTACGTGAAAGTCTCTAATATCTGTTAACTTCGCCAACTCTATATGTATATCTCTTACCTAGTATAAGAATATCCATTTATTTCTCGGTTACGTACGCGAAGTTCTAAAGGGTAACAAAGGATGGCGTAGAAGTTCTAGACCGCAGTTCGACGCTCCATAGCGTGCTTTCGTCCTTGTTGGTATCTTTAAGACAGCTACGCCCATGGGAACAGCTTGTAGATTCGAATCCAAAAGCACAAGCTGAACAGATAGGGTTGGATGATAAGAGTGGCTCCCCGAAGAGGTGAGAGACAAGATACGACCCCTGAAGGTTACCCTATGAAAGGGGGGTGTGCAAACTAGTGGCTTAGCAGATGGTTTATCTGGAGAGCGGTAAGTTGAAATGTATCGCAAAAAGTCGGTCTGGCAAAATATATTCGACGTCTCCACGGTCAACCATAATAGACATTGGAGAACTTTGCAAGACAGACTTCGTGTTTACGTCGTTGTTTGGCCGAGTTTCTTGGTTGTTGTAGTGTGGACTGGTTCGGTGTTGATACCCTCTAATAATTAATATATTTTAGATATAATCTAAAGACTGGGTTTGTATAAGTTGTACAAGTTGTATTACACCATACCTAATAATTTACATGTATTTAGGAGACAGGTCTTTCTAATAGATATGTACTTGAGTACCTCATATGAATTATGTGAGGCAGGTTTGTTGGTAAGCTAGGGGGTAAGCACGGGTCACCGTCGCGTCATGTCACACAGCAGTTCTAGCCAGTCCGGCCTGTAAGCTGTGAACCTTAAAAATTCCGAAAATTAGCCGAGCCGTTAAGCGTCGCGTGCTCAACTACCTACCTAGGTACTTACCTAGCTTATACTTACTATGTACAAACCCGTACCACTTGAACCTTTTATTATCGTACATGTATTATAATATTTAAAACCCGAGACAAACTACGAGACTTTAATATTATAGAAGAAAGCTGTATAAGTCGGAGCTAATGCCGTGACGAATAAAACCTCTATTATCTAAAATATGGCAAGCCCAGCGGAGGCACCCCTGTTGTCACATCAGGAGGACGAACTAGAAGAAGAACTGCGCCCGGATGACGAGAATACAGTTCCTGAGTGGCCTCCTGGTCGCCCGGGAATTTTTATATGGCTCTTGACTTTGTCTGCTTGTATTAGCGGTCTCCTATTTGGATGTGAGTATGACACCTACACCTCCAAAGTCTTGTGCAACTGCTTACATCTTGACAGACGACACTGGAGTGATTTCAGCTACCTTGGTCTCGATAGGTACTTCGCTTTCCGAGAGGATGTTAACCTCTCTTGATAAATCTCTCATCACGTCGTGCACGGCACTATTCGCACTCATCTTATCACCCATCTCGTCTGTTCTTGCTGATCGCTTTGGCCGAAAGCCCGTGATACTATTATCGGATTTACTCTTTGTATTCGGAGCTATAGTACAGGCCATGAGCGCCACCGTGTCAGGTATGGTTTTTGGACGGTCGATAGTTGGAGCCGCCGTCGGTGCCGCGAGTTTCGTGACACCGTTGTACATTTCTGAGCTGGCCCCACCAGCCTACCGTGGTATGCTCGTAACAATGAACGTCCTATCGATTACTGCTGGACAAGTTGTCGCTTATATCATTGGGTGGATATTCTCAGAGTATAGTCGTCCTTCTACGGGATGGAGGTGGATGGTTGGTCTTGGGGTTCTCCCAGCTGCGTTGCAATGTCTCCTTCTGTTATTCATGCCCGATACTCCCCGCTGGCTAGTGAAAGTGGGGAAGTCTGCGGATGCTCGGCTCGTCATAGAGAAGACGTTGGGTTATGACCCATCGTCTCGCAGGCTAATCGATAGTGTCGTGAAAGATATCGAGATGGAGCTTAGGGAAGAGCAGGGCAATTTGGCATTGGCAAGCAACGGAGGGAAGAATGGTAGTACCTTGCTTAAGGGATGGAATGAGCTTCTCAACGTGCCGAAAAACCGACGAGCGCTGGTTATCGCATGCTTGCTTCAAGGGTTACAACAGCTTTGCGGTTTTGTAGGTCATCCCACCCCGCTTATATCGCCTCGGCATTTTTTTTTATTTTTATTTTTTAGCTAACGGCCAAGAACTCGTTAATGTACTTTTCCGCTACGATATTCACTATGTTGGGGTTTTCGGTGCCGACGCTCACTTCATTAACAGTCGCCGCCACAAACTTCGTTTTCACGGTATTCGCATTGCTCTTGATCGACCGCATCGGTCGTAGGCGGATCTTGCTATACTCATTGCCTTTCATGGTGATGGGCCTTTTGCTGTCAGCCTTCGGTTTCAGCTTAATCAAACTACCGCCTGATGGTACCGGTGTCGGCGGGCGCGGCGCACCCGTTGTTGACGATACTGTTCCAATATCGTCCCAAGGTGCTGCCATTGTCATCTTAGTAAGTATAATGATGTACGTTGCGGCTTACGCACTTGGACTCGGTAATGTCCCGTGGATGCAAAGTGAGCTCTTCCCGCTCAACGTGCGCTCACTTGGCAGCGGGCTGGCGACATCTACTAACTGGTTGGCCAACTTTATCGTTGGGTTGACATTCTTGCCATTGGTACGTATTAAATATTCAGACAACTACTTACGACTAATTTACTCTATCGAAGTTTAACCACTAACAAGTCTTATAGTAAGTGACCAACTGTTTTCTCAATTAGGACCCTATAATTATAATGAAAGTCATAGCGTAGCCTACGTTACATTTCTTTAATGTGGAAGCTAACTCATTTGTTCATTGTAGGATGGACCTATTAACTCCTTCGTTGACGTTTAGTTTATATGGCGTCGTCTGCGCTATTGGCTGGTACGCTATCTGGAAGATATATCCGGAGACAGCGGGATTGACTCTCGAAGAAGCCACCTGTTTATTAGAAAACGGCTGGGGCGTAAAATAACCGGGATTTATATATTTTTGACCAGCAGAGTACATAATCTTAGAAAGCTTACACTTCCCTCGGAAAGCGAATTCGGTGTAATAATAGAATGTATGCCGTATATCGCCTTTCCTCACGGTAAAATAAACAAGGTTGTAGATGTTATCTATTCAATGCACAGCCACAGTCAGCTTTAGCCTATGCTCCACCTGACGGTAAGATCAATCACGGTCGTACAGCTTATCGCCGGTAACACCGTCTCCGAACCACCGTCCGATTCGGCACGGCCGTGAGGGAAAGGATGTGGTTAAAAATCGGGTTGATAAGCACCCCCGAACCACCCGCATAATACTGGTTTAAAAGGAAAAAAAAAGAGAAAAAAAAGAAAAAGCCATGTGGGGTGGAATGTTTCAAGTTAGTATGCCATCTTGGCCATTAATAGATAAATTTATTATATAAGAGTCGGCGCAATGAATATTATGTATGTCCGAATTTGTACTACTACCTACCTAGGTAATCGCCTATAGTGGTGTGATGGTTTGTAAGCTACTATTACTTATGTCCAACACTAGTTGAGTTACCCACCCGGAAAGACAATACCGTACAATATAACACAATGAAATGTGTACACTAGTGTTACATGATCCGAGTGCTGAGGTACTGCCGCTGTCGCATACTCTAGTAACTTTACGTCTCATTGATGCATTACTTGAGAAATGATCTGCAAATGCTAGATATCATAAAGGACGGATTCGATCATAGTGAACTTACTATGGTTATATCGTGACTGATGCCAATACTGTTTGCCTCTTGGTCTTTTGGTTACACATTACTCTATTCATCGTATTTCTTACGTGCGCTTATATGTTTGAGGTACGTACATTCTTTTTTTTGTTTAAGGGGTTCGCGAGCCGAGGCTGATGATTTTTCTTAATACTTTTTTTTTCTTTGCGGTTATGGGAGATCGGATTACAAAGTCTTTTTTATTGTTCATTGTTTAGCTTGTTTAGCTCACCGCTGGGAAGCGCTTCAAACCGAGCCGAGTTTACTAGCCGTGCAGGGATCAATGACTGATAAAACCAAACTTTGAGGCCCGATCTTGAATCTCGACTCTTTTCTTAAGCACCTTTGGGTCTCGACACGCCCTTAACACCGCACGTTTGACGGGGTTTAACGGGGGTTTTTAATGGAGTTTTTTAATGGGTCAATGGGTACGGGTGGAGCTGAGGTTTGCGTACAAATCAAAAGATCTAAGATACGAAGGGCCCCGCTATCATAGCACTTTTTCCCCTTCCTCTAATTTACACCTCGGCCCATTCTACCCTTTCAGTCGGTCCCCCCCTACCGAAATTTTTTCATGTTATTTTCAGAAATCCATCCAACAGGTCAGAATCGGTCAGAATAAGTGTAGCTAGCTGCTTTTACAAGGTTCCCGTTATTCTATAATTACGAAGGGGATCTCACTTAAGCATTTAGAGGTAGGTATCAACCAAAGTACGATACCTATTAGAGGTAACCAACAAAATGTGATGAAGAATCCTACTATGTAAGTGGGTAAGAGGTAAGAGGACCGCAAACAAAGAAAGGCTCACACAAGAGAATAGGGATGATCGAGTCATTCAACTATTGCTTAATAAGTCAGCCTTACTAGTTGCTCAACTGTTATTAATGGTCATGCTGTCATAAAGCCTACTATGTAACGGGATAAGGGCGCGGGATCGGGGGTATTGGATGCGGCCGTACCTAGTAGGTAACCCAATTGGGTCTATTCGCGTACTTTCTAGAAAAGCGGAATAGTTAAGCTTTCTGCTAACAGGTACCTAAGAAATGATAGTGCATGCATACCTTAGCGTCTTGGGGGGGGTTTTTTAAACCGTATATATACCGCTTATATACGACTCAAAAAATTGAACCGCTTTACACCGTAAATGGAAAACATCGCGCTTATATTTTCAAACGTTAAACCTATTTGAACAGTTTAAAAATTATTAAACGTGTTAAGATAAATAACCGCTTAGCTAAATTGAGCCGCTTACATGATAAAACGCACCAATTATATTGAGCCATATTTTTGCTGTATATTTACGGCTTAAAATAGCTGAGCCGCTCAAAAATTTTGAGCCGTTCATATGGTTTACAAGCATATGTGAAAAAAGAAGTACCGCACCATTTCAATTATATGGTACTACCATACTAATCGAATGATGCAATACTATTTTTTTATTATATTATTATTATTATTATTATTTTACACAAGTCACAAGATTACATTAATTCAATTGGTCAAGCTACAGACACTTTTCAAATAGACCAATAGCTACGAAAGGTTTACGTTAGATATTACGTTACGCGCGTACGTGTGACACCTTTATTGGGGTATATATGCATCTAATAGGCAGCTTCGCACCTACTACCACCACATACAAGACCACACATACTGAATTGACTGAATTGATCGAATTGAATCTAGTCAATTAAATCTTGTCAATTGACTTGTAACGTGTAAGCCTATTGAGCTGTATACATACGGCTTATTTGATTGAGCCTCTTGAATTTTGAGCGGCTCAGCGTTTTTGAGCCGTAAGCATACCGCTCAATTCAATTAAGCCGTATCTATATGGTTCTAAAAAGTGTACGTTTTACAAATTTATAATGTTAAACAGGTGAGCTGCAAGGATACCATTCAACTAATGAATCGTGGAAACATGGATACGTTGATAAATTTAAGCCGTTCATTATTATAAGCCATATATATACGATTCGATATATTGAGCTGGTATATATACCGTTAAATCAACCCCCACCACGACGGTAAGGTACCTAGGTAGATTTAGGTAGGTTTTGCATATACACTAATTTTATACGTACCTACCTAAGTACCTACTAACCATTTCAAAGCAATATGGTCAGTTTCATGCGACAACCCCAAGGGCAGGTACGACAGACAAGACCAAGACCAAGACCAAGAGGACTTGTCACAGCCCAACGAGAAAATACACTAACTCCCGGCAAATTTAGTAGACTGCTTAGTAGTTTTAAGGCCCAGTGGGAAAATCTTAGTGTATCCCCTGGTCAATCCTTCGTCATTGAAAACCCAGAGCTTTCCGTCCGGGTCCATAATTTTTTTTTCGAGTTACTACGGCAAAGAGCGAATGCCGAACCCCTACGCATTATCGCCTCTGCCAGATATTAACTTTTCTAATTCCGATCCAAAGTATCCATTTCGTTTTTTCGTTTCCTTTATTATCAGGGTACCCCCGTGTCTTACTGAATATTTTTTACTTTTCTTTTTTTTTTTTTTTTTTCGTTATCTTCAATTCTTGTTGAGTCCCTCTCCAGCGGTGCAAGTGCCTTCGGATCTCTTATATTATATTATATACTACGAAATATACTCGTTGTTTCACTACTCGAGTATAAACGAAACTATACCTTTGTTTAAAATTCATAAGGGAATTTCCCACTTGTCACTCTGACCGCTACCACAACAAAAGATTTAACCACGCCAAGCAATAGTATTTTAATAGCGGTTGCGGATAGATTTCCCATTATCGGTTGAATAATGGAGGAGGTTGACCGCGAGCTCATGCGAGCTGAAGAGGATGCCTTACGGCAGATGGCACCTTCTGTATCTAAAACTAACGAACATCCCTATCGTCGAGCTAGTAATGAGGTCGAACGAGTTGTTTCGGCGTCGTCTGTATCGACATCTTCTAGTGACGATGGTGCGGCTCACAGAGACATGGGCGGCATGAGCCGCATTCCCACACATCGAGACCTCGAACGAAACCCTACCGAACTTAGCCGTATTAACACCGCCCGAAGCCAACACAGCGCTACTGTCGGACGAAGTCTTAAGAGCCGTGATTCGAGGAAACCTTTACCTGCTTTCGGGGCCGGGAAGCCATTCCCGCCCCCTTTACCAGACCAAGAAGAATATGTAGTTGAGTTTGATGGTCCTAGCGATCCTTACCACGCCCAGAACTGGTCGCTTAAAAAGAAGTAAGTTGCATATAATCACAAAATAAAAAAATCATATAATTGTTTCAACTAGCTAACCTGAGTTCTTATAGATTACTTACGGCCGCTATGCTCGGTTATACTACTATGACTGCAGCTTTCGCATCCAGTATTTTCTCGGCTGCGACACCGTACGTAGCAAAGGAATTCGGCGTCAGTTCCGAAGTTGGTATATTAGGTGTTTCTTTGTTCGTGGTCGGTTTCGCAACCGGCCCGACATTCTGGGCGCCGCTGTCCGAGTTAAAGGGGCGGCGTCTGCCGATTGTTATAGCCATGTTCGGATTTTCGGTCTTCTCTATTGCTTGCGCGACGGCCAAGGACTTACAGACTCTTCTGATCTGCCGATTCTTTGCTGGTTTCTGTGGCGCTTGCCCGTTGGCTGTTGTTGCTGCCGTCTTCTCGGATATGTTTAACAACGCCACGCGAGGTATCGCCATCACCCTTTTCTCCATGGCTGTCTTCACCGGTCCCTTGTTAGCTCCATTTGTCGGAGGTTTCATCGTGACCTCTCACCTCGGATGGCGCTGGACCATGTATATCGCGAGTATCATGGGTTGGCTCGCCTTCGTTCTTGATTTCTTCTTCTTGAACGAGACTTACCCTCCCGTGATCTTGATCGAAAAAGCAGCCGAATTGCGCCGTCGTACCAGGAACTGGGGTATCCACGCCAAGCAGGAAGAAATCGAAGTTGACTTCGGCGAGCTGATTCAGAAGAACTTTACTCGCCCCATGCGGCTTCTGTTCGGTGAGCCAATTGTCACACTGCTTTCGATCTATATGGCTTTTATTTATGGACTACTCTATCTCTTCCTAACGGCCTATCCTTTCGTCTTCCAGGGAGTACATCACTTCAATTCCGGCCAGTCCGGTCTGGCCTTCTTTGGTATGATTATTGGTCAACTACTCGCAGGTATTACCGTGCTGCTCGACCAGCCTTCGTACCAACGTAAGCTAGCTGCCAACAATGGTGTTCCTATTCCCGAGTGGCGTCTACCCATCGTCATTGCTGGTGGTGTATCATTCACTGGCGGTATCTTCTGGTTTGGATGGTCGGGTTACCGCGCGGATGTTCACTGGATTGTGCCTGCTGCTTCAGGTATCCTGACTGGTTTTGGCCTTATGGGTATCTTCCTTCAGGCTCTCAACTACCTTGTTGATGCCTACCTCATGTTCGCCGCCTCGGCTATCGCAGGTAACACTTTCCTCCGATCTCTCTGCGGTGCCGGATTCCCTCTATTTGCCACATACATGTTCAACGGACTTGGCATTCAATGGGCGGCTACGTTACTAGGCTGCGTAGCGGCAGTACTGGTCCCTATTCCAATTCTGTTCTACCTATATGGCCACAAGATCCGTGCTAAGAGCAAGTTCGCGCCATCTCTCCCTGGCAACACCCCCGGCATTGCCTCCAACTCTAGTAACGATACGGCAGTCGATGGCGACGGTGCGGCAGACCACGCTGCGGCGTCGAGCGCTCCAAAGACTAATGTTGAGAGCGAAAAGGTTTAAGCGCTGTGGTCAGTTTTATTAATTAGATTAACTTTTTGGAATCCTTTTCAACAAAAGGTGGGGTGGGAGGTGGGGTGGTTGAGAATTGCTAGGTGGGGATTATACATATAATATGATTGGGTTTAGACTTATAGATGTTACGGATGAGATGCGTCGTTATGAAGGACGTAGCTGAACTTATACCAATACCACATGTAGCTAGATGACGGATGGGTAACTTGTACATACTTGTCGGGTACATATAGTATATAGCTGTTACTACCACTACTACTACTACTATAGCTATAGCTCGCTAAGAGTAATAATTTCGTATATTATCAATACTGCTAATGATCACTGCTTGTATTCTTGCTTTGTGATTAAGTTGAGGAAGTGTATGTTATCCCAGGCTAATACTAACTTGAAATTGAGTGCTATACTACATGTATACTTCTTCAACTTAAAGTGTATACATAGTATAAGTTATCGAAGACTATAGTTACACAAGTTCACGCCACTATTCAAACCCCGCCAATGGGATCAACATGCATCACCCAATGCGCAAAGGGGCATGCCCTGTTTGCTTACGGCTTACTTACATGGATATTCAAGACTGGCCTTCCTTGCCTATCGATCGAGATAGATATACGTACATACTACCTTTGATATGATAGGTCATTAATTACGTACATTAGGTAACAAACAACAACATTAGAGATCATACATACCTATTTGGATCCTTGCTTTGTCGTACAAGAAGGGCGTTTAAAAAAACAGCCACCGTTCGTTCAATATTTCCCCCGCAGTTGCCCCGCGCTCTGCGGAGGACAGAAAGGATACATATCCCTCATACATAATATAATACATAATAATAGAACAGCTGGAAGATAAGATATGCGAGCAGATACCTAAGATGACTGTACCAGGTAAGGGTTACGCGATCCTTCCCATGCGGATGTCCGTACCTACCTACCTTAGGTACCTCTTACATACACATAGGTAATCATTAATAATGCAGCATATTACGGGAGAAAGATTTATGAAAGATGAATAATATAGCTACAGCTCGGGCTCTGTATATATATATATTATAAAAAAATATCTACCTTTTACATTAATACAATATATTTCATATACGGCACCGCTAAAAACAACCTGTCTTACGCATGCAAGTAGCTGATTATCAACTGTAACTACGGAAAGGGAAGAAAAAAAAGAAACAAACCGAAACGAAATCATGAGCGCCGCCGAGGAGAAAGTCGAAGACAAGAAGAAGGAGGAGAACAGCGGCACGTACGAAGCCGGCTGCCACTGCGGCTACATCAAGTTCGCCGTGACCTTGTCCCCGCCGCTGCCCGAGTACAAGGTGGTCGAGTGCAACTGCTCCGCGTGCACGCACCTGGGGTATCTGCTCGTGTGTAAGTCGCTGGGCGGCCGGCGTTGTGTTCTGCTACATACAAACATACCTACCTACCTACCTACCTACCTCTTGCAAAAGATTCCCATGATTGGAATTGGATTGGAATTGTATATGATACGATACTAACCCACGCGTTAGACCCCAAAGCCTCGGAAATCGTATGGCACAACGACGGCCGGGGCCGGTGCGCCAGCTACCGCTTCAACACGAAGGGCAAGGACCAGATGTTCTGCCCCAAGTGCGGCACCAGCCTGGGCATTGACTTCTTGGACACGTTGGAGGACCATGTGTATGGGATTAGCGTAAGTTCCACCGCTGCTGCTGCTGCGAGAGAGAGAGAGAGAGAGAGAGAGAGAGAATGGGTGAGATCATGAGTATGAGTATGAGTGTGTACAGTATACGGTGAACAAGAGAGAATAGAGAGTAGAGAGAAAGCGAGAGGCTAGATCCCTCCTGCCCTCCCCCCCTCCCCTTTCAAACCCCTCCTCCATCGTGCTAACATCCACGAAAAACCAACACGCAGGCCCGCTCGTTCTACGGCATCGACCTCAGCACCCTAAACTACAAGAAGCTTGACGGTAGGACCAAGGTCCCGCCCGCGCGGGACTTGTCCGGACACGTCTGGGACGAGGAGAAGCAGCAGCTGACGTAGTCGGCGGCGGAGGCGGAGGAAGAGGAGGAGGCAGGCGTGTTGGAGTCCGAGGGTTAGGAAGGAAGGGTGGAAGAAAGAAAGTGTTGGTATGAAATTAAAAAGAAGGGAAGGAAAATAAGATAAAAAAAATATTGTGATGAGAAATAGAAATCTTAGACACTGAGTTCTTCGGAAAGATAATAGGTACATATATACCTATGTATCGTGATTATTTTTGCTCCTATTCTCTTCCAACCCCCGGGTTCTCCATATGAAATACGAAGCATAATTTGTATAATCAACTTCAGTCATCAACTCATCCACAAAGACCATGGAGCTTTCCGGGCAAAGGTGAATAAGTCAATGTAGAAAACACCCGAGAAGGACAGTCAAGGTAGAAGCAGTAATTCAATAGCTGGCTCATAAGGAATCCATTGACCACGATAATCCCATTCCCTATCTAGTCTTTTTATATACTCGCCCGCGCCCTTGAACCCAGCCGATTTACTTCCATAAAAAGATTTTTATTAGCCACGACCCTTGGTTAACCTTCCCACATCATTGTAGCAAGATAGATACCTCCCCTCATCCAAAGATCAGGGGTTACCGGCTGGCCTATCTCCTCTTCGCTTGGTACAAAGCGGCGCGTGGTCTGACAAGCGATTCTCAAGAACTTTTCAGCCCAGGCCAGTCGACCTCAGGCTTCATATCAGCGCTTCCTTCACCTATTATAGCCTCTAGATCTAAACGCGCATGGTTGATTCAGCTCTCACATAAATCAGGCCTTCTACTTTTGCTGCATCTTCGCGTAGATATGCTCTGCCGATGTAATAGTTTGCGTGTTGGCTCCTAGCTTGTTAATCGTCTCCATCCATTCCTCGTACGGATCCGAATCGAAGACGATTCCGCCTCCTATTCCAACCATTAGCAAGTGAACCATAAAGCCAGAAAACAGAACAAGTGAGTAGAAAGGTCTTACCAGCTTGGAGATATGCAACTCCGTCCTTAACCAACATAGTTCTCAAGGCGATGCAAGTGTCCATGGCACCTTCTTTTTCCTTGCCGTTGGAATCTACGCCGCCATACCCGAAGTATCCCACAGCGCCTGCGTATACGCCTCTCTTCTCCTTCTCGAGTTCGGCGATGAGTTCCATTGCGCGGACCTTTGGAGCGCCTGATACCGTTCCGGCGGGGAAAATCGACCGGAAAGCATCGAATCTTGTTTGGTCAGGCCGTAACACACCTGACACCTGTGACACGAGATGTTGAACGTGACTGAATTTCTCAACAACCATTAATCTATCAACCCTCGTAGTGAGCGGATCGCAGACCCTGTTGATATCGTTCCTTGCCAGATCCACCAGCATGACGTGCTCTGCACGATCCTTTAGCGAGTTCCGGAGCTCACTGGCAAGTTTCTCGTCCTCCTCTGGCGTCTTGCCTCGCTTGACCGTGCCTGCAATAGGATGTGTAATAATGCGTCCCTCTTCTTCTTTCACCAGCAGCTCGGGTGATGCGCCAACGATTTGGAAATCCTGGCAGTTGACGTAGAAGAGGTATGGAGAAGGGTTAACCGTTCGTAAGTGGCGGTAAATGTTGAAGGGATGTAACGAAGTCGGGCGGGCAAATCGCTGGGAGGGGACAGCCTGGATGATGTCGCCAACAACGATGTGCTTTTTCAGCTCCGTCACGTGTGATTCGTACCCTTCCTGGCCGATGTTGGAGGTATACTGCTGGCCGAGCTTGATGGGCTGCTGTTCGGGTATGGGTATCTCGGGAGAGTTGAGGACGTCAATAAGCTCGTAAATGGTTGCTGTGACCTTGTTATACTCATCCGCAAGGGTATCTAAGTTCTCGGGGACGCGAAGGTAGGTGATGACCTTAATAACGCCAAAGAACCTATCAAAAGCCACGATGGTGTCGAATAACATGAACAGCGACTCTGGTATTTTGAGGACATCCTTCATAGGACGCGCCGTCTTCGGCTCGAAGTATCGGACGCAGTCATAGCCCACGTAACCAACGGCACCTCCAATAAGAGGAGGTAGTTTCAGGTCGGGGATCTCGGCTACGACATTCTGCGCCAACTCCTTCTCGAGCGCAGGTAGCGGATCTACCGATTCTCCATGGCCCTCTCCAGTCTTGAGAACTTTACGTGGGCCCGCACCAATGAAGCTATATCGACCAACCCTTTCCGTAGCGGCACTCTCGAAAAGGAAGGACAATTCTGTCCTTGAGTGTTCCGAGATCTTTAGATATGCGGCGGATGGTGTTATTAAGTCGGCAGATATTTGGCCGTATAGAGGGACTAGATTTGGTTTCTTGGGTCCTGGCGTGGGTTTCGATAATATTTCCTTGACGGTGTCTAGAGACGGTAGAATCACATCCTATAAGTAGACGGATAACCTGTTAGATGACTTTATATATATTTCTACGATGTAGTATATAATGCACTGTATTTTATGCAAAATTGACAGGTTCTTACCGCTTGAGCCATGGTGGGCAAAGTTATATTTATTTTCAGAAGGGTGGTAAAAGAGAGAGAAGAGAAGATTTAGGTTAGGTACTTCCCTCACTCCTCCCTTCGCTCTCGTCTCAAAGACTACCTATAAGAAAAGTAAGAAAAGTAACACCAAGTGTTGACTCAGCATAAGGATCCAATGCAGGTGCTTCCAAGTTTGAACCCGCTAAAAGCTCCCTTAAGTTAAAGTGGCTCGTCCCTGAACTTTTCGGTACCTTGCATTGATTGCTCTTGCACATTTTATCCGAAGACGGAGCTGGCGGAAGGAGGGGCATTTCCGATGATAACTTAGGTACTACCTTAGGTAGGTACCCCACATAGTCTTATACTATGTTAGGTACCTATCTGTTATCTTATCACACGCAATCTTTATCATGTTCAGCACGTTAGTGACTCGCATAGCAGGTACACATGTATGCCATATGGTTCTCATCATGGTATATGATATATGTATTTCATATGTATTTTACTATTTTCCCCAGTAGGTAGCCATCATACTATGTATGAGGTAAGTATGTATGTAATTCAAATTTCGCAATCAACTCTCGACGGCCAGCGCCTTAGCGCCGACAAGCTTTGCGCCCGAGCCACTACCCTCCGTCGTAACGACCCAGTACTCAACCCTGACGCCTCCCTTCGATACCCGGTACACCCTCACGTCGTTGCCCTTGCCGGCTTTGCGCACCGCATCCAGAATCGTCTTGTACTGCCCTTGCGGGTCCCAGTCCGCGGGGTCTTGGATTTCGATTTCCGCATTCGACGGGTCCGGATGGTGTATCAAGGATGCGAATTCCTCTATATGGGCAGAAGTTAGCCTTTGTAGATAAATAGTAGTATATATATATATAACTAGGTATATTCCTAGAAGTTTACCTACCTTCGTCTGGTAAACCTTTACCACTTTCGTCCCAGGCTAGGTAAACAGGTACGAACGGTTCATCGGCGTCGCTAATGTAAAAGGTATCTTTTGTTGCCTCCTGAATGACAGCGGGGATTTGCGCTCCTTCGTCAGTCGCCTTAAACTCTTGCTTGCTCGTGCTCGTGCTCTGTGCTTTCGCATGTCCTTCGCTTGGATCCTTGTTCGCCTTGTTTAAGAAGGCCATGTAATCGTCGTCGGATGCCATCCTGAAGGCGTTGCTTGTGGTGAAGCTTCTCGAGTAGTTGACGGTTGCTGGTTGGGGAAAGCGTTTGGTCTGTAATGTAATCGTATTGGTGGAGGGCAGCAGCAGCCAGTTAAGTTGCTTCCCTTCGGAGATGTTAATGGCACGATGTAATGCCCCAGCTCTCGGTGCTAACCGACAGCCAAGATAGCGATAAAATGATGTAGAAGTAGCACTTTGAAGGGTTAAAAGTGGTGGTGATGACATTGATCCGGGTTATTAATTAGTAGGTAAGAATTGGTATATCCTCTATTATTTAGGTACCTAACATAACATACCTCCTACCTTAGTAAGTAGATAAAAAAGTAAACTTGGAAGACTATCTTCCTGCTAGTTAATCTAATTACATCATAGCCGCCAAGGACTCTGTATCCTTTATAGCAAATACCCCTTTAATGCATGTTTCTTAGTTCCTCCACCTCGGATACTCCCCCCTTTAGGTAGTAAGTAATTGTTAGACGGATATATAATCATTAGTTAAATATAGAAGAATGCGTGGTTCATTGTTGGCTGACTGGTTGGTTGGTTGATTAGTTGATTGTGAATAGTTAGAAATACCTACTAGAAACAACAAGAAAAGAACCAACTTTCCGTTTACGTTCGAGACTACTAATAAAACCTTCATACAGAACTATTGTGTCCAAGTTCTTTTTGGTTAACATAGGAAAGAGGCCTATGATATTTGATATTTCAACAAGAATAACCCGCTCTCAATCTGCGTTACTAGTTGTTCTGATCAGTTGTCATATACATGACCAGCATTCCAATGTTACCTATGATTTATCACGTACTATTGTTAGTGTACGCATGTACTTGGACTAGAAGATGTATGTTTAGGTATGCAACAAAATATTGTTATAACTCGGTTATCGCATTATAAGCTACGATTACTTGTCACGAATGTGCAAAGGATACAAGTTCATGGCTTTTACTTCATGCATTTGTTCATTAACTTCTTTTGAGTCTCAAATGCCAACCCTAGACCCATGCCCATCGCAGCAGCCGTAAAAAGGGAACCAGGAACACCGATGCAAAGACGAGATAAAAAGGAGACGTGTTAAACTCTTTACGAGCTTTGGACGAGATCCTTCTTGAGCGTACCCTGGAACTGCTTCTTCTCCGCGTGAGTCTGGAAGACACCGTGACCAAACTCGGAGGAGGTGTCGATCCATTTGAGCTCCACCTTCTCCAGCGCCTTTCGCGAGGTGTGAGTGAACATAGACTTCCTTAGCGTCGTGACACGCTTCTTGACACCGGGAACGGATCCCTTGAGCATGACGAAGTCGTTGTTGACCTCACCATATCGGACGAAACCACCAAGACTGCAGAGGCACGTTAGCAAATGTGTCGGGATAACTAGATCTAGTGATAACTCACGGAGTGATAGTCTTCTTGGTGACGTCCTGCTCGGTGGAGGCGTTGGCCTCGTTGTCACCCTTACCAATGCGGTAAATCTTGTGGTTGACAGAGGTACGGTGGTGGTAACCCTGCTGACCAGCACGGGCAACAGTCCACTGGACGTGGGAAGGATGCCAAGCACCGATACAAGCAACCTTTCGGAGACCCTTGTGAGTCTTACGCGGCAGCTTCTTAGTACCCCATCGGGCAGTAACACCGTTGAAACCGTGACCCTTGGTGACGGCAATGACATCGATCACCTCGTCCTGCTCGAAGATGGTGTCGATGCTGACGGGCTTCTCGAAGAGACCGTGGCCGAACTCGACCTTGTCGGCAACGGAGCCGCCGTTGATCTGGATCTCCATAAGGTGGGCCTTCTTCTGCTTGAGAGGGGTCTTTCGGATCTGGGTGTGGGCGAGAACACGGACGACGGTGCAGTACTTCTTGATGCGCTCAAGCTCGCGGGTGATGGAAGAGCCGCTGTTCTCGGAGTGCTTCTTGGCGTACTTGGTGAAAGCCTTCTTCTTGCTCTTGTACCAGTTCTTGTAGAATCGTCGCTTGAGTTCGTCGCTCAAGTGTTCGGCCCAGACGGTGGTGAGCGATCGGAGACCACGGGGAGTCTCAATGTAGCCCACAAGACCAACAACGATCATCTGTGAAGATGTTAGCCATAGGCGCAAAGCCAAGCGGGCTGCGTTGTTCGTACAGGTGGAGTGTCAATAATGGTGACTGCCTCAACAACCTCCTTCTTGTGTGCCTTTGCGCCCGGTCGGTCGAGGTCACGAACGATCGTGGTCATACCAGCCTTGTAGCCGAGGGCGGCAGTAAGGTGGACAGGCTTCTTGGGGTCATCCTTAGGGAAGCTACCGGATAGCAATTATATATTAGTACCTGATTCCAAGACACTTTTTTTTGCGCACAATTGCGATTCGATAGAAAATGGGTATTATTAACTTACGACTTTACCTTACCCCGATGACGGGCAGCACGCTTTCGCGGCAGGAAGGCAAGAGAGCCGTGACGAGGAGCCTCGAACTTACGGTGCGACATCTTAGATTGATCCTTTGTTGTTGAAGGAAGATGTCAATCGGCAAGTGGGTGGGAGGTTTAAAGGATAGAAGAAAATATTCAAGACTTTTTTTTAGGTGGTACCTAAGCGTAGTGGGTAGTTGCAAAAAAAACAAAAACCTGTGGGCTATGAAAATCCGAAGAATAGCCGAATTCGACAAGCAGAAGAACCCTAAAGCTTGGACCATGCTATTAGAGAGAGCTTTTCTTGATCCACTACCTACAGAGTAAGCGGCTAGCATTAGGTACCTAGGTACTTACATGAGTGGCAGGGGGAACAGGTTTTACTAACCTCCAAGGTTCTAAACAGACAATTTCCCTCTACGTACATAATATACCTAGGTAATTAGCTACCCGTGTCACACTAAATATACTACCTATGTAATACCTTAGGTACCATTGTATAGATATTTGCACATGATCTAAAGATATTATAACAGGTAGGTGATATTGAGTTTATTGAACTGATAAGCAAATGTTTAGAAACGATAGACAGACTTCTCGTCGCCTTGCCAGTATCTAACAGAAGGCAGTTCGCCAACTTTCACTAGTGATATACATAGCATCGAAATAATCCTGAACAATGAAAAGGGTATGTATCGAAGTTCAGCATTCACTGCTGACACCTTCCAGTCCTAAGCATTTCCCTCCGCTTTGGGCGTAGGCCCCATTATTCCATTGATGCTAGCACTCGTCGGCGTCGTATTCTTCAGCTCTCCAGATGTTGAGCCTGGCCCTGATGCCGCACCATTAATTCCCACCTTCTTCTCTTCTTCCCCGCTGTCGTCATAATCGTCGTCAACATCCATTTTCCTCGCAGCACGCTCTGGTTCATTCATTTGCGACGAAGTAGGAGCAGGCGGGTGGTCTAGTCTCTGCCGCTCATCTTGGGGGTAATCTTTTGGGGCGGGACTTGGCTGCGGTCCGTCATGAATTAAGCTTGGCAATGGAGGAGGCGGGCCTTGCTGCATAGGAGGTAGATGGTTTGGCATTGAATGTGTGGGCGGGTGATGGGCGGCATCCGATGGGTGGTAACTCTCAGCTGCGTGTCGCTGCTCTTCAACCCGTCGCATTTCTTCGACCCGCCTCTGGTCATCAACCCGTCGCTGCTCCTCTATGCGCCGTTGTTCTTCAAATCGGTGGGCGTCAGGGGAACGACGGTAAGGATCCCGCGGCGGCGGCGGAGTGGATTGTCGTCGGTGGCGTATATCTTCCATTCGAGCACGAGTCTCTTCATTGGCAGGTTTTTTGATAGAGGGCTCATCTTCCCACTCTCGCAACCTCTTGGACGCGACGGAGGCCGGCCTATCGTGATCCCGATGGATATCGGGCCCAATTGCTCCTTTTGGGTGAGCCCCCGGTTCCATGCTACCCGGCATTCCAGGCTCTTGTTGGTGAGGGAACGGAGCTTGGTGCTGAGGATATGCCGATTTTGGTGACGGCATGCGGTTATCATGCATGTGTCTTGGTTCTGAGCGAGGGGAGCCGTTGCGGTAGGTCATTAGGGAATGCGGCGGGCCACCATTAGGCGGACCATTCGTGGGCCCCATGTTTGAAGAAGGTGCTGGAGTATAATTGGGATTGTTGACTCTAGCCGGGCCCTGAGCAGGTAGGGGAGGCTGCTGCGATGGTCCTGGTAGAGGCGGTGCATATTGGGCGGGAGGACCCGGAGAAGGACCTCTTCGAATTGGTGCTGGGCCCGGACGGCTTGCCTCTCCGTATTGCCTCATCTCCTGCCTGGGACTGGGCTGTCTTGGCAGTGGAGGCGGCGGACCACGAAAGGGCTCGCGCTGCTCATAGGGGTTAGGTGGCTGTGGTGGGTTGATATCACTGGTTCTTTGGCCCCAACCATTAGCAGCGGCAGGTCCTGGGGGTGGTCTGTGAGGGCCAGGTCCGGATTGCTGCATTGGCGCGGAGCCAGTCCAGGTAGGTGCTTGCGGCCCCTGAGCTCCGTAGGATTGGGGGTGAACGTCGGTGGGCACGGCCTGGGGAAGGCTTCCTGGAGTTTGGCCAGCCCTTAGAAGCTGCAGTCTCGCCTTGATGTGTGGATTGGCGGGATCTAATTCGGCAGCCCTTTGGTAGGCGTCTAGAGCATCATTGATCTGGTTATTGCAAGACTCGTACTATAAATATTCGTTAGAGACATGCTACTTATAGAGGATAGCAAACAGGACTTACTAGAGTACCCAAATCATACCAGACTTCAGATATATACGGGTTCAGCCTTATCGCTCGAGAATATGCGTCTAAAGCATCACGGTACTGATTGATCTGGTAGTAGAGCACACCAATGGAGCACCAGAATGTGGGGTTCCTCCCGTCACGATACACTGCTTGCTGATATGCTTCGTATGCCTTGGGATACTTCTGCTGTGACATGTAACATCGGCCAAGGAGGTACCAGCTTTGGGCGTCGTTGTTATCTGCCACGTGTGAGTTAGAAATGCACAAGTTTCTCTTATAGATTTACTTAGCACCTACCTGCAGCAACAGATTTCTCCAAGTATTCGATAGCTCGTTCCTGGGTCTGGAAACTGCTGCTTTGCTGATGATGGAGCCAACCCAACTGTTGGAGGACCTTGGCATGGTTGGGATCGCGTTCAAGAACCCGCATATAAGCAGCCTTTGCGCTATCGTACTATGTTTTTATGAGCATATACTCCAATGATATATATCGAACAAAACTTACATCTTTCTGTTGTTCATGGACATGTCCAATTTGGAACCAAATGTCCTCTTCGGTCAGCGGCGGTGGCGGAGAGTTCACAATGTACTTAAAACACTGTAACGGGTTAGAATTAAGTGGACAGGCGATAATCAATGGACAATACCTCTAAACTAGGGCCATATTTCGACTGTTGTTTATAGATTATACCGAGGCGGAAATATATCTCATTGGCTTTCTCGAAATCCGGTTGCATCTGCATGACTTGCGAGAAAGCTTCCTCGGCATGATCAAGGGAGCCGTAGCGGTCATATAAAATACCTATGCCATACCAGAGCTTGGGTTCCTGTTGCATGTCAGCTGAGTAATGGATAATGGGGATTAAGGCAAGTATTTACTTTGGGGTTGGGCAAATTAACTAAAGCGGATTGATAAGCAGCATACGCCTGCTGCAAGTCATCCATCATTAGGTAGCAGTGCCCTAAGAAGAATGTTAGTTAAGTGGATATACGCGTGTATAAGATGAGGTTGAGTATACCGAGGCTACCCCAAACTTCGCCATTGTTTGCATCTATCTTAAGTATGGCTTGCAAGTACTCGACTGCCTTGTGAAAATCTTCACGCGTCCTGAGGATCAAACTGATTGCATTCATCGCAGGAATGGAGTTTGGGTTCGCGTTCAACGCGTGCTCGTAAGCGATCATAGCTTCGTCTAAGTTACCGAGGAGTTCCGAGAAACTACCTATATCGATTGTTAGTCTAGTTACCTGGTCAATGAGTCTTTGGTATTTTACTCACCAATCTGCATCCAAAGTGCTTCGTTGACAGCGACGATATGGCGCGACGGTGCCCATTGACTCCCTTGGGCTGGGCCGGGAGGAGGAGGAGGCACTGGCGGGCCATGATGCTGAATTTGCATCGCCATTTGCGGCGACGGGTGGTGATTCGCCATAGATATTTCGACTTATCAGCAGAATCTGCCTCACCGAGGCGCTTAGGTGTATTCCAGCTTCGGTTGAAGACGGAATTGAGTTAAAGTCTTACGAATGCGAAGAAAGTCGTTTGCGACGATGTTATACGAAGAAAAGGTACATCAAATATGCAAGTACCGAGATACGTGAAAGGGAAGTACAGCTTCGCGGTGTAGTTGCGCAAGGGACGTGGAAAAGACGGATAAGACGCTGGTGATTATGCGGCTGTGGAGTTGTTCTGAAGATTCCACGATCGCAAGGTGGTAAATAAAGATTTGATGCGGGCAGAAAAAAAAAAAGCGCTTAATACCAGCCGCTAAGTACCAAGCAGTATAATATTGCCCGGGTCGCAACTAAGCGGGAACAACGTCTACAAGCGAGAAATTTAATGGTCGTGATAGAATAGAAGAAAGTGCGGAATATGAGGCTCGATCTTTGTCTTGATGGCGTTATTTTGCTTAGGGGAGGGGAGAATAAGCGGTGGAGAGGCTGGACGGTAGGCGGGAAGAAGAGAAGAGTTGGGAGAAGGCCTAAGGAGGATTTCGACGGACAGCAGCTACCCTAACCCACGATAGCACCTGCAATATTTAGGTAGATAGAACTAGCATGGGAGTAATATGTGGGGCAAGGAACGAGTGTTCCTAGACCTGGAAGTCATCTAGGTTAAGTAACCGCAATGTACACAGTAGTATAAGTGGGCCAGCTAAGACGTGCATGTAATACGAAGTCCACTCTTCTTTTATTCCAGCCCCAAAGTTCCCAATACTTTTTCCTTCACCTTTTCTCAGCTAAAGTTGGACCCTTATTACTCCTTCGCACCCTAAATATATACACTATCTACATACACATCTCACACAGTTTGGTTGTCATCATTTAGGTAGTATTTTTCAATACTTATCGTGAGTTGGACGATGCTCGGTTATCGTATACATTATAGATACGGCAGTGCATCTGCTTTGTACTAAGTATATACATTAACTATTAAGCATGTGCCTTTATACTTTGCTAACCTAGCTTATCAATATTTAGGAGAAATGCAATTCGAGTCCGTCAAAGTATGCTGGTTTATGTAGGAAACATGCCAAATTATGTACGCAATAGCACTCCACACTTATTATTATTAGGTTAGGTATTTTTCGCTGTTAAGATAAGCACACTTTATTTTTCCATTTTCTTTATTTACTTTTTTTTTACTCTTCCACATTTAGTACGTCCGCGGAGTATGCGTCGTCATTCTCCTTATGTGTTAGAATATCTTCCTTACAAAGTTTACCAATCTTTGCTGAAATCAAGTCGCAATACCCTTTTTTTTCAACCCTTTCAAGTCTCCACTGTTGTGATGTTTGGTGCAAAGATTTATTGAATATTGTCCGAGATAACGGGCGGCTAGAAAAGCGGCTATAAAGTAGAGGGTACACTCTGACCCTGATTGAAACCAAACTCTGCAATGATGGTTCCTGCAAGGAAGAAGGGGAAGGGTACAAATCAGTTACCTTGTGGAAACCTAGGTGATGGAGCGGGCAAAGTTCCGAAACTCCTACAAATTTGGACAATCGCCGGTGGTAGCGGCTCGGACGGATTCGCTCTTACCTTGCCGCTTGGCATGGGCGAGCCCCAGAGAGGAGGGTTGCTTGGAAAGGCAAGGTACAGGGTTTGAGAAAGGGCGGGTGTGTGAATGGGTCATATTGCGGCTTGGCATTTGAACCGCACACCCTCCATCTCATGTCCCATGTTATGTACGAAGTACTTCGTACATTAGGTATGTACCTAGTAATGTAGGTACCTAGGTCCTATGTAGGTAAGGACCAACATGTATGGGACCAGTTAACCTACATTGTAACTTACATATTGTAGTACGTAACATACATAGTGGTAGACCCGCACCTGAGCACCTGAGCAATGGGGCAATCCTTAAGTATTGCGTACTACTTAACCTCACGTAATACCATGTACCTAGGTACCAACCTAGGTACCTACCTACATGAGGTATAACATCCTACACTTTAGGTAGTTACGTCGCAGAACGAGGAGGAAACCCAAGGGGACCTCAAATCAATTTAATTTTTTTAATCTTTTTTTTTCCAAGGAACGCTTATCTTTCTATCGGAGTATTTATCCTCATCGAAGCCAATCTCATGAGAAAGGCTTGACGCACAGGATCGAATTACCCAAGACAGCTAAAGCCGTGTCTTAACAACAATTCCGACGTTTTGGCTTGACACTTGTCAAACATACAGGCCACAACCACGCACTCGCCCGCACCATTCTGACACTGGACTGGATTGGAGTGGACTGGAGTCATTCGCCCATTGGTATTTATATTATTACGAGCACGGATTGGTTTAGAAAAGGAGTGGCCATTGCAAAGGTCAGGTAGTGGCCATTTAACGTTAAGGATCCGCACTTCGAACCCATATCTTCGAACCTGTCGTCGGACAGACGTAGTTTTAACAACATTGGTCAACTCGAGACAGTGGGTCACCAACACATCATGTAACTCTCCATTGCCGAGTTTTCGTTACTGCAAATCATGCAGAAGCTCATCCAAACCACCCCGTCCCTGAGCTTATATCGTATCATCGATAAGACCAAGAACCGAAGACGCGCCATTGATATGGATGACTTTATATGACCGTGGATGGTAGCATCGTTGAAAGAAAAACGAAAGAAAAAAATAGACAAAAGCTTGTGAGGGTATTATGGACTTTTTGTTACTGGATTGTGTCAGCAGGGAAATGAGGTGGAAATAGCCAAGCGACCAATCTCGTCATCTCCCGAAGATCGAGGGTGAAGAAACACCGACAATGTGGCACCAATTTTTATTTTTATTTTTATTTTTTTCGTTCTTCCAGATTTGAGGTGGGGAAAATAATAATAATAATAACAATGATAGGTAATAGGAATGATAACCATTCCTGTTAAGGTAGTGTAGCTATGAGCGCTAATTCGTTTCTAGGAAGCCCACGTGTCATGACGAGAAGGGGGCTGGAATCTGTTCGTGACCTTCAAAAAAAAAAGAAAAAAAAAAGAGCTGTTTGGGGCTTATTACTTACTTTGTCATAGCGCCCTCCCGAAGAATCCCTTCAACCGCACAACCTTACTAAATCTACTCTATTTGTTTCATCACCTCGGGCTTTTCCTCATCGACGTTGACCCTGCTGCCCTGCTCCGCCTTAAGCTTCCTACTTACCTATTCAGGTATTACTGCTACATCAAGCAACGGTAAGTCGATCCTATCAGAGCCAATGTTTCAAAGCCTGCTATGAAATCATCACGTGTACCTGAGTACCGTCTCTTATTACATAGTCCAACACGCTACCCACGCAGCCACGCCGCGGCTTTTTTTGTTTTTTTCGAAAAGCAAGTCGGGGGAGTGGGGTTTAGTAATGTCCCCCTTCCATAGGATTATTTATGGGGTTCATGAGTCGGGAAGTTATAAGAATGTCGCCTTTTCGATAATCTACTTAGATTGATTGATCATTTGGAAGATGGCCGGTTGGCTGATCACTACATGTGTGATCGCCATCGCCAGGCATTTAAGAGGAAGCTTTCTCCCGCAACCTGCACAGCAGTAGGTACATAACGCATGCAATATGTGATTGCCCGGCATAAGTGTCCACGGAGTGGGTGTTGGGATCTATCAATCGAGAGGGAGTGAACGGAGAAGACTGCGGCAACGGTTGCACAATGGGCAAGTTAGTTCGAAGCGCCCCAGGAAAAAAAGAGAGGTAAGTTAATAAAAAGAGTGGGAGAAGGGGAGGGAGAACATGTCGAAGGGGGCGTGTGTAGTAGCCGGTGTGACTTTTCCCATTGCCCATTTATGTACAATACATCCATACATGCCTACCTACCTAGGTAGTATATTATATACCTTACATATGCGGGTTCAATACCGTATTTCGGTCCAACCCTTTTTTATTATTAGCTCAGCCAGATAGCCAGATAGCCAGATGAGGCCAGTGGAATGAAGAGTACAAAGGTACGAAGCCGCTAGATATGTGTGCTGCATATGCAGCCGTTTGTTGCGTGGGCTATTATTCGCCAAGATAGCAGCGGTCCGTACGGTTGACGTGCCACACCTCCAGATACAGATCACCCTACCACCCGTGTGAATGGAGCTGTCAACCCTGGCTTAACCGTCCTGCCTGCCTGCATCGGGGCCCCGGCGGTCTAGTAATGATGGTGATGATGATGGTGCACTTTAAAACTCACATGGTACGTACTTGTCCTGCGTCGCCTAGGCACACCTGGGCTTGCCTGGCACACCTCCGGATATAAGTCACGTACCGAAGTAGGTAGATAGGTAGGTTACCTAGCCCCGATGTGTAAATGTGTACGTACATAATCTGTATGTATCTGTAAGCGCCTTTTCATCATCACCGCTCAGCGGGCTGACGATGGGCGGCAGCGATTTATTTCGGGACGGGACCCAGTATTAAAACAAGCGAACAAGCAAAGCCGATCGCCCAAGCCGATCGTCCAAGGACCAAATGCTGCATACCTAGGTATATACCTAGTACATACCTGCCTACTCACCAGGTAAGTATATCGCAGCTGGAAAATGGAGTATATGACCCCCGCCATTTTAGCATATGAATGAATGCATTTCCCGCCTCGTTTATATCTTGCTTTGGGCGAGAGAAGTACGGATACGGGATGGTTTCTTCGCCGCATCATCAGCTAGACAGAGAAACCCTCACCAAATCTCTTACCGCATTTGGCGCTTGTATTCCCTGCAACATGCAACTCCACAGACCGTGGTCTATATTACAACTTTGCAAAAACCTACATACTTACCCAGCCAACGATTTGATGAAACGACGCTTACCAACCGGCAAGACCAAGCGAACTTTTTTTTAAAAAAAAAATGTTGACCACGAACTATACGGAACAAGCAGATATGTCAACGTTAGGTTAGGTGGGTTTGCAGCATTTGCTTGCTAAGGAGGAAGAGGAGGAGGAAGGCGGGTTGAAACAGGGCCGTCTTGTTTTAGTACTATGTAAAAGTCGTGGGTTGGGCAAGGTGGACGCGGGAAGAAGAGGGCTGTCCCTAGTTCCGCTAGCACAGCTGGCTACCTAAGGAAAGGAGGAGGAGGAGGAGGCGGAGGCGGACAGCAAGTGAAGAAGAATGATAGGATTTTTCGGAGTGTACAGGGGCTTACACGAATCGAAACGTTTTGAAGGACAAGCGTAAGTACTTAAATTGCTTCATTACAATGTTCTGCGTGTATGTGTACAAACGTTAGCTCCCGAGGAGAAGAGAAGAGAAGAGGAAAGAATAGAAAAGAAAAGAAAAATAAAAAGAAATAGTAACTCGTTAGTTAATGAAAAATAAAAAAAATAAAGGTGTGAGATTTGCCGATTTACACACTCGTCCAAAAGTCACATGTAACGGGCCTGAATGGCTTCGGGGATAGGTAGTGTCCGGTGCGACTCACACTCGAGCGATACGTGTGCACATGTACTCAGCCGATCCGGTTGTACTCAGATGCAGTGGAAACCGATTATGATGAGACAAATGCCCAAGGGGTGTCAGTGTCCAAGGATGTAAAGTTGATGTGTACCTGTTTGAGGTTTCCCCAAATTGACGTACGGCATAAGCCACCGAGTAGACCCACTCTTTTCGAGATCCACTCCTGGTGCAACCATTGAACCCCGAGGACAAGCTATGTCATGTTCCATGTTCAATTCAATGATCTAGATAAGCCACAAATACCACAAATGCCACATCTCAAAAAGCCACATTAGTGTTAACCTTTATTAAGCTTTTTGCGCCGGGGTTTAAGACATTCCGTATATAGACGAATTAGATTAACTAGGCCTAGATTAGGCTTAGCTCAGGTGAGTACTACGTATTCAAACGGCATCACTTAGGTACTAAGTCGAGAGTAATCCGTACCTAGGTAGTCCTTCTGAACTCAATAGGTACCTAAAGGTAATCGTTAACGGTTATCTTATGGTGTGGTGGTACGCGTAAATATAAAAATGTTGACACAGGATATAGATTAGGTAGGTATAGGTATACGATAAATATATCTCATACACACGAGAATTACCAAACGAGGAGTACAAAATAACCAAAAATGTTTGACTACCTACCTAAGATGAAGTAAGTAGGTACCTAAACCCACCTCTTTCTCCCAGTATCATGGGTTTAACGGGCTAGATATAAGACATGGCTTCGGCAAAGCCCTGATTAAAAATGTAAGCTAAACATTGTTCGACGGTTATTCCCTTCCCCTTAGTGTCAACGGCTTATATACATGGTACCGGTAGGTACTATCGGTAGGTACTATATAACTAGATCAAAGACAACTAATACCTAGTATACTAGCTAGTGTACAAACGTCATATACATTACCTAGTTAGGTAGGTATATACCTCCAGCTGCTCCCTTTCTCTTTGTCTATTATTCTTTGACTCCCTGTAAAGCAATGATCATGGTAGACTTCGTAAGTGTAAGTGTGATACCGTATACCACTGAACGTTACACCACGGCATACGCTTGTCAACGACAGGTGAATATAGGTAAAATCAGCTGTGTGGACAGTATAGTATGTAATTCCATGCTGTACTATCCAAACGTTAAGCAGTGCTGATATTATATCTATGGTAGAATTGACATATAATGCTGCGTGTTAAGCCCACTCTGCGGTCCTCAACATAAACCAAACGGGAATATCAACCGCTGTTTGTAGAAGAGCAATCAGACCTAAATGCTGCAGCTATCCGACTCATATGTGAACGTCGCAGTAGCCGAAACTTTGACATTACTTGATTGAGGATGTTCCACCCGTCAAAAGCTTAAAACCCATATACCTCATCTTCTAATGCCGACTCCGAGCTCGCAAGTGCTCCCAAGGTAGAAATACACGCGTATTCGGACATAAGGCAAAGGGTGCTCTGAGATCCAAATACTGGAAGCCCACACCAGCCCCCGCAGAATACCAAACGTCCTAAGAGTCGCTCTTATCGGAATGATCATGATCAGGATTATAGTTCGTTTCTCCCAACACGGCCGTCGGCTGTGATGTCATCACCGCTTGAGCGTTCGGCTGCTGATGCGTGTGCGCTCCCGGGCCACCTGGTTGGTTAGGAGGCTGTGATTGGCTTCGGGAGCCACCGCTGGGTCCTGCAGTGGCAGCATGGAGACGTTGGTCAAGTACCTTGAGAGCTAAGGCTCTCCGCCTTTCAGCTTCGGCCCTAACGCCTCCATGACCACTGCGCTGTATGAAGTTACTGCCTTGCGCAGCGGAAATATCGACCTGCGAGAAAGGCGTACATATCCTCATTGCTACTAACAGGTTGAAAATCGGTTCGGTAATCGCGGCAACAAACGGCTTCACCGGACCAGGGAAGAATTCGGCAAAAGCAAACGTCTCGCTTGCATCGCCACGTAGGGACGTCGGTTGTGAAGAATCGAGATCCGGGAAGATGGTCTTATAGAATCGTAAGTACGTCCAACTAGCAAGGAGACCAAAGATGGATAGAAACAAGGAAGCGCTGGTAAGCAACGGAGTTATAGATAGCACGGCGACAATGCAGATGTAGATGAGAGGGAATTTCGGTACACGCAAAGATAGAACGCCTCGGAAAAGGGTGACGGTATGCGCGGGGACGAGTTGGCTAAAAGCAACAAGAAACGAGATTTGGAGGGGTATCGTGCCAGCAATAGTAGTCAGCCTAAATGTTTATTCGTTAGCACTCCGAGCTACACGTAGCTAGAACTGAGGATATCTAGAAAGAATGCAGGACTTACGTCCATCTCTCATTACGAGTGATAGTAAATAATGTGACAAGAACCAAGAAAGTTAAGGTATTGGGTATTAGGGATGCCACGAGCAGGAATTTAGCAAATTCCCTCGAAGACCAAGCTCTTTCCAAATATCTACCGCCATGGTAAAGGGTCAGACCAGCGATGGCTAAGGTGAAAATGTTATTTTCAACCAGAGTAGCCGTCAGAAACGTCCAGGGATAGAAGAGCGACAGCTGAGGTATGAGGGTCAGCCATTCGACGACGATCTCGGAATGCGCAGACCACTGGCGGTAGCGCACGGCAGCACTTAGAACGGACTGCAAGAGCAAGACCACTAGTACCACGCGGGTAACAGGTGGGATGTTTAGTCGCGGAGGCATGGCGGCGAGGTTGGCGTATTGGGCTTTGAACTTTGAGGTAAAGTTTGAGAGATGTCGGTTTTTCGGGATCGCGTTGAAGCCGCACATTCACCTTACGAGGTTAAGTTTGGCCAACGGCTGATGTGGCCAATGCGTTTACCGTCAGCCACAGATTTGGTAAGCTGGTATTACATAGTAGCGTATGTATGTACCTAGGTACTGACATGATATGTTATGTACATCTTCCATGTACATCTTACATAACGTTGAAGTCCTCAGGCTAGGATGTTACCACCACCTCTCCCTGAGGTAGCCAGCCAAGCAGCCAAGCCTTTGGATTGCCCTGTGCTTTAAATGGAAAAAAAAGAAAAAAGAAAACATCAAAATTAACCTTTACGGATGTGCCGCTCCTTCCCTCCGGTCAGGTACCGCGGATGTACATGGAAACAATTATCTCATCTCAGCACGATACGAAACAAAAGGCTTCAAACAAGCATTGTTAATCTACTTTAAGTACCTAGGTTTAGATAGACCTTTGTATAAAAATTTCTAACATTTCTATACTTCACATTCGCACCAAATCAATCATCCATCCATCCGCTGCGACCTGAACAAAGTACCAAGTACCTAAGATATATTATGTTAGCCCCGGTCTTTAGGGCCACGAATTTTCTGCAGGGGAGGCAAGGTTCGAAATGGTTTCGACTGATAAAAGCCGATGATGTGTAACTCGTGGAACCCATAGATTACACGTCCTCCTCGTCTTAGTGCAGGCACATGCATACCTAAGCGTACGTACATGGGTTTACAACTCCATAATCTAGTTAATAAGGTCTTATGTACGGATTATTTCGGGTTACAGATGTTGTTGTCGGAGGTTTCGCGATCATGGTAAAGTAGTATGTAGTGCCTATGTAAACCGTAAAATAAACAGACCTCGGGAATAGGTTCTCTCTTCTCCTCTCTTCCTTCTCTTCTATCGTTCGCGCTACCTCAGGTAGTTAGGGCAATCTTCAACTTTTAGCGTCGTTGCATATTTACTACATGTTTGGTAAGTATCTAGAGCTGCAAAGTAGGTACAATCGTACATTATTGTTGTACTACATACATACATACATAGTAGGTAGGTAGTATAGTAGGGGTTGTTGGTGATGCCGGGAGAGGCACAATGCTATTTTCAATGCACTAAGCCTCAAGCGGCTAAGGTGATTCGCTAGTCGGATGGCAAAGTCTTAGAAAGATCATCTGTTTCTTCGCCTAAGCTTGGTACGCTACGCTACCACTTTCTCTGGTACGTATTCTCCTCAGCTCTAGCGGCCGCCGAATTCGAACTCCTTTTCTACTTATACAGTATACGCTCGAAATACAGATAGATAAACTTTGGGTTTGATAACGGTCACTGGATCTATTCATCTGTACCATAAACTAGAAATCATAGCTAATGCAGCTATATTTTCCTACGTATTTCTCTCGTGACCAAACACAACCGATCTCAGTTTTTTAGATCCTTTCCGATTGCGAATTTCCGGGAGTACCCCAGCCAAGCTAGCCAAGCCAGGATGACGGATTAATAAAATGACAAACCCTGTCTGTCGTCTGGAGTTTCGCTGTCGTTTCCATTGTTCAAAGGAAAACTACCTCATAGGCTAAGCCGTCTTGTCTCCCTAGCAGAATAGGGTCTAGCCTCTCTCTCCATGCCTCATCCCTCCCTCCAACCCGACAGAAAAACAACCTGCAGCGCCAGGAAAAACGCCCTACTGCCTAGGTACCGCGTGGATCATCAACAAGATGTAAAAAATAATGATACTGAGACATACTGTATGATAAAAAAAAATAAAAATAAAAAAAAAAAAAGGCTAAGACGCCGAACATGATTCGGACAAGGTTTTCTATTTAAGCGATGCATAGTAGGTATCTGAGTATGCAGTAGGTAGCAGAGCCATTCGACAATGCAATGCAATTTGATGGAGAGTCATTCACATCATTCGCATGGTAAAATGGGGTCCTAGGTATTTAAAATCTTGCAGCGAAGCAACAGCCCTACACTGTACAATCAAAGTCGCCCCGAAAACAGACCCCTTGCAAGTCGAGATATTTCCCATTCATCTCTCTCAACCCCGTAATACTGTTACGAAATGGGTAGGCAAATTAGCTGAGAGCTGAGTTAAACGTGCGAGCTGTTTTTCGTTGGTCGATTTTTTTTCAGCTGGATAATAAATGTAATAAATCTCTCTTGTTCTATCATCTAGGTAGGTTAGGTAGGTATCCTCAAGTCGGTTGCCGTCTGTATTGTACCTAGGTACTTACCTTTTAGTACGTACCGTTAAATAGGGTCTAATAGAGGTAGGTACTTCCTAAAGGTTGTTTTTAATCATGCAAAGTTGGGTTAGATTTATTGGTACAATACATACCCTGTAGGTACCGAAGGTATTGTACCGTTGAAAGGTAAGGAAAAGAGGTAGGCTGTACCTACCTAGGCTGCCCCCCCCAACTGGCAACGGCGTGTAGGGCATGTACAATACTTAAGCACTCCGTACTAAGATGGATTTGGAGTGGATCTACCAGGAAGACAGTACCACAGTAGCTTGGCCCCTGCCCGTGGATGCATCTCAATCGTTCAAGGCCTGACAGCCAAAATCTCGTTGTCTTCTTTCCTTCACCATCCTCATGAGAAAGAGATCAAAATACCGCTTATCCCAGTATACGGACACTCGCTGTTCTATCTATTAGTATTCTAACATCACACCCATTCATATAGCTCCTCGTTTGTGATCATGAAGGAGTATTTAGACTCAGACCGAGTCAATTTCTTGATTTGGAGGTATGTTTTTTTTTTTCTCACTTAGGTATCTCCGGTTTTCTTCACACACCAAAATGCCTTGTGTCTTTTCCCCGTACCCCCGTTACTCCTGTGCCGTCGCTTTCTACCGGGTCATTGACATGAAATCGCAGATATTTAATAGAAGGCAGTACGTGTTTCTCATAACGTCGCTGCGCATGCCCACGCCCACGCATCTTGACGCATCCTTGAGCTATGCGATGATGCGCGCGCGTGTGTGTACGCACAGCGATGACGTTGCTATGGACGGCCGCAGTCAAATTAACCTGAGGTTACAGATTATCGAGAGACAGCCGTCAAGTTCCAAAAGGAGTGGCACGTCGAGGAACCTCACCGACAGCTAGATTTCGCGCAACATGTCAAAAGTCATGCACTAGTCAATGTCATAAACAAGGGTCTGCTGTATAACTCGTTAGAAAGAGAGCATGCACAGTCGCAACAGGTATGTCGATGCAAAAATTAAATTCGCCGTGGCTATTTTCTATGAGATGTGCACTGCGCGAAACAAATCTCTAACGCGGGTTGTTGATGGGAGTCTAAAAAAAAACATGAATTTTTTGCTCTAATCTCGCCCAGAAATCCGGTCAAATGGGCACTGACAGGTTTCTTCTGCGTAGTTATCCCGTGGTGCCGCTGCGGCGGCAGTGGCCGAGGCGATGCAACTAGGTATTTTTGGTCCACTACTTCCAGGTCCACCGCTTCACCAGCAGGAACAGGAGTCACAGCAACAAACGGAGGAAATGGATCAGGATGACGAAGGAGAAGCAGAAACGGAAGCAGCACCGACAACTACGTCCGGCGTTGATGCAGAAAATACCCGAAAACGCCAAATTGAAAGGCAATCACAAACGGCGCTTCTGAATGGTTCTCCGGCTAAGCGACCAAGACTGAGTAATGGGTACGAAAATGGGGTGGATGCAGCCACAACTCCAATGGAACTTGACGGGGGGCAGAACGACAACCATGCTTACCCTTCCCCCCAAGAAGGCGAACAGGCGCCAACGCCAACTCCCCGAACCGACGGCCCTGACCAAGGCACACAGGTCGATAAAGTACAAGAACTGACAACTGAAACCACATTTATCCCCCTGGGCTCTGGTCACGACGATGCGCCAACATCTTCGCCAACCACGGCGTTGGCAAGAATGAATGGCGAGAACGCGCCTGTGCTACTGCATTGTCAGTGGCATCCCCGAGATCCCACCATCTTGGCGGCTGCTGGAACCGATGCGCTAGCCCGCATCTGGAACGTTTCTCGTGGAGCCACAACCGACCCTGCATCCAATGGTCACGTGAATGGCGTCGCTCCAAGTTTCCATTCTCTTGTTGAAGACGATATCAAGTCTACGGCTACCGTCACCTCCATGGCCTGGAATTTGGACGGAACTACCATTGCTATCGCTACAGATTCGGAATCGAGGGCTCGAATTGACCTCTGGAGTCATGAAGGCTCCCATCTACAACGCTTTGAGGTTGCCGAACCTCCCGTCTTTAAAATGCGCTGGAATCCTAATAATGGTGCTATCTTAGCTATTGCGCCGGACAATGAAGGTGCATTAATAACTATATACCATGCTTCGTCGTCTAATACCCTGACATATTCCCTGCCACGACACGACCTTGATTCGGACCCACTGGATGCTGCATGGATTAGCGAGACCGAGTTTTTAATTGGTGGTGGTGATTTATTAATGGCGTTAAGGTGCGGTGATGGGGAAATTACCGAAATCCGGAAGTTCGACACTCGCGAAAATGATGCCTTAACTCATGTTCAATTTGATCCGAAAACTTCGCTGGTGGCTACTTGTGGAGAGAAAGGCTTTGTCGACGTAAGTACTTTCTCTAATCGAAATCGGACCGCTTTTACTTTACTGACAGGTGAACTGTCAGATCTGGGATAGCAAAGGTAAGCGACGCGAGATAGCAGCACATTATGATGCGGTCACGGCGTTGCTTTGGCAGCCCTTGCAGCAAACACCACCGGCTGACGAGCGGCTCTTGGCTTCCGGTGGCGAGGATGGCGCTATTCTAATATGCAACGCCTTAGCTCTCGATGGGAAGCCGAAATGCTCCATGACTATGGAATCGCCCATAGTTTCGATGGCTTTTACACCCGATGGTGCATTTATTGCGGTAGCTACGGCTGAGAAGATTTTGATTTGGAAGGTCGGCGACTGCAGTATTCCTCGAGCATGTTGGAGTCGAGCATCCCATCCTATCTGGCTAAGCCCACGAAATAATCCCGATTCAGAAAAAGAGGATGAACACTGCTTGGAGTGGGATGCCACAGGCCATAAACTTGCATATGGAGTCAATAACCGGGTAAGTTGCGCTATCCAATTTGTTCAGACCCAGGCTAACAAAAAAACAAGCTCGCAATTATCAACTTCCGATGATAGACCACAGTCGTATTTCTGTTGCTTTCCATTAACAGGCGCAAAGGGCTACGCTACATCCCAGTCGTTGCTGAGATGATAGCCATTATCATAGCGTGTTGCGGTATGTTTATCGGCTAAAGGCCCTTCAGCTGGTCGCCGGTAGCAAAATTAGCTACTTAAGGCACCAGTATCATGACAGCATTGTTGAGCGCATTATCTAGCTCCCACGAAACCGTAGGACTTGTGATCTAGTACCGCAAGGTATTGACACCCGCTAGTGACGATTCGAAGAAATCTAGGAAACCAAGGACGGAAATTATGGGCTGTGAAGCGAATCGTCGCGATAAGTGTCATAAAAGCTACTGTGGGAACTGTCATGACAAAAGACGACGAGACGACTCCTGGGTATCGGATCGGCATGTCTGGCTATCTCGGAGGCGGCGGGGCGTTACTATCATATAGCTAGGAGCATTGGGGCGAGGCATTTTTCTCAAGTACACATAAGCCAACGGGTTGTCCTTTTTGTATAAGCAAATGCACCTGTCATCCACATCCAAACCATGTTGGCGTACGAACTGCGAGAGTCATCAGATAATTTTTATTGTATCGTTTGAAGCAGAAGCCAAGCTAAGCTAAGCTTTATGACTTCCATCTTAATAATGTGAACGTGTGCTTTGCAAACTTATATTTCCCTTGACCGTCCCATTTCCCTTCCGACAAGCTGACCTCTTCCTTGCCTTCTTTATTCGTAGAACTAACCTGTGCTCCAGACACAGTGTACACAGTCACGTCGGTCCCAACCCCTTTTAGCTGGACAGCGAAGTCTTCCGTCTCGCTGATGTTGACAACGGCTAGATTCACGTAGCCGTCGTCACCAAGGGCGGCACTAACGTCGAGCCAAGGCGCGCCCGCCTCGCCCAGCGTGCCTTGGAGCCAAGCCGGCGTCGTCTCCCCCTCGTAGGCGCCGGACCGCACGTGCGTCGCAACGGTCCAGCCGCGCATGTACCTGCTGAAGAGCAGCAGCGGCCACCAGGTGGACTGGCGGACGAGGCCGCGCTCGGTCGTGACGAGCGGGCTGATGACGTTGACGGTCTGGGCGATGTTCGCCATGCCGAGGTACCGGCTCTGGCGGACGAACACGTTGAGCCAGACGCCGACGGCCAGGGCGTCGGACAGCGTGTACTGCTCCTCGGCGCCCCGGTCGCCGGGCGCGCGCTCCGGGTCCCAGACGTTCCACTCGTCGAAGCAGATCTTGGTCGGGGGCTTGGCGGGCGGGATCTTGTTCTCGATGCGCGCGAGGTCGACGAGCGACGCGGTGATCTGGATGGCGCGCTCGGCGGCCAGCGGGGCGGTCGCGTTGCGCAGGTGGTCGGCGGACGCGGTGTAGACGTGGATGCTGTGCATGTCGACGCAGCCGACGCACTCGCGCAGGACGTGGTGGTCCCAGGAGCTCTGGCCGTCCTGGCCGCAGAGGACGAGGCGGATGGCGGGGTCGAGCAGGCGCAGGGCCTTGGCCCACTGGGCGGCCTTCTTGGCGTAGTCCTCCTTGGTCATCTGCTCGACCTGCCAGGGGCCCCAGACCTCGTTGCCGAGGGCCCAGTAGCGGACGCGGTAGGGCTCGGGGTGGCCGTTGGCGCGGCGCAGGTTGGCGTAGTGGGTGTCGCGGGTGCCGTTGCAGTACTCGACCCAGGCGAGGGCCTCGTCGAGCGTGCCGGTGCCCATGTTGAGGCAGAGGTAGGGCTCGACGCGCCGCGGCTTGCCGGCCGAGAGCTTGTCGAGCCAGCGCATGAAGTCGTCGGTGCCGAACTGGTTCGTCTCCGTGCCCAGCCACGCGAGCTCCGGGCGCGAGGGCCGCTTGTCGCGCGGGCCGACCCCGTCCTGCCAGTGGTACGTCGCGACGAAGTTGCCGCCGGGGTACCGTACCACGGGGATGTCGAGCTCCCGCAGCGCCGAGAGCACGTCCGTCCGGAAGCCGTCCTCGTCGGATAGCGGGTTAGACGGATCGTAGATACCTCCGTAGATGCATCGGCCCATGTGCCTTAGTTTTTTTTTGTGCTGTTAGCTAGCTGTACTGTCTTGGATAATATATATATATATAGGCATATATATCAAGAGTACCTAGGGTTAGATGTGTCTCTTACTCGGTAAAACCACCATATATCATGGGATCTATCTTAGACAGGCGCTTAGCCGCATCCACCTCGATGAGGGGAGTCTCATCTCCCGTGATCTTGGTGAAGGTGGTCATTATTATTATTATGGCTTGGCTTAGAATAAGTCTATTAAGTTACTTCCGTTTCCCTTATTATAATCTCAAGCCTGAAGGATGGGTGGTATAGGGGAATGGACTTGAGAGCAAATACTATCATCAGTCCGGGCTCACTTGTTGTTCATATAGCATTAGGGTGCCCTCCGCTACGCTCCTCTCCCCTCTCGTATCAGGGTCCACCGTCGACCGGAGCGGGTACGGGGAGAGTTGTGCCATTCGGGAGAATCTGGTCCGCGGGGGTCGCCGATTGGTGCGCATAATGAGGCGCGACTAAGGAGTTCATCTGGTCCCGTGTTCAGTTATTTTTTTTTTTTTTGGTTCGACAGAGGCCGAGATGAGAAAGCCAGGGGTTTATTGTTCCTGAAACGTTCGTTATGGGTCTAAGAGAGGTAACTAGAATAGGTAGTTGAATGTGTAAATATTTCCAAGGTTGTTTCCAAGGTTGAAGAAGTGAGATGAGAATGGTTAAGGGATGAGGGTACGTAGATACATGCTAGCATTATGTACGCTAGGTTAGGTAAATTCTATTTACGTACCACTCGGCTTCTTATCAAATCCAAGATCAGATCTGTTACCTTACTCAGGTTACCCCGCGGCTAGATACTTCGTTTTTTCTTTTTTTCTTTTCTTTTTTTTTTTTTCAAGTACCAAATTACTTATGTAGGTACCTAACCTAACCTATGTACGTCAACCTGCCCCCCTGCCCCCACACTAAGCCCGCAGCCCGTACCCGGTACCGCGGGAAGGAGCTTTACATTAGGTACCTAGGTACTACATTATCTGTGCCTTATTACTATTTTTTACATAGAAGGTAACGTGAGGTAATGTAACTAACCTAACATTGACGCCGGGGCCAACTCGCTACATGGTACCTACACTACCTACACTACCTGATTACTGAGCAGTGAGGTCTCTACCTCCTACCCCTAGCAGCCTAGGTGTTCTTTACCAGCTGGGCCGGCTGAGGTACCTCTTACTATGTATTTATTGTACATACCTAGGTATGGACCTCCATCTGGATTATGTACGTCCCGTCTTACCTACATTACAACGTTAGGTACTTTGTACTTTGCACACATTCACACTCATACACACGCATTAACAGTGCATTCATCCTAATCCATCCATCCATCAATCAAATCGACAATCATTAAACCTTAACCCTTTCACCCCACAAAACCGTAATCATTGGATCAAACTCTCTTATACGTTATACGTAATACCTACCTAGGTATACTATAAGTAGGTAGGAGGTAGATAGGTATTCTACTGACCGACGACAACCTTCACGCCATCCTTGAGAGGAGAAGAACAGAACGCACATCAACAACAACAATACCTAAAGTAATAATAATTATAATAATTACTATAATCATGAGCAACTACCACGTTCCTACCGGCAGCTTCACCCCCGGCGGAGCGGTAGGCGTCGGTATGGCTGTAGGCGTGGGCGTGGGCGTGGGCGTGGCAGGAGCCGCGGGGACGGCGACGATGACGGACGACGAGTTCACGGCCGACATGCGGGACCGCCAGGCGCGAGGCAAGGACCCGTACGAGTCGTCCGACGCCAGCAGCAACTGGACTCCCGAGGGGACTAGGAAGCACCGCGCCGGCGGGTATGTCTTACGCCCCCTTCTCCCTCTTCTCCCCCCTTTTTTACTTACTCACACCTAACCAATATACTCCCCTCCCCCCTTTTCCTGTACCAATGGCATACAAGTCTTGTATGTTTTGTTGTTATTATATGTCACCCCAAGAACTACCTAACGTACGTATGTCTGCTATACAGAGGCAAGGAATACTGACACGGCAGTTCCCATAATCTTCCAGCGGCAAGGACGAGTCCTTCTCCATGACCGAGCGCCGCCGCGTCGCTTCCCAGGTCCTGGATAGCCCCGAACTTCTGATGATGGCTGCGCAACGAGATAACGAGGTATTTCTCTTTCTCTCTCTCTCTCCCTCTTCCCCCTTTTTCTTTGTTCTCCCCACGTTTTTTCACTCTTATACTCTAGCTCTATCTCCTAGTATCCAACGTCTTTCTTTGTTTTTGTCTTCTCCCATTACTCCTACTCCTAACACCTACTATATATATACACCTATCCTTTACTAAAACGAACAAATACATGTAGAGTATACCAGCCACCCGGCTCCGCTACATCCGCATGCTATGCGGTTTCGAGGAGCCTCCGCAGCCGCAGTCCGCGCGTAAGAAGTCGCACCGCGGCGGCGGCGGCAGCGGTGGTAGCAGCAATGATTCTTCTCGCGCGTCGGGGGGTTCGACGCCTGGACGTTCGGGGATGAAGGATACCCGGTGAGGCGAGGTGATGTGGTGTGGTGTAGCGGCGAACGGGTGGACGTAGTTGTGGTAGCAGTTAGGAAACGGCGAGGAGAGGAGAAGAGAAGAGAAAAAAAGGGGGGGAGGTGGTGTCTAATTCGGTTGTCTGGGCTGCTATGCGACTATTGGATCTATCTATTCAGTTCAGTTCAGTATGGTTCATTTCAGCTCAGCTTGACAGAAAGAAGAGGGGAAAAGGAGTTCGTTGATTCCTATATTATTTATTTATTTAGACATAATATAGTTAGACGCGGAGTTGGAGTTAGAGTCTAAATACTTAGATGTGTCGGAAGGAAAAGGGAAAATAAAAAAAAAGGAAGCAAACAGGAAAGAAATAAAGAGAGAAAAAAAAAAAAGGGGGGGGGGGGGGGGGGGGGGGTTAAAGGGTATCGGATAAAATGCGCAACGGTAAGGAAAACGTTGGTGGGGTTTGAGGCACCAACAAAGCAAAAAAAACAAAAATAAAAAAAACATTAAATCAC